>NC_090922.1:817397301-817700332 GCF_040938575.1 Ambystoma mexicanum
TTCACTATGTGCCAGCCGGCACAGATAGTCACCAGGAATACCTTCCGGGGCTTCATGGCTTCATTTCCGCTCCTCGTACGGTGGCACGTGAGGCGGACTCCCCCTCGCCGACGTGACACGGGTGTCTACAAACATCACACATGCAACCAATAAAGAAACTAACCAACTCTCAAGAAGGTCTGATTATTACACTACAGACAGTCGTGCCATTGCCGCCGTGTCTCCAATCCCGGCTTCACCACTTGTGTGTGGGCTCCTGTGCACATTTTTTTATTTCACTGTGTCTTATCTACCAAAATTAAAGAAGTTTTTCAGTTCACACTGTAAAATATTGATAAGTCACATATAATAATAATAATAATAATAATAATAATAATAATAATAATAATATTTTAAATTGCGCCGCATAACGTTTGTTTCTTCTTGGCTTACTCATGGCAACTTCTTCGAATGTAACCTCCCTTGAGCCTATTGTCAAAGGCACATATCACTCACTACCCGTGATAGGACTACACGTCTTGTTCCCAAAGCTTTAAATTATAAAGGCGTACTGTGCATAGCATGGCATCAACACAATATGACTCGTGACGCTTACGCTAAAAACAAGTGTTCCCTACTTGTTGCTTGCAGAGATAGATTGAAAACAGAAACATTTGCAAACACATGAGACCAGTCAACATGCCTGCATTTCTGTTCATACAAAACAATGTTTAATACCATACAGAGCCGGCAGGTGGCAGACATAGCTTAGAAAAGCAATATGATTGCTTTTTCCTTGTAAACAACCTGGACCTTGTGCAACAGGTTTTCGTAGTAGCAAACCCGAAGGGGGAACAGGGGACAAGGCGTAGGCTTCTCATCATGTACTGCTCCCAGTGCCCCAACTGGGTTTGATTACAGCCACCCGGGCAGTGGAGACGTAAACAAGATCCCTGCCGTGCAGTTCCAGGAATCAATGCGTGATCGCCTCCCTCATCACTTCCTTTCTCCACGCCGGGCCCTTGAGGTCAACATGAACTCCGTACTCCACTGCTCCGTCTCCTATTCTCACACTCAGCTCTCGCTCACCCTGACCTTGCTCTCTCCTTTTTCTCCTGGGGTGCCTCGCTCAGTGTCGCTCTCTCATTAGACACCTTTCATTCATGCCCCCCTGTGTATGCATGTGCCTGTATGGCTGACTTGTATTTTGCTGTCCCCCCTGTGTATGTATGTGCCTGTATGCCTGACTCTTGTATTTTGCTGTCCCCACTGTGTATGTATGTGCTTTTTCTGACTCTTGTATATTGCTGTCCCCCCTAAGTATGTATGCGCCTTTTCTGACTCTTGTATTTTGCTGTCCCCCCTGTAAATGTATGTATGTGTCTGTATGCCTGACTCGAGTATGTTGTTATCTCCCCTGTATATGTATGTGCCTGTATGCCAGACTCCTGTACTTTGTTGTCCCCCCGTGTATGGATGTGCCTGTATGCATGACTCTTGTATTCCGCTGTTGCCCCCCTGTGTATGTATGTGCCTGTATGCCTGACTCTTGTATTTTGCTGTCTCCCCTGTGTAAGTATGTGCCTGTAAGCCTGACTCTTGTATTTTGCTGTCCCCCCTGTGTATTTATTTGCCTGTATGCCTGACTCTTGTATTCTCCTGTCCCCCCTGTGTATGTATGTGCTTGAATGCCTGACTCTTGTATTTTGTTGTCCAGCCCTGTGTATGTATGGGCCTGTATGCCTGACTCTTGTATTCTGCTGTCCCCCGTGTATGTATGTGCATGTATGCCTGACCCTTGTATTTCGCTGTCCCCCCTGTGTATGTATGTGCCTGTATGCCTGACTCTTGTATTCCGCTGTTGCCCCCTGTGTATGATTGTGCTTGTATGCCTGTCTCTTGTATTTTGTTGTCGACCCCTGTGTATGTATGTGCCTGTATGCCTGACTCTTGTATTTTGCTTTCCCACCTTGTGTATGTATGTGCCTGTATGCCTGACTCCTGTATACCGCTGTTGCCCCCGTGTATTTATGTGCTTGTATGCCTGACTCTTGTATTTTGCTGTCCCCCAGTGTATGTGTGTGCCTGTATGCCTGACTCTTGTATTCCGCTGTTGCCCCCCTGTGTATGTATGTGCTTGTAAGCCTGACTCTTGTATTTTGCTGTCCCCCCTGTGTATGCATGTGCCTGTATGCCTGACTCTTGTATTTTGCTGTTCCCCCTGTGTATTTATTTGCCTGTATGCCTGACTCTTGTATTCTCCTGTCCCCCCTGTGCATTTATGTGCTTGTATGCCTGACTGTAACGCTCACCTGACTCCCACGGAGGCGCTCGACTGGTTCGCGCTGCTGTGACCTCTTTTAAGGTGATGTGCAGGGTTCGGAAGACGGACTGGACCGGGCCCCCAAATCTGGCTTGTCTGGCTCGCAGAAGTATCCTTCTTTTGGCGAAAATAGGGGATTAACTGTCTGCGGGGTAATGCAATCAGCCACCCACTTTCCCCTCTCACCCTCCTCGAAACCCTTCTGTGATTCCTCGTAGCGTCTCACCTTAGGGTCTGGAAGGACGAGCTCTCCATCCTGCTTCTGATGCAGGGGCGCGTTGGTATCCAGTTACTTCACTGGATTTTCGGATTGGTGAGAACCAAACTTGCTTGGCTTCCAGGTAAGTTTTTTGATAAGAGGTTCCCCTTGTGTCCATGCATTAATGTACTAATGCTAGTGTCTTTTTCCCCATAGGGGCCGGGGTACGGAATGCCGGGGAACAGGCACCGACCCGAGATGAGAGGTGAAATCCTTGTAGAAATCAGGTAAGCCTTTAATGAGCGTTTTTTGGTAATGTCTTTTCATTCGCTCATTAACGCTGATGTCTTTTTTTTCCCCTTAGGGGCCGGGGTCCAGAAATGCCAGGATGCGGCGCGAACCCGAAATGAAGAGGGAATGAATCAACAGGTAAGTCTTAACATGGAGATTTAGCTTTCCTTATTCCCCTCTCTCTCTCACCTTTTGTTCTGGTCTTTTTCTCCCTAGGCGCTGGGGCGTGACTGCGAATCCGGATGATCGCTGCTTAACATGGAGGCACCCTGTAAAGGTATGGAATGCGGCGCTGCAGTGATCGACACGATGAGCTTTTAAATAAAAGTCTTCCTTTTCAGGATTGTCGGCGAGATGTCTCCGGGATGCAGATTTAGCAGGTAAGGACTTTTCCTTCTTCTGTTCTCTTCTTCTCTTCCTTTGCAGATGATCCAGGATGCTGGCAGGCGTGGCAGAAATCAGGATGCAGGAGCAGACACGGTGAGCGTCCAGCTGCTAGATGCAGAACAACGCGAAGCACGTGTGGCTGTTCGGGTGGGGTTTAAATAGCCTTGGAAGAAGTTCCAGGTATGTATCCTTCCTCCAATCAGGTATGTATCCTTCCCCGACCACGCCTTGATGGTAAATTAGTCCCATAGGTAAAGTAGTTCCTTTCAGGCCTCAAGGAGGCCGGGATCCTGCAGCGTGGTCTGCATCAGGTAAGTGCACCCAAGCACTTCCATAATGAGCCTGGCGCCTATGGCGCCAGGACTGATGTCTTTTATGAGCCTGGCACCATAGGCGCCAGGACACTGTCCAAAGGGCCCCTATATGGGGTTGCTGAGTCCTTCCTTGGGGACTGGATGTCCGCTTTCGGGGACGCAGGGCTTGAACCGGCTCCCCGGGAGCGGGCATCATGACAGCACTCCCCCCCCCAAGGCCCCTCCCAAGGTTGTTCCCTCTGGGGGTTTTGGTTTGTCTGGGAAGAGTCGGTGGAATTTCCTGACTAATCGAGGTGCATGCACATGGTCGCTGGGTTTCCACGACCTCTCCTGAGGTCCGTACCCCTTCCAATCAATTAGATAGAACAGTTTTGACCTAAACATTTTTGAGTCTAAAATGTTCTTCACTTCGAATTCGGGCTCCCCATCTATTAGAATAGGTTCTGGAGGTTTGAGTAGTCGGGTTCCGGGTACCACTGGTTTCAGAAGTGATAAATGAAAAACAGGGTGAATTTGCATACTAGCTGGTAAATCAAGTTTAACAGCCACTGGGTTAATTATTGCCGTAATAGAATAAGGTCCCAGATATTTTGGGTTAAAAGTTCGAGGCCCTTTGAGTGGTAAATGTCTGGTAGCTAACCACACTTGATCCCCAATCTGATACGGAGGTGCTTCACTCCGATGTAGATTAGCATTCTCCTTGTATTTTTTCTTGGCTTGTTGTAAATGCGTAGTTGCCTCTTTGAAGGCTTGGGTAATTGTAGAATGCAGATGTTCTACTGCAGACAGTCCGAGGTTCTGAGGTGAGTCAAGGTTTGAGGTTCGAGGGTGATGCCCAAACAAAGTATAAAAAGGACTGTGGCCAGTTCCAGAGTGTACCGAATTATTATATGCGTACTCGGCTATCCAAAGAATGCCTTTCCAGTTGCTTTCAGATTGCTGTAACATACACCGTAAGTAAGACTCAAGGGTCTGATTTGTCCTCTCGGTCTGACCATCGGTCTGAGGGTGGTGACTGGTCGATAATCTTACGTTGATCTGCACCATTTGACAACATTTGTGCCAGAAGTGGGAAATGAATTGGCTTCCCCGGTCAGAGATTAGTATAGATGGGAATCCATGTAGCCGAACAATATTTTCGAGGAATTCTTTGGCTAGGACAGAAGCTGAAGGTAAACCTTTCAAAGGAATAAAGTGGGCCATTTTGGAGAACAAATCCACAATTACCAGAATAGTATTATACCCCGAACAAGGAGGCAGGTCCGTAATAAAATCCATTGATAGGGTGGGCCAGGGTGCTGGCGGTATGTCTAGAGGTTGAAGGAGACCGGCTGGTCTTTTCTTTTGACTTTTATTTTGGGCGCAAACACCACAGGACATCACAAAAGATTTAACATCTTTTCGCCAAGAGGGCTACCAAAATTGTTGTTTCACCTTTTCCTCTGTCTTGGCAATACCAGGGTGTCCCTCTATTAATGCATCGTGATAACCGGAAATAACTAGTTTGTGTAATTCCTTATGTGGCAGGAATAAGCGTCTTTGGAAATAAGGTAAACCATTATCTATGGTAAAGTCTGATCCCTTTTGTATCCAATCCTGTAAGGTTGTAGGGTCCAGGAGTTGTTTCACTCTGGCTTGAATGTCTTCAAGCGTCTGTAACAAAGTCATGCCTAGAATCCTCTGTTCGGGAATTATTGGTACTGGTTCTGAGTTTGTATCAGATTCTCCCATTCCAATTCGGGATAAGGCGTCTGCTTTGCCATTCTTGCAGCCAGGTCGATAGGTAATCACAAATTCAAATTCAGCGAAAAACAAAGCCCATCGGAGCTGCCGTGATGACTGAGCCTTGGCGGTTTTCAAATACTGTAAATTCCGGTGATCAGTGATCACTGTGATGGTATGTCGAGCGCCAAGCAGATAATGCCGCCAGGCTTTAAAAGCGGACTTAATGGCTAACAGTTCTTTGTCCGTGATTGCATAATTATCCTCGGGTGCCGAGAATTTTCTGGACCAAAATGCTACGGGATGCAGTTGGTTGGTCTCGGGATCTCTTTGGGACAGGACAGCTCCCGTGGCTAGGCTGGATGCGTCAGTCTCGACGACATAAGGGAGATCTGGACGCGGGTGTTTCAATATATGTGCGGAGGTAAACTTAGCTTTTAAATCCTGAATGGCCTGCTCGGCTTCTTCAGACCATTCAAAACGTTTATTTTTCCTCAAGAGTGCAGTAATGGGTTGTACCACGCGTGAAAATTCCGGGATAAACCTGCGATAGAAATTGGCAAAGCCGAGCATGCTTTGAACCCCTTTTACAGAGCTAGGTGATGGCCATTTGAGGATGGCATCCACTTTTCTTGAGTCCATTCGGACTCCTTTGGGTGTCAGGATGAAACCTAGAAACTCGACTTCTGTGGTATGGAAAACACATTTCTCCAATTTAGCAAATAGTTTGTGTTGGCGCAGTTTTTCAAGTACTGCCCTGACGTGTTTTCTGTGATCAGATTCCGAAGAGGAGTACACCAGAATGTCATCGATATATACGACAACACAAACATCGATGAGTTCCCGAAGGACATCATTCATGAAGTATTGGAAGGCAGCCGGCGCGTTACACAATCCGAAAGGCATCACCTGGTACTCGAATAATCCGTATTTAGTACGGAAGGCAGTTTTCCATTCGTCGCCTTCTTTAACTCGTACCAGATGATAAGCCCCCCAGAGATCTAATTTGGTGTATATGCAAGCGTCCTTCACCTGGTCAAGGAGTTCAGGGATCAGGGGCAGAGGATAACGGTTTTTAACCGTTATCTGGTTCAATGCGCGGTAATCGATACAAGTTCTAAGGTCGCCTTCTTTTTTGGGCACGAAGAACAAAGCCGAGGATGCCGGGGACTTTGACGGGCGAATAAAACCTTTAGCTAGGTATTGATCCAAATATTGTCTCAAATGCAGATTCTCAGGTTCGGTAAGGGCATAAATCCTGCTACAAGGGGGTTGTGCACCGGGCACCAGATCGATTTGGCAATCGTACGATCTGTGAGGAGGTAACGTGTTGGCCTGTTCCTTTTGGAAGACGTCCTGAAAGTCTTGGTATTCCAGAGGTAGTTGCATGGAGGCAGAGGTTACAGATGCTAGATTAATCTTCAGGTTTTCTGGGTAGCAGGTTTGTGTACAATCCGGGAAGGTTAGTCTCTTAGCTCGCCAATCAATTTGAGGATTATGTGTCTCTAACCAAGGGATTCCAAGAATAACCTGAAACTGTGGAGCATTGACTACATCAAACACAATACCCTCCCAATGGCCGTCGGGACCAATAAGAGTCACCTCAGTAGTGGAATGTGTTACGGGTCCAGAGGCAATTTCAGTTCCATCGACTGTGGTGATGACATCTTTGCTGGTTTTAGGACGGAGAGGGAGGTTAATCCTAGAGACCAATTCACGATCCACATAGTTTCCAATAGCCCCACTATCGATGTATGCCTTTATTGCATACAACCGCTTAGGCTGTTCTGGATCTACGAGAACCATTGGCACAATGAAATTCGAGGTCTGAGAGTTAGTTTTCAAGCTCGGCAAGCGGACCCCTACACTTGTCGGGCAGAGTCGTTTCACGAAACAGAGTCTTCATGGTTTTTATCAGCGGCTCCCACCGCCTTTCGGGGCGATTTTGCCGGGCAATCTCGTAGAAAGTGTCCAGAATTCCCACAATAAAGACATAATTTTAACTGCCGCCTCCTTTCACGTTCCTTTTGAGTTAAGGGACCTTTAACCCCTCCAATTTGCATAGGCTCAGAGACATCAACTCCCTTGGGATTAGCATGGGTCTTGACCAACACCCGGGTCTCAAACCTGGACCGATCTGCTTTTCTGTTTTGAAGTCTGTGATCCAATTGGACCACTAAGTCTGTATACTCTGTGCATTCTTGGGGCGGATTTACAACTTGGGCCAAGACATCTTTAAGTTCTCCGCGTAGGCCTCGATAAAACAACGTGACTCTTTTATCCTCTGGTCATCCCGTTTCCACAATTAGTCTATTAAAGTTTGCAATATAGGATAGGAGGTCCTGATTGCCCTGTCGCAGGGATAGAAGTTCGTCATCCAGAGCCTGCCCCTGAGAGTGTCGAGCAAATAACCTTTCCATGCTTGCTTGAAACCTTTGAAAATCACAGAGAATCGGGTCATCTTGAGTAACCAGTGGAACTGACCAATCGGCAGCGCAGCCGCTGAGATATGACAATACAAAGGCTACCTTGGTCTGATCATTAGGGAAGGCCCCAGGTCTGCATAGGAAGTGCAAACGACACTGATTCATGAATACGGCAAATCGTTTGGGGTCCCCAGCAAAGCGTTCGGGTGGGGCCAGCGGCATGTTTCCAGGTAGATTAATCTGCACAGGGTTACTGGAAACCACAGGAGCGGGGTTCCCTGCGGAACCGGGTAGAGGAGTTTGCCCAGCTTGACCTTGCAAAAGCTGTCTGGCCAGGTCATCTGTTCTTTCCTTTGATATTATTAATTTCCTCCTGAGGGCATTAGTCTCTTGACGAGCGGCATGTACTTCGGCCCGTAATTCCCCCAGTAATTGGGCCAACTGATCAGTCTCAGAACTTTCCATAGCGCCTGGTGGGAATTTGTAGGAAGGCTTCGCGTTCTGTAACGCTCACCTGACTCCCACGGAGGCGCTGGACTGGTTCGCACTGCTGTGACCTCTTTTAAGGTGATGCGCAGGGTTCGGAAGACGGACTGGACCGGGCCTCCAAATCTGGCTTGTCTGGCTCGCAGAAGTATCCTTCTGTAGGCGAAAATAGGGGATTAACTGTCTGCGGGGTAATGCAATCAGCCTCCCACTTTCCCCTCTCACCCTCCTCGAAACCCTTCTGTGAATCCTCGTAGCGTCTCACCTTAGGGTCTGGAAGGACAAGCTCTCCATCCTGCTTCTGATGCAGGGGCGCGTTGGTATCCAATTACTTCACTGGATTTTCGGATTGGTGAGAACCAAACTTGCTTGGCTTCCAGTTAAGTTTTTTGATAAGAGGTTCCCCTTGTGTCCATGCATTAATGTACTAATGCTAGTGTCTTTTTCCCCATAGGGGCCGGGGTACGGAATGCCGGGGAACAGGCACCGACCCGAGATGAGAGGAGAAATCCTTGTAGAAATCAGGTAAGTCTTTAATGAGCGTTTTTTGGTAATGTCTTTTCATTCGCTCATTAACGCTGATGTCTTTTTTTCCCCCTAGGGGCCCGGGTCCGGAAATGCCAGGATGCGGCGCAGACCCGAAATGAAGAGGGAATGAATCAACAGGTAAGTCTTAACATGGAGATTTAGCTTTCCTTATTCCCTTCTCTCTCTCACCTTTTGTTCTGGTCTTTTTCTCCCTAGGCGCTGGGGCGTAACTGCGAATCCGGATGATCGCTGCTGAACATGGAGGCGCCCTGTAAAGGTGAGTGGAATGCGGCGCTGCAGCGATCGACGCGATGAGCTTTTAAATAAAAGTTTTCCTTTGCAGGATTGTCGGCGAGATGTCTCCGGGATGCGGATTTAGCAGGTAAGGACTTTTCCTTCTTCTGTTCTCTTCTTCTCTTCCTTTGCAGATGATCCAGGATGCTGGCAGGCATGGCAGAAGTCAGGATGCAGGAGCAGACACGGTGAGCGTCCAGCTGCTAGATGCAGAACAACGCGAAGCACGTGTGGCTGTTCGGGTGGGGTTTAAATAGCCTTGGAAGAAGTTCCAGGTATGTATCCTTCCTCCAATCAGGTATGTATCCTTCCCCGACCACGCCGGATGGTAAATTAGTCCCATAGGTAAAGTTGTTCCTTTCAGGCCTCAAGGAGGCCGGGATCCTGCTGCGTGGTCTACATCAGGTAAGTGCACCCAAGCACTTCCATAATGAGCCTGGCGCCTATGGCGCCAGGACTGATGTCTTTTATGAGCCTCGCGCCATAGGTGCCAGGACACTGTCCAAAGGGCCCCTATATGGGGTTGCTGGGTCCTTCCTTGGGGACTGGATGTCCGCTTTCGGGGACGCAGGGCTTGAACCGGCTCCCCGGGAGCGGGCATCATGACACTGACTCTTGTATTTTGTTGTCCACCCCTGTGTATGTATGGGCCTGTATGCCTGACTCTTGTATTCTGCTGTCCCCCCGTGTATGTATGTGCCTGTATGCCTGACCCTTGAATTTTGCTGCCCCCCTGTGTATGTATGTGCCTGTATGCCTGACTCTTGTATTTTGCTGTCCCCCCTGTGTATGTATGTGCCTGTATGCCTGACTCCTGTATTTTGCTGTCCCCCCTGTGTATTTATTTGCCTGTATGCCTGACTCTTGTTTTCTCCTGTCCCCCCGTGTATGTATGTGCTTGTATGCCTGACTCTTGTATTTTGTTGTCCACCCCTGTGTATGTATGGGCCTGTATGCCTGACTCTTGTATTCTGCTGTCCCCCCATGTATGTATGTGCCTGTATGCCTGACCCTTGTATTTTGCTGTCCCCCCTTTGTATGTACATGCCTGAATGCATGACTCTTGTATTCCGTTGTTGCCCCTGTATATGTATGTGCTTGTATGCATGTCTCTTGTATTTTGTTGTCCACCCCTGTGTATGTATGTGCCTGTATGCCTGACTCTTGTATTCCGCTGTTGCCCCCGTGTATGTATGTGCCTGTATGCCTGACTCTTGTATTTTGCTGTCCCCCCGTGTATGTGTGTGCCTGTATGCCTGACTCTTGTATTCCGCTGTTGCCCCCCTGTGTATGTATGTGCCTGTATTCCTGACTCTTGTATTTTGCTGTCCCCCCTGTGTATGTATGTGCCTGTATGCCTGACTCTTGTATTTTGCTGTCCCCCCTGTGTATTTATTTGCCTGTATGCCTGACTCTTGCATTCCGCTGTCCCCCCTGTGTATGTATGTGCTTGTATGCCTGACTCTTGTATTTTGTTGTCCACCCCTGTGTATGTATGGGCCTGTATGCCTGACTCTTGTATTCTGCTGTCCCCCCGTGTATGTATGTGCCTGTATGCCTGACCCTTGTATTTTGCTGTCCCCCCATGTGTATGTATGTGCCTGTATGCCTGACTCTTGTATTTTGCTGTCCCCCCTGTGTATGTATGTGCCTGTATGCCTGACTCATGTATGCTGCTGTCCCCCCTGTGTGTGTATGTGCCTGTATGCCTGACTCTTGTATTCCACTGTTGCCCACGTGTATGTATGTGCCTGTATGCCTGACTCTTGTATTTTGCTGTCCCCCCGTGTATGTGTGTGCCTGTATGCCTGACTCTTGTGTTCCGCTGTTGCCCCCTGTGTATGTATGTGCCTGTATGCCTGACTCTTGTATTTTGCTGTCCCCCCTGTGTATGTATGTGCCTGTATGCCTGACTCTTGTATTTTGCTGTCGCCCCCTGTGTATGTATGTGCCTGTATGCCTGACTCTTGTATTTTGCTGTCCCCCCATGTATGTATATGCCTGTATGCCTGACTCTTATATTCCGCTGTTGCCCCCTGTGTATGTATGTGCCTGTATGCCTGACTCTTGTATTTTCCTCCCCCCCGTGTATGTATGTGCCTATATTCCTGATTCCTGTATTTGGCTATCCTCCCTTTGAAGGCACCCCTCACTTTAATGCCTCCTATGCTTCAAAAATCTTGCCCTACCCACAGTCAGATTGCCACATTATGTTGGTACCATCACCACCTTGTTGCAGATGCTTTGAATTTACTTTTTTACTCTTGTTGGTTCACCCAGCTTGATTCTCGTCGTTTCTCTTACTGGACTTCTTTGAAACATTATACAGTCTTGGTGGCCACGATCCTTGTTGTGCCCATCAACGACTTGAATTTTGACTTGCACTTGCTGGACTCTGCAACATAAGGTGTTCAGTTTTGACCTCTGCATCTTGTTGGTAATCACTCCATCTGTTTGTTTCTCTACAACACTGTATTACGCCGGCTTTGCTTCTTTTTCACCTCATTCACTGTTCCTCAGTCTTCTCTTCCTCTCCCTTGTCTGTACCTTCTCTCCTCTCCCCCCCTCCCTTTCCCCCATACTCTATGCCCTTGCTCTATCAGAATTGTCGTCAGGCCTAGTATGATAGTTGTTGTTCCGTTCTCCCCCCCCCCTCCCTTTCCCTTACAATTGTCATTCCCCACGCACTATCAGAAAGGTGGTCAGGCCCAGTACGATAGTCGCTTGTCTGTTGCTCTCCTTGTCAGGCCTAGTACAATAGTTATTTCCCATTCTTAATGTCTCAAGGCCTTGTAAGAATGTTATTGTATTTTTCCATTGCCCTCTCCCTTGCCTTGAAGCGCTTTGAAACACGTTGTGTATAGGCACTATATAAATAAACTATCACTCAATCAATATGGGTCATACCAGGGTTAGTGCAAATAATAAAGTTGCCTTGGAAAACTTTCCAAGGTCCTAGCCCATGCACCCTGTAAATATGTGTCCAACACAGGGACTACTTGAAACTTAACACATGGTTTTAATGGTTTCATCAACAAAATTCATATAGTATATGATAGTATTATTTTCCATTCAACCCAATATTTTAAAGGTAAACAAATATAAACATAATGTATTCAAATGACAATCACTTGTCAGAATTTCTAACATTTCCAATCATCTGTAGCCATTCAATTTCACAACATTAATAACATTGTAAATACATAGTGTTCTGATCATCTTTCTTGCTTTGGATCTGAGTCACTAAGATGCCTCTATGCGTTTAGAGTTAATACTCTTCTTCAGGAGGAAGCCTCAAATTATTTAAACTAAGGGATATATAATTCTATTTAGTCAAGAATCAATTAGTACAAATTCTATGCTTATCATGAACATGCACAAAGAAAAATGTCCAAATAAATGTGTAGTTAATCTTCCACCTTTTATTGGTAGGTTCTGTAACTAAACCTACATTTATAATGCCATTGTAAGGAACAGTCTTAATCATTTCTTTTATTATTTTTTTATTTTAATTTTTGTATACAAATGTTTTCAGTACACAAGGTACTTTTACATAATATTTAAGTACATAACATTAACAACGTAATATCAAAATACAATTCATTTTTTATTACAATTTAAAGGTACACACAGATCATCATCTCTAAATTATCACACACATGGGCCAGCCTTTCTCTTTGAATTAAACGCTAGTGCTTTCAATGTTAGCATCTAGACATACACACCTCGACTCTCCAGTTCATCCTTCCCTCTCCAAGAAAGGGTACGTAACACAGTTGGTGCAGAAAGTCCTACCCAGTACACACTAGTTCCTCTTCCTCTAGGTGAGCTCCTTCATCACCTACTCAGTCTGGAAAAGATAATAATCAAAAACTTTACCAGAGCCAGAGTGAGTGACAGGTGAGCAGTTGTCTTAACTCTGTGCCATAGGTCAGATGCCATAAGACCTGTCGTGGACTTGATGAAGGAAGTGAATGTTGCAATCCTCTCCTTCAATACCCTGGGATATTGCATCACCAAATGTTGCAGCGACTCAAATTCCCCTCCACACAGTCTGCAGAGTCTTAGCTCTGCAGGGATCCCCAATTTAGGCCCCACCACATCTAGGGTCGGCAGATAGTCCAGTCTAAATTTGAGATACCAATCTGAGCTCTCTCTGGGGCAAATACCAAGCTTCCTGCCCAGCGTACCTTTTAAGCCGCCCTAAATCGTGGAGGTCGCTATGATATTCCCTCTCTTTATCTTAGATTTTAATAGGTCATCTGAAACCAGGCCCTTCAGGTCCAGCTGTTCCATAAATGCCTCGCACCTATTCTTAAATGTGCACAAGAAGTGATTGAAACCCTTCCCCATGATGGTGTTCAGATAATGGTCGATCTGTGGTCGTTCAGCTCTAGCCATTTAAAGAACAGTGCCAGGCTATCCATCATCACTTGTGCCCACCATGACACCAACCCCAGCTCCGGTCTGATTAGACTCATTGAAACGGAGGTCGGGAGCCCCAACACTCTCTTAAGGATCCTCCCTTCCCGCATATCCAGGCACTTCCTACTCTTACCCTTAGTCAGCTCGCCTCCATACAAGACAAAGCACATTACAGAGCACATGTATACATACAATATCACCTAACCGAAATTGGTACTCATTTATCGACCTTGGAAGGATGAAAGACTGAGTTGCCCTTGCCGGGATTCAAACCTGCGACCTGCAGATCACCTGCAAATCACCTTCAGATCGCAGCAGCGAGCGCTCAACTCGATGAGCTATCTTACCGTCCTGAAGATGTAATCAATTGTTGACGATATCATTGAGTTGGCCCAGGTTGGGGTATCTTTTAGCATCCTTTCCCGATCAAATTAGATTGGGTGAAGCCCCATCTTGATAGGAAGTGCGACCATTCCCTCCCAATGTTGGCCCTTCTCGAGGTCCCTACGTTTAGCCCACTCTTTTCCCTTCCTTCAAGCTCAGCAAACTCATCGGCTCTCACTATACAATTACAATTGAAGTCCCCTCCTAAGATGATGGAAACGCCCGCCCCCCTCTTTTTGCCATTCATGTAAGGCACTTTTAATCTCATTCATCACAATTTGGACCATAGTCTGTCCCGATTCACCAGATCGAAGGCACTTGATAGATCTATGAAAGCACCATATAGTCGTGACGCTTGCCCCCCCACCTTGCTGTTACAGAGGGTGGAAAGTACTATGCCATTAAGTGAGGTGGAATGTCCCTTTCGAAAGCCTGTTTGTTGTTTTGGGAGGATGTTGTTTGACTCAGCCCAAGATTCCAAGTCTCTTAGTACTAGGCTGGTGAACAATTTGCTTTCCACATCGAGGAGAGTGATTGGTCTGTAACTTAAAGGGTCTCTTCGATCCCCCTTTTTAAATATTGGGACAATGATTCCCGACTTCCACGATGACGGGATCGTTTTGAGCCTCAGTATCCCCTGGAGCAATGTGTTTAGAAGGCGGGCCCACCTTTTAGGGTTTCCCTTCAGGACTTGGTATGTTAGGCCACTGGGGCCTGCCGCCCTGGAGCCCGAAGATTTCATTATTAAGGCGTAGATATCCTCTTCCGTTGTATCCAAGTACCACTGGCCACCAGAGATGAGAGAAGGAGGTTCCCCCTTCACTTGTGCATACTTTTTTGACAGGAGTTCTATCCACTCTGTTTCAGTAACCATGTTTGACAAGGCTCCAACTTGGTCGGTAGATTGTTGGTTTATTAAAGACCAAAAGTTCTGTGAATTCTTATTTAGGACGGCCTTGAGTATGGGTTCCCCATCCTTCTGGGCCCGGGACATTCGTTGTTGTCTTGACCATTGTTTGTATTCATTTTTAATGGACTTTATTTTGGTCTCTCTGATAGATTTAACAGCTTCCTCCCTTCTAATGGCACTTATCAACCGCCGCATCTCGCGTTTCTGCTCCCATGTGTGTTCGTCAAATGCGTGTCTATAGGTTTTCCTCATTTGACCCACCATAAAACTGGGGGCCTCAACTGACCACAAAAAGTCATGGAAATCATAAGGGTTGCACATATCTTTCAGTTTTTTATCACTTAAATCATGTTTGTATTTTTCCAGGGCTTTATTCAGTTTCTCTCCGTCCCTGTTATATTTAACCAAACACATTTTTTGGTTATTTACTGTGATGTGCTCTGTCAACCTCTTTACAACCCTTACATTTTGCCATTTAACTGACATTTCTAGTCGTTTGTGGTCACTTGTGCCTCCTTCTTTTATATTCATAGTTTCACATTGATCAAACATACTAGGAGACATGAACATGTAGTCCAAAGTGGATTCTGATGCTCCCCGGGACCATGTGCTTGCAGGAGGAATGTCTCCTTCCAGAGATCCATTCCCCATTTTTAGGTCCCAATCTTTTAAAAAAAGATCCCCAAATGTTTCCATTTGAGGAGATGGCTTTGTGTTTCCGTGCTCCTTTCCCTTTCCCACTTTCAACACATTGGGAATTTAGGTCCCCTGCCACCAACACATATGCGTCAGGGTGGGACAATTGCATTTCAGTCAGCACACTAGACAAGGCATCCAGAAATATGGCAGGCTTTGAAGATGCCAGATTCCAGTATAAGTTTACTGCTACTATTTGTTTTGACCCTTTAGATGTGGCAACCACACATTTTACTGCCAAGATCCCCTCTTGTTCATTTGAGATTATTGTCACCTCATTACAGCGAGTGGCATTACAAGCAAGTAGTAGCCCACCATTTGGCCTTCCTTTCCCCACTGTTGCTGCGGCTTGTGTAGTTATTATAAAGCCCTCTAGCTCTGGTGCATTAACTAACCATGTCTCCTGTACGAGAATTAGATCATTCTTGCCAAATACCTCTGATCTCGTATTTAGGTTCCTAAAGGAGCTAGAGCCACGCGTGTTCCAACTTGCCACCCTCATACTCTCCCAACTAAAGACATGTCTCACCCACGCCCAGTTTCTGACAGACCTGTGTTATAATCTCCGGGAGGAGCGCCCACATTGTCTGTTTGTCCCCCTCGATTTTATCATGTGCAACAGCTGACATTTCCTTTACTTGGGTGTTTGTTTTGCCTCCTTCCTTTGTTTCCTCCTGCCCTTCTTCCCCAACCCTGATGTCTGAGGGCATGTCTTCATGTATGGTTATCCATTGTTTTTGTAAAGGGCCTGCTGCATCTAAGATTGTCTTTGCCCCTATTTTGGATGTAAACCCGACTTCCACTAAATGGGTCGCCTGTCGCTCGTGGAATGTAACGTACTCAATATCATTTCATGAAAAGAGCTTCAAAAGTGACCCTCTATTTAAGTATTTACAATTAATTTTGTCTTTGTGTCCTATAAGCCAAAGCCGCGGGGCTGCAAAAGGATTTGTTTTACCGGGTGATGTATTTCTTTCTGTCCTTTTGTTTTGCTCCCCCTCCTTTCTGGATCCAGTGACTCTGTGATTTACTTGTTCTGACAGAGTATTCTGTGTTGAGTCTTCTACCACTAAGGGCGATGTTTACAGCTCTTCTTGATCCTGAGTTGGTGGTAGGCTCTCACTAGTTTTTTCAACTCCTTTAGCCAGGGCTTCTACTGTTTTTTTTTCTGTCCTTGGAGAAATATTGGAGCTATTTTTAAGGCAGGAGCTCCAAAGTGGGGCAGTTTTGTTGAGGCCTGTTTGGCTCTGGGGAGAAAGATTGGAGCCCACTTTATTGATTTCCCCACAATCAATGGCGGAAGGATGCCCACCACTGGGCCTGTTGCGTTCTCCAGATTTTTGCTGTCTGTTGGCTCTGTTTGTATTCCTACTGTTTTATTAGAGACGTTTTGGGTATCAGATCTTGATATGGTGGTTAGCTTCTTCTTGTTCTTTCCCGGCTCCTGCACTTCACGTGTCTCCATCTCCATTTCTGAGCGAAGTTTCTCTCCTTTATTCTTCCTCTCTTTATTAGGGTTTTTTGATGCCTTGGCTTGTTTGTGTCAGCATTATTTGATTTTTTTGCCTTCATGTTTTTGAATTTCTTTTCTTGTCTAGATTTCTGTTGGGATTTATGTCTTGCATTTTTTTGTTTCTTTTTCCTCACCCTCCTCCTCCTTTGAGATGGTTAACCTGCACTTTCCTCTGCAGGGCTCCCTTCCTCCTCAACCATACTTTGGCCCTCATTACAAGTCAGGCGTTAAGGGTTTAACGGCGCCGTCGGCGGCGTTAACCCTTAACGCCTGATTCACACTTTAGCGCCTGCTTTTTGCAGGCGTTAAAGTCCAAGGCGCTAAGCGACATTGGTGCTAATTACGGCACCTTAATTTACGGTGCCGTAATTAGCGCCTTCCCCATCCCCATTATGCCCTATGGGGCAAAAATGGGAATGGCGAAGGGAAAATGGTGAATGGGGAATTACCACCCCACTCACCTTGGAATGGGGCGGTAATTCCGCCATCCACCATGCCGGACTCCGGCATGGACCATGGTGCTAGTAGCACCATGGTCCAGCGCCGGTGTCGTAATGAGGCCCCTTGTCTCTGGGAAGGGTCTTCTTCTATGCAGATCACCTCGTCTTGTATGTTAGCCTCTGCCAGCTGTGCTAAACGACAGAACTCTTCCATCACTGATGAGGATAGTGGAGTATCATCCCATGTGGAGGGGGATCGATCTTTGGAGGGATCACCCAATGAGGGCTGCTCAGGACCCTTGATGTTTCCCTGGGTCTGAATGAGGTTTTGTAACATTAAATTGGTTTCTTTTCTTTCCAAACTTATATTCTGAAGCATAGACTTGATATCTGCTATCTCTGATTTTTGTGAAGCTAGATCTCCTGCCAGTGATGTTATTGATGGTAGAATTGCACTGTTTATGGCGTTGGCAAGTCCCACTATTGAGGCTTCAAACAAGTAAAAAATCTTAAGATATTTCCAACAGTATTCCAGTATGTACCTGGATGTCTCCCTTTGTTGCCTCAAATACCCCCACCAATGAATTCAGAACAAAGTTCAAAGCTGTTAAAGTTATCTTGCTAGCCATGGGTTCCGCTGCTGGTGGTCTTCTCATAGGGGGCTCATCATGTGTGTTTGGTGGAGGGCTCAAAGCCGAATGATCCCTTGATTCTCTTCTTGTATTTTCTGTTGCATTCAGAAGAGAGCCAGAATCTGGAATGTTATGTGGTAAAATGGCAGACAAATTGCTGCCTTCTGAAAGGTCTAGGTTTTCAATTTGGAGGGTGGTGTTTCCCATCCCTTCTACAGATTTACCTTTGTGAAGCAAGGGGGTTTGTAAGCCCTCTCCGCCATTGAGAAGGTTCCTATGACCTCTTGACTTAAACTATTGGTCTATAGTCCCCTTGATGTTTGTGGTTGTGAGTGTATAGTCCTTTCCTCGTTTGAGGGTAGATACCAAGGAGGAAACTGTATTTCCTGAGTCCTCTCTTCCACTATGATATGTTGTAACGGGATTATGAATTTGTACATGAGTGAGCCCAGTCTGACCAGCGGGAATACTCGTTTGCAAATCATGCCTGATATCATCATGCTGTAATGGAGCATTGTGACTTAACGAGATCTCCCCCTCCTGGACCGTATGTGGTTCTACCAACGGTCCACTTCTCAAATTGTATCTCAATGACAATGTAGTTTCACAATTGCTTTAAATAGAATGGCATCAAATGTAAGTGCCTGACGGGATGAAAGGGGTCAAGGCCCCAACAGTCTCCCATTATCTCTAAAATGGAGCCAAATTTTACCTGCAGGTCTTTGGACCTGTGACAGGCGTGTTTCAAGGTCTCTTTCCTCACCCCAGCCTTTTTTTGTTTTTGGTTCTTTTTGTTGGTATTATTGGGTTTTTCTATTCCGTAGTATTGTCAATGTACTTTGGATCAAGTGGAGTTGTATCATATGAAACTTACTTGGTTCTCCAGGGACACCAACTTGTGGCCGGGTATATGCTGGTGGCTATGGCCCAGGACCAGCGAGGGTGGTTTGGCCAGCAATTTATGTTCAGATGCGGTCACGTGATACGTCACGTGCGCGTGATGAGCCCCGCCTCCTCCAGGAAGCAGAGAGCAGCAAGAGCTCCTTCTCGCAATGCTGCTGGGCTCACAGTGTTGAAAACAGCCTTTACAAACGCTCAATTCCCAATGCGCACTTTCACTGGTAGCAGGTACTCGCCCCTCGGGCGGTTTGGCCAGCAATTTATGTTCAGATGCGGTCACGTGATACGTCACGTGCGCGTGATGAGCCCCACCTCCTTCAGGAAGCGGAGAGCAGCAAGAGCTCCTGCTCGCAATGCTGCTGGGCTCACAGTGTTGAAAACAGCCTTCACAAACGCTCGATTCCCAAAGCGCACTCTTACCGGTAGCAGGTACTCCTCGGCAGGTCTATGTATATGCAGCTCCACATGTGGCTCGAAGTGCTTTCTATTATCTGTATTTACTGGTTAAAGACCTGATAATTTTACTGGGGTCAGGCCTGGGTCGCCTGGCCTGGGTTTTGCAGGCAGCTCAGCACCGATGGTGGTGACCTTCTTGCTCTTCGGTGACTTCATTTTAAAGGGATGTGGGCACTGCTGCCATTTTTACCTGATCCAACTACTGGAATTGGTTCCTCTTTGGTACTCTTCCTGACTTCCGTCACTGTGGCTTCTGAAGGTCTGGGCATTCTCCCATCATGTCTGGAATCATCCTGAACCACAATGGGCTCTTTCTGCTCCTTGTTTACAGCGGGCCCAATGTTGTTCATGTTCCTCTTCAAGGACCAAAGGCACATATGCTGCAAAAATGTACATGAGCCCCTGGTCTGTCACCCAATTTTTTATGTTTTTTGGTTTCTTGGCCGGTGTTGAGTTCCTCACAGAAGGTGGTTCGTGGTTGTTTGTGGGGTCAGGAATTTTCCTGCGATCTTTCAAAGGCAGAGGGGCTTGCTCGTCAAAGTTTGAGCCCTGACACGGTGGAGCATCTGCCTCGTACTGGACTGGTTGTCTCTCCGTTGCAGCCCCCCTTAATGTGCCCTGGGTGGTAAAGAGCCTACACTCTGCTAGTTGTTTGTTGATGTGAGATAAGGCAAGAGTATTGGCATTCACTTTAATGGCGATTTAGTCATGCAGTCTGTTGAAAGCTTGCAGAACAATGTTTAAGGCTGCAAGTGAGCTGCCCCCCTACCCCACCTGAGGGGGGGGCTTGGCTGCTGGTCTCACCACCCTGAATTGATAGAGAAGCTTGGTTATTCTCTACAATGGAGGTCTCTTCCTGGAAGTTCGAAGAGGAGTGAGTGTTAAAGATAACATTCACCACCGCCTGTTGCATTTTGGAGAGTGCAGGAGAAATCCTTAGTCACTCGTAGGCGCTGTCTGCTGGTCTGATTTCATTTTCCAGGCTGAGACATACATCAGTCAGGGGCATGCTTATATCCACTTCCAATTGCGAGAGTACTATTCTCGAAATGTCGCAATCCTCATGCGTACCTTCCCCAACCTCAACCTCGATGAATCTTGAACTGAGGCTTCAGATAAGAGGATTTGACTGTACCATTTTTTCTTCTTCTGGGGAAATATTTTGTTATTTTTCCTTGAGCCGTTGTTCCCCTGTGAAGCCCACAGCCGCGGGCCCTTGTTCCAGGGGCTTGTCCGCTGGCAATTGCACTGAGCTCCGTAGATGGTAGGCTTTGAGTTGCTTGTAGATTTTCCTTTCATGCCGGGATCTGAGTAAGCAGGCAAGCCAGGCGATCCGTTTGTCAAAGGGGAAACCTCCCCATAGTCCATGCTCTGTGGCACTTTTGCAGAGCAGCCTATCCAAAAAATAAATGTCAAGGATTTGCGCCAAGCATTGCGCGTTATAATTATGAAAACTGTGAAGAAATGCTTTTGCTCACGGTGGTCATGTAGAATGTTACAAGTCCAAAGCTCTGCCCCTTGTCCCACGGAGCCACGTAACACAGAACACTTGACTGCACTCTGCTTCGCTCCGCTAGGGGTGGAGCCTTTAAGCAGCAGGTCTGTTGACGTTTGCAGGCAATAAGGAAACACTCGCCATAAGAGAAAAAGAAGACTGCAACCACAAAAGTCCACACAGAACACTTGACTGCACTCGCTACGCTCCGCTGTGGGTGCAGACTTTAAGCAGCAGGTCTGTTGACGTTTGCAGGCAATAAGGAAACACTTGCCGTGAAAGGAAAAGAAGACTGCAACCACAAAAGTCCACACAGAACACTTGACTGCACTCGCTACGCTCCGCTGTGGGTGCAGACTTTAAGCAGCAGGTCTGTTGACGTTTGCAGGCAATAAGGAAACACTTGCCGTGAAAGGAAAAGAAGACTGCAACCACAAAAGTCCACACAGAACACTTGACTGCACTCGCTACGCTCCGCTGTGGGTGCAGACTTTAAGCAGCAGGTCTGGTGACGTTTGCAGGCAATAAGGAAACACTTGCCGTGAAAGGAAAAGAAGACTGCAACCACAAAAGTCCACACAGAACACTCGACTGCACCCTTGATATTAGAAAATGAATGTGAAGGAAGCTAATTAAAATAGGTGTGATGATAAAAGGTAGACTCATCACTTAATAAAGGTCCACATGTGTAAAGTTAGTAGTCCCTCTTCCTGATGGTACGCTTGGAATATTTGGTAACACACATGTGGTCCGTGTTCTACCTATTGTTAGAACACACTATGCAGATAAGTGTACACATCATCTTGCTTTAGTCCTGCAAACCAATAGAATAATTACTTGCTATTCTACATTCATACCTCATATTGCTGTTATATGCAAACATTCAGAGAACCTTACTTCAGAAGATCAAAGCTTTGAGCTGTGACAAGTCATCCCTTCAAGCGCTCACTGCTCCAATGCCTGCCAATGTATTGCACTAAAAGTGCGTTTAAAAAAAGGCTGACGTATCAATCATGCTTCGTTATATAGTTTGAGCTTTTAAAATATGCTATATTCGCTTTCTATGCCAATTCGGAATAATATCCTGAAGAATTCTACATCTTAGACGTTGTTATATGGATGTCAGGATTTAACTGGTAAGTATTGACATTGTATCTAATGTGACAAAAACAAACCTAACCTTTCCCATTGTGTCAATTTCCATTCTAACATGGCCGCTGTTATTTACAAAGTGTTACAATGTAAAAGTATCATATATTCATATCCTCCTACATAGACGGGTTCACTCTTGCGCCCTGATGCCTGAGGGCTTGTGTGGCTATACAAATGAAAAAATAAATAAGTTAAAAAATAAATATATTTCTTTCCATCTATATGAAGTATTGTTAGGTATCATTAAGCAACCTGATGTTTTCAACAAAGTGACATGTGTAATAGGACAAATACTAACCAATATTAAGAAGTGAACCTATATAATCTTCTGTTGGCTAACTAACAACTTCTCCCAGCTCGGATCTTCCAGCCTGACAGACATCAAATTGGACTACTGCCCTTTACTCATCCCATATAAGAAACCCAAATTGAACTTTGGAGTGAGATCAGAAAAAACCTCCCAAACGTACGATAAAACCTTGGTCCTAAAAAGAAGATCATTAAGAAGATTAAAAAGAGTGGCAACCCGACATAACACGGACTGAAATAGAAAAGCACTATTGGCATCATTTAAGAACTGCAAGGCATGGCTGAAAAACTACTGCATTACCCCCTACCAAAATGATTCTGAGGAAATGCTGAAACAGATCTGTGGGAAAAATTCACGCACATTCTGGTCCCCGATTAGGTCAACAGAACGCCAGACAAACGACGCACTAACAAACTCCATAGGCGAAGACGTCTGGGTGACTCACTGCAAGAACCTATTCTATGCCCCGACTCGGGCAACATATACTACAAATCCCACAGAAGAGTCAACCTGGGTGGAGCTTCACGACAGAGCGGAAATCCTGGAAGTCCTCTGAAAGCTCAAAAACTCAAGAGCACCTGGTCCTGACGGACAAACATCGACCTGAAAAAACATCCGCAGGAATGGGCGTCATTCATCAGTTTAGTGTTTGAACGATGCACTAAAACACAGAAACTACCAGAATCCTGGACTTCATCAGTAATAGTCCCAATCTACAAGAAAGGCCACAGAGCAGAGACGATCCAAGTAACTTTCGTCCTATTGCACTACTGGACATAATTGGAAAAGTTTACGGGTGGCTCCTACTACGCCGCTTTCAAAGTTAGACACAAGACGCAGTATGCAATGATCTGGTTCAGTCGGGGTTTAGGAAGAACGTTGGCACTAGCATAAACATCCTGACTCTGAGTATTCTCAAAAGCAAGTTGCTGGCAGGGGGAGCAAGAATATTTCTGGCGTTCATAGACTTAAGCCAGGCATTCGACCAAGTGGATAGACCAAGCCTGTGAGAGAAACTACGAGCATGGAAATGCCCAGAAGAACTCCTTCCACCAATCGTTGCTCTGCATAACAACACCAGAATGCAAGTCTGCTTAAACAAACAAGGAACACTGTCAGAAGCAATACCAACATACCAAGGAGTGAAACAGGGATGCCCGCTGGCCTTGGCACTCTTCCTGTCTTACATGGGTGATTACAGAGGTGTGGAGACAAGAGTCAGATCATTTCCCCCACCAATGGGACAAGAAAAAATTTCCAGGCTGTTATACGCGGACAACGTTATACTCCTCGACCAAACGGCGATTGGTCTGCAGAGACAGCTGTCCAACTTCACGCAATATATTGCCACCAACCACCTGGAAATTAATAAGAGCAAGACAAAAATTCTGTTATTGGGTAAAGGCGGAGCAAGATCTGAAAAATTTAAATGGAAGCTCGACGGCGCTCCAATTGAAAGAGTAACAGAATTCAAATATCTTGGAGTTACCTTGGACAACTCACAGCAGGTCAAGGCCACGCAGAACACCCTACAAGAAAAAATGAGAAGCTTAACATCCTAGGCACAAGCAGTCGATAAAGAATTTGGCCGCTTCTCATTACTGCCTGTCATAAACTTCTACAAAGCCAAAGTTGTACCATTGATTTGCAATGGAGCTGAAGCTATGCCTATCCTGCCCAAAATGATCTGGAACCCCCTAGAAAGCTACTTTTGGGGAAAGGTCCTTAATTTGCCAAACTCAACACTGGTTGTCTTGATAAGGCGCAAACTGAGCCAGTTGTCACTGGAGGCAATGGTAGAGCGTAACGCAATGATGCTGTATAGAAAAATCCTGCTGGAAAATCGCTCAAAGCTACTTGAGGCCATACATGAAGAGATAACAGGCAATCGTTGCAACCGTCTAAACATGTGGAAAAAAGCATAGGAGGACAAATTTTGTGAGATGCCAAGCTCGAAAAAAGACCTGATCGACAACCCAACAAAAATCCAAAAGAAAACGAACAAACCCGATTGGATTGCAACGTCGGACACAGCTGCAACATACACACTGGAAGCGCGCCTGCCACCCTAGGTATGGAAGCTCCACGAAATACAACCCTTTGTGGCTAAATATCCAAACAGAAAGCTCAGAAACACATTCCTGAGAGCTCGCTTGAACCTCCTTCATACCAACGAAATTCTGGAAATTAGAGGTCAGTCCACTTCAAACAAATGCAGATTCTGCAACCAACAAAATGATGTCGAAACAACCAGACACCTGCTAATATCATGCCCAGGGGTCAACCATATCAGGAAACCATACCTAGAAAATATTCTAGCTTCGACCCACATAGACCAGGAACTTTTGGTGGCCACGGCTGATTGGAGGAGAGAAGACAGCCTGGGTGACGGCCACGGCTAAAATCATGGAACTGATTTTAAAAAGCACGACTACAGAAAATGAAATTTATAACAAGACAGAGACTCTAGTAAAAGTTTGTGGATCCATCTTGTAAAAACCGCTCATATGGTTAAACCAAGATTAAAAAAAATAAAAATAAAAATTACAAATAATCTTCTATTCGTTGAAAATGAGATTCTCATTTATGAGCAATTAATTTGTCCTGTAACCACTTCAAAACCATTATCAATCCTGCAAAGGAGATAGTATCAGTTGTGTCACATAACTTATATTTTTATCACCATGATTTAAAATAGCTAATGTATAAAAGTGTTAAATAGTTAAAACAACAGTAGGTTATAGACTTAAATCGCAATCCACAGGGTCCCTTTGGCAGTAACAACTTAAAAATATTCTCATTCCAACAATAAAACGAGTGTCAGTTAGATAAACTAACTTCCATATTCATCAAGTTGGTTCAAGATTTGTGATGCAGTAATATATTAAATATTGTGAGCTAAGTGCATTCATGGGTAATGGATTTAGATCAAATTCACAGGATCCTAGTGCTTCTCATCCGGGTGTACAATATATCAATATACCACTCTTTAGAATCTTAGGTGAAATCTCTCAATGATAACGTTGAGTATACTGATAAAAGCAGTTCCCATCAGCCCATATATTACAAACAGAGGCAATTATTGGAAACAGTTTAATTCTAAGTTCCCATTGAGACCTCTTGGATTTACTGTATCAATTTTGCCTATCCGTAATGCTTTTCTTTGGATCAGTAGTCTGCTAGGTTCCCTCCTCTAATGGGTTGTTTAAGAACCTCTATCATAACAAACCTCATTTGTGAGATGTTATGTTTATGTTCCTGTCTTGTGATTGGTGATTTTAGATTACCCTTCCTAATATTGGACTTATGTTCCGTCCAGCGGATCTTCACTTTCTTATTGCTCTTGCGAATGTAGTACAGTTCACATGGACATTTGATGCTGTACATCACATTAATTGAATCAATTGTAGTCATTAAGCCAGATCTTTTTACCTTTGTGTGGATGTAACATTGATTCTCCTCTAATAATGTTGCCACTGTGTTAACAGTTACAACATGGAAACGTTCCTCCTTTTTTAATATGCCTGGTCGTTAATATTGTGATTGATGCATTTGGCATATCGGCATTAACCATCAGATTCCTCAAATAGTTACTCTTTCTATGTCATTGTAGGAGGTTCTGGAAAAAGTTTGTCTGGAATGGCATCATGAAGAGAATACGACCTGTAGGATATTACACCACTCTGTGCTTGTCACTTGAATACAAATGTAATGTATTTACATATGAGGGACTGTCGCTTGAAGGGATGACAAAGGGTATCCTCAAAGACGTAGAGTAGAAATATTATATAATAGGTCACCCTTTGTCATGCGCCTGTCCACTTCAATATTTGAGGTTCAATACTATTATTAATTGCCCCTATGTCAACACGTGTTTCGACCACATATGGTCCTCATCAAGACAGGGCTCAAAAGTTCTGGCCTCTAATGTACTTGCTCATTGTTCACCTAGTTGCTACATAAGTGGTGCCATTCCCTGCTGGGCCTCAATATTCTTTTTGTCATTTAAAGTCCTGGCGGTGTTCATCATTCATCATCAGTCTATGGCATCATACTTAAATAATTCCCTATTATTTTTGATATTACAAATTCTTGGATTTTGTTTAGAAAAGGTAGCAATGGATGTAAATGTAGGATTAGTGTATGTAGGTATGTTGTCAAGAAGTTCCTCACTACATTTTGCTGATACCTTATTCATGGCTTCATTAAAATGTTGTACATTATAGCCTCGTTCTTGATATTTATGTCACGATCCATGCCCCTGACCCCCTCAGGTATAACCCCCTGGCAGTAGTGGGACCAAAGCCCTTCACACTGCCCCCAAGGGCCTTAAAACTCCATCAGAAACATACATGGAGTAAGTCCTGGCGGCTTTGGTGCCAGGCTCATTATCAGGAATAAAGCAATACCAGTTTTGGACCTTAATCCAACATGGAGGCCTATTACACAGCTCAGTTCTTTAGAACCAAGCCATGCGGTCTAGTATTTTGGGTGTGGTGGGCCTAGAACTACTTGGCCTGGAACTACTTTACCAGGGCTATTTAAACCATACCCAAACAGCAGAACATGCTTCGCGTTATTCTGCACTCCTGCAGCGTAACGCTCACCGTGTCCAGCTCCTGCTCATCTGCTTCTCCGGCGGCCCGATCCTAAAGCCCTTGATCCGATTTCCATGGATAACCTGGAAGAACAAGAATAGCATTAGCAAGCAAGAACACTTACCTGTGAAGTAACCGGTTTTGGATCCATCATGCGCTTCACTTACCTCACCCATCTCCGGAGTTCGCCACAACCTGCAAAGGTAAAGAAACAAGGACAGCATTAACAAAGCACTTACCTGGACAAGCAGTGCTTTGATCGCTCATCACTCCGGAACATCACTGCAACCTGTACAAAGAAGAGAAAAGAACACAGGTTAGCAATTAACACCAATAAACAACGCAGTGCTCCGCGTATCAATAACTCACTGTGGTGTTTGCCATCGGCACGGCAACTCCGTGATCGCAACCATCCCTGTGAAAACAAAAAGAGACATTGTTAAGGAACAGCGTAGTGGAGCAAGACGCCGAGAAGACAGAGAAAATGGAGGGAAAGAAAGAGACAGAATAAAGACGGAAAAGACATAATAACTCACCTGGAAGACAGCAAGCACAGTCATAGTCACAGCCGGTCTGGACCTGACATAGGGGCACACGGACCATTGAAGCAACTAGGTCAACGGAATGCCCGCACCAACCATGCCCGCACAGAGACACAGGGCGGAGAGTTCAACGCACAAAAACCTAAGGTGAGCAATAACCCTAAGGGAGGAGATTTGGACCAGAGGGAGGTGTCCATCACAGAACCAGTATCTTAACCCTCCATTCTCCTGTTATAGGTGATACCCAACGTCTGGCACATAACCAAGCAAAGAGGGGTCCAGGATAGCACTTAGACCTCCATCCAGTATCGTGTGGTGCCCTGTGGACCAGATGAGCGTAACAGAACGCAAAGACTTAATCAAAACTTCCACCTGGGCATCATGGAAACATCAGAGACTGACCAACTAGCCCAGATACTGGGAGAATTACGGGCCGAGGTACACTCCACCCAACAAGAAACCAACACCCTTAGGAGGGAGTTGATTGTCACCAAGGACCGCACCAATGAATTAGTCAGACCAGACAATTGCTCCCAACACAGGCCGGGCAGGCTCCGTTGCCAGGAAGTATTCCATCGGTTCCAGCCACATCCGTCAATCCAGTGCAGGTGGTCCTCCCTGGGTCAGTTCCTTCGGCCCCACCGGAATGTTTTACGGGGACGCAAGAAAATATGAAGTATTCATGAACCAGTGCTGCCTCCATTTTCTTTGTAGACCCGGAGGTTTCCTATCGATCAGTCTCAGGTTGCCTTTGTTCTGTCATATCTGAGTGGCAGTGCCACGGATTTGGTCCATACCGTTAGTAAGCCAGGATGACCCACTCCTGTGGGATTTCAGGGGCTTTCAACAGGAGATGGAGAAGCTGTTTGCCCGATATACCCAGGACCAAGCTCTGGATAAAAAACTTCTGTCCCTCCACCAAGGCAGCCAAGATTTGTTAACATATATGGCCACTTTTAACAAACGTGTCGTTGAAACTGGGTGGCCTGAGGAGAAACAAACAACATTATTCCATCAAGGATTACGGGGGGAATTGAAAGACATCCAAGTTCGGGTGGTAAACCCGCCAAAAAACTGTGCAGAGCTCATCCACCTAGTGGTGCAGCTAGACCACAGGCTGCAAGATCGAAGGACATATCGAGCCAGAACACAGAATCAGACTGTCTCAAAGGAGAACAGTCCACGTTCATCAGAAAACACTTCGGAATCCATGCAAATTTGGGGGGTACAGAGCCCATTAACCAAGGCCGAAAGAGACAAAAGGAGACAACAACAATTATGCCTGTACTGCAGGAAATCAGGTCACTTCCTCAGAGAATATCCCGTAAAACACCCTAGGAGAACAGTTGGAGCTACAGAGAAAGAAGGAGGAGAACAAGAGTCAGAAAACTTCCTGGCCCAGCAAGCGTGCAGGTCCGTTTGTCGAGTGAAGGAAAAGAGCCACAGACCTCACACTTTGCCCTGCCTGTGATTTTGATCAGTCACCAACAACCGTCTTGCATGCTGTGGAGGCATACATAGATAGCGGAGCCGTTGGTAACTACATAGACCAAGGCCTGGCAACAAGGATGGGGCTTCCCCTCTGTCAGAAAACAACAACTGAGAAGGTCACCACTGTCGACGGCACGGAGATAGCTTCTGGACCTGTAACTCAATGCACAGCAGAATTGACCCTTCTGTGCCAAGACGGACATCGGGAAGCCATTGCCTTCAACCATATCAAGGCCCCTCAGTTCTGGGTGATTCTAGGGATGCCGTGGTTGGTGGCTCACAATCCTAACATCGACTGGTGAGCCAAAAAATTAGCCTTCTCCAATGAGTGTATGCATGCTACCAAGTGGAAATGCCATCATCTGACCCAGAGACACCTGTCCAAGATAAAGAGGCATTGGTACTAGGTGTAAAAAGTACACTACCAAGCAAATACCACCATTTCCAAGACATTTTCCAAAAAGAACAGGCTAATACCTTACCCCCTCACAGGCCATATGACTGTCAGATCAACCTCGTACCTGGTGCACAAATCTTGTGTAGTCAAATTTATGCACTCACCGAGTCTGAAAATCTCCACTTAAAATCATATCTGGACCAGTACCTGGCAAACGGTTTTATCCGCCCGCCCAAATCCCCGGCAGCTTCGCCCCTATTCTTTGTACCCAAGAAGGAGGGGGACTCGAGAACGTGCATCGACTACCGCGCACTAAACCAGATAACAGTTAAAAACTGTTATCCTCTACCCCTTATCCCAGAACTGCTGGACCCAGTCAAGGATGCCCACATTTACACCAAATTGGACCTCAGGGGGGCATACCATCTTTTGCGGATAAAGAAAGGAGACAAATGGAAGACCGCCTTTCGTACTAAGTATGGGCTGTACGAATATCAGGTGATGCCCTTTGGGCTTTGCAGTGCTCCCGCCGCATTCCAGTACTTCATGAACGATGTACTATGGGAATCGATCGACGTATGTGCCCTAGTTTACATCGACGACATCTTGGTGTACTCCTCTTCTAAACAGGACCATGTCAGGCATGTTCGCTCCGTCCTTGCAAAACCCCGACTGCACCAGCTATACGCCAAACTTGGAAAATGCTCCTTCCATGTCACCAAAGTCGAGTTCCTTGGTTTTGTCCTCACTTCCAGAGGCGTCCGGATGGATATGCACAAAGTAGACGCCATACTTAGCTGGCCATCACCGTCTTCAGTCAAAGGTGTCCAAAGTTTGCTTGGCTTTGCGAACATTTATCGCCGATTCATCCCGGGTTTCTCCCAGATTGTGCACCTGATCACTTCTTTATTACGAAAAAACAACAAACTGTTCCAATGGACAGAAGAGGCAGAGAAGGCCTTCCAAGAACTCAAGAAAAGATTTACCTCAGCCCTGGTGCTATGACACCCCCGGCCAGATCTCCCATATGTAGTGGAAACATGGCAATGGGGGCTGTTCTTTCCCAAAGGGATCCCGAAACAGGGCAATTACATCCCATGGCCTTTTGGATGCGAAAATGTACTAGCCCTGAACTTAACTATGCAATAACAGACAAGGAACTCCTAGCAATCAAAGCAGCCTTCAAAGCTTGGCACCATTACCTCCTAGGCACCAGACATACCATCACAGTAATCACTGACCATCGCAACCTACAATACCTCAAGATGGCAAAGGCTCAATCATCCCGTCAACTCCGATGGAATTTATTCTTCACAAAATATGATTACATAATCACGTACCGACTTGGAGTCCAGAACGGAAAAGCTGACACCCTATCCCGCATGGGTATTAATGAGAACGCATATTCAACTCCAGACCCGGTGGCCATTATTCCAGGTGACAAACTAATAGGACTTACAACAACGTTATCTCTGGACGAACCCCAAAAGGAAATTCGGCTCCTGATGAACACTGAGGCTCTACAAGATTGGACCACTCAAGGTGAACATTATACAAAAAAGAATCAAATCCCATATTCCAGAGGGCATTTATATCTACCGAATAAGGCACTACAAGAACAAGTAATTTCTGGTTATCACGACCCCCTGATAGAAGGACATCCAGGAATTGCCAATACCCTAGCCAAGGTGAAAAGAAATTATTGGTGGCCGACCTAGCGAAAGGACATTATGCAGTTTATTCTGTCATGTGGCATTTGTGCACAGAATAAATCCCAGAAACAAAGACCTGTGGGCCTTCTTCAACCTCTGGAAATTCCACCTGCACCTTGGCACACACTCTCCCTTGATTTCATCACAGATCTGCCTCCCTGTCAAGGGTTCAACACTATCCTAGTGGTTGTTGACCTAGTCTCTTAAATGTCCCATTTCATTCCACTTAAGGGTCTACCAAACGCATCCATTCTGGCAAATGTGTTTTTAAAGCAAATCGTACGATTACATGGTTTCCCATCCGTACATTTTTCTGACCGAGGGAGTCAGTTTGTGTCTAACTTCTGGAGGAAGAGTTGTGCAATTGCCCAAATCGAAATTTGTCTGTCCACTAGTCACCATCCCCAAAGTGATGGCCAAACGAAGTGGACGAATCAGACACTAGAGCAATACCTACGGTGCATGTTACATCATGTGAAAGAAAGCTGGAAGGATGTGCTGTGGATAGCCGAATATGCCTACAACAACTCGCTACACACCAGTACCAGACAGAGTCCATTCTATACCGTATATGGAAGGCACCCACATACTTCCGAATTAGATACCCCCATGGCCTTGGAAATGCCCATGGTGAAGACTTTGCATACGACCATCACTTAAGCCTTCAAAAAGACAGCAGAACACTTGATTCAAGCCAAGGAAAGACAGAAAAGATTCTCTGATCAACACCGAAGAAAAGCCCCACACTACCAAGTCAGAGATGAAGTTTGGTTGGCGTCTCGGCACGTGCCCATAAGAGGAACTCAAACATTTCATCCTAGATATCTAGGGCCCTAAACCATCAAGGCTATTATAAATACTGTGGCAGTAAAACTAACTTTACCACCAAATATGCAGATCCATCCCGTATTCCACATGTCACTCTTAAAACCTGTTCAGCCTGGAACATGGGTCAAAACACCACCAATTCCTGTACTGGTACACGGAGAACCCGAATTTGAAGTCAAGGACATCCTAGATTCTAAACTCACCAGGTCCAAGTTATAATAATTAGTGGACTGGAAGGGATAAGGCCCTCAGGACAGGACATGGGAGCCTAGCGAGCACGTCCATGCACCACGCCTAGTAAGACGATTTCATTGGAACCATCCGACCATCCCAGGGCCAGACGGAGGAAATACCTTGAGAGGGGCCTTAGGGGGGAGTGCTGTCACGATCCATGCCCCTGACCCCCTCAGGTATAACAGCCCCCTGGCAGCAGTGGGGCTAAGGCCCTTCACACTGGCCCCAAGGGCCTTAAAACTCCATCAGAAACATACATGGAGTCAATCATGGTGCCTTTGGCACCAGGCTCATTATCAGGAATAAAGCAATACCAGTTTTGGACCTTAATCCAACATGGAGGCCTATTACACAGCTCAGTTCTATAGAACCAAGCCATGCAGTGTAGTGTTTTGGGTGTGGCTGGGCTTGGAACTACTTGGCCTGGAGCTACTTTACCTGGGCTATTTAAACCACACCCAAACAGCAGAACACGCTTTGCGTTATTCTGCAATCCTGCAGCATAACACTCACTGTGTCCAGCTCCTGCTCATCTGCTTCTCCGGCGGCCCAATCCTGAAGCCCTAGATCTGGATTCCATTAATAACCTGGAAGAACAAGAACAGCATTAGCAAGCAAGAACACTTACCTGTAAAGTAACCGGTCTTGAATCCATCATGCGCTTCGCTTACCTCGCCCATCTCCGGAATTCGCTGCAACCTGCAAAGGTAAAGAAACAAAGACAGCATTAACAAAGCACTTACCTGGGCAAGCATCGCTCATCACTCCGGAACAACACTGCAACTTGTACAAAGAAGAGAAGAGAACACAGGTTAGCAATTAACACCAATAAACAGCGCAGCACTCCGCTCATCAATAACTCACTGTGGTCTTCGCGATCGGCGTGGCAACTCCAAGATCGCAACCATCCCTGTGAAAACAAAAAGAGACATTCTTAGGGAACAGCCTAGTGGAGCAAGACGCCGAGAAGACAGAGAAACGAAGGGAAAAAAAGAGACAGAATAAAGACGGAAAAGACATTATAACTCACCTGGAAGACAGCAAGCAGAGTTGGAGTCACAGCCGGTCTGGATCCGACTTAAGGGCACACGGACCAGTGAAGCAACTAGGTCCACGGAACGCCCTCACCAATCATTCGCCCCTGCAGAGAGACACACGACGTAGAGTTCAATACACAAAAACCTAAGGGGAGCAATAACCCCAAGGGAAGAGATTTGGACCAGAGGGAGGTGGGAGTCCACCCATCACAGAACCAGTATCTTAACCCTCCATTCTCCTGTTATAGGCGCTACCCAACGTCTGGCACATAACCAAGTAGAGAGGGGTTCGGGATAGCGCTTAGACCTCCATCCAGTATCGTGTGGTGCCCCCGTGGATACCAGGTGAGCGTAACAATTTATTAGACAACACTTTGATTCGTGTTGCCATCCTGTTTTCTTCAGATACTATTCTTTTGATTCTAATAATTTGGCTATTAGGAAGACTGACGATAGTACTTTTTGGATGAAAACTTAAAGCATGTAACAAAATATTTCTGTCCGTAGGTTTTCTACGGATATCATTGGTGAGTCTAGCATTGTCCCATTTGAGGAAAACATCCAAGAGATGTGTTCCATTATTAAAGGTTTTAAGTGTAAATTATATCATCTCATGGATATTATTTACAAATTCAAAAAGGTTCAAAAGGTTTGCTTTACTTCTTCTCCAAATCTCAAAAACATAATTTATATATCTGATCCATTTGTTTGGTAAATTAGACCAATCAGGGTTATGTATAATCAAGGCTCAAGCCCCACTGATTTTAGAGGGTGAATGCCCTCCCCCAGGATATATTAGATACTGTGTGTAAACAAGACACTTTCACAGTCTTTTTTGAAATTATGATTTTAAGCGCAAGCTGCGGATTCGAATGCGGTGGCCAGGTTCAGATGTCAGGCACTTCACCACTATATCATATAACCTGGAGAACAACAAGGAACAACTAAAGGTGAAATATCACATTTTGGGGCTGCACTCTCCAGGGAAAACATTGGCATTGATTCTTCTTGTTTAAATCGTGCACACTTTTTAAAATGTTCAAATCCTGTAAGAAGAAAATGCCCATGTGTCCTCTGCAATTTGCATGGTTATGCAAAGCCAATTGAATTACGTTTGTATTCTTCACCTTGATGTACTAAGATGTGGTGATGTCCAATCCCATTCTGTAAGTTAATGAGTCCCCAACCTTTTTAGGACCTGACACTTGTGTGTAATGTTTGTATGTTCAAACAGATACATAACACCTTTGCATAAGAGAAAGCCAAAGGAGCTCCCATAATGGTTCCAGACAAATGTAGATAGAAATCTTTGTCAGATTAAAAAATAAATGACACACAACTATGTGAAGAAGTTCTACGATTAATAGTTTATTCACTCCTATGGTGTAATCTTCCTGAAGTAGCAACCATTCCACCACTTCAAACCCTTCATTATGAGGGATAGATGTATATACACATTGTACAGCCATTGTAAATGGTATATCAGTTTCCAACAGGTTACAATCATATCCAATAACCTGTAGGATGTTCCCGGCATCCTTAACATAAGTACTAGTTTTCTTGAAGAGCAGTTGTAGAAATGTGTCAATGTATGGGCAGACATTTTCTTTTGTCCTCTTTGTGTTTGTTTTTTTGTACTTTGGATAATGCCACCTCTTAAACAGTATTGCCTGAGCCATCAACAGAGGTTGAGGTGAGGGTCTCTGAGTTATCATTCCCTTCAAGTATCTCAACTTGTCCTTTCTCATGTGGATGCATTTCTGAAATGTTTTACTTTTTAGTGCTTTTTCTTAGTCTGAACTAGATATGTCAGATGATATATTTTCATTTACTTTATTCCTATTGTAATACATTTCTTGCCAAGTATATACATTATCATTTTTATAATCGTACATATGTCGATGAAACTTTCTCAATTACTTAGATGACATTTCCTTGCAGTATCCTTCTAGTTAAGTTTATAGACTCTAAAGTTGTATTCAGTTCAATACTTGTTAAGGATCCCAACTGAGTCTTCAGCTCATCTATTTCATATTCAGTTTGCTAGTTTTTTTGCACATTCTTCTATAGTAAGCAAGATAAGATCAAGGGAGCATTTGTTGATCATTATTTCCCTTTTTTGTACAAACTCTTTATCTTCTTTCCATACGGTTGCTCTTTGATTTACCCCCAGACCGTGCAGAATCCTTTGAACGTTATAATATTCACTTAGATTGCAAGCATGTAGTTTCCGATTTCTTTCTTTTATAATAAGATATTCTAACTGCTTCTCTACATTTTGAGGATTATCACTTCTGAGAAGCCTGAAGTCTGTGCTTTCTTGTCAGTTAAGGCTCTTATTTAAAAAAATGACATAGTTATATACGAGAAACTTTATAATGTGTCTACTCACTAGTGTGTACCATTACAGGCTAGAGACTAGAGCAAATAAACTTGCAGTTTGTGAGCGCACTATCATCATAGAAACACTAATATAACAACTTATAAATCTTTAAGCATTGCAATATTTCTATAAGGTGTGCGGGTAAATAAACAACCGCCAGTGACTGCTTGCAGAGGCAATCTGTGCAAATAATAAAGTTCAGTGGAAAACCTTCCGTCCTAACCCGTGCACTTTGTAAATCTGTGTCCAACACAGGGATTGCTAGAAACTTAACAAATGGTTTTAACAAATGGTTCTAATATTTTAGTCAGCAAAATTCATATAGTATTAATAGTATTCTTTTCCATTAACACACACAATTTTCTTAAGGTAAACATATATAAGCATAATATATTCAAGTAGTAATTACTTTTCAGAATTTCTATCATTTCCAATCTTCTGTAACCATTCAATTTTACAACAATTTAGAACATTAAATCATTTGTTGTAAATATATAGTAAATATATAGTGTCATCTTTTTTTCTTTGAATCTGAGTCACTAAAATGCCTCTATGTGTTTCGAGTTAATACTCTTCTTCAGGAGGATGCCTCAAATACCAGGGTTAGGCCATCTTTCTTCCCTCTTGACAGACAATGGCAGAGAGCTTGTTGCCCCAGAAGAGAGGGAGATGCAGCCTTTAACCTTGGAAGCGAGATTGATGAGTTTTGCCTTCAGAGATTGTCCAGTAGAGTGTCACATTCACTTTTTCCTAAAATAAATTGGACATATAGCTTAAAAGATCAATAGATGCTAGTCACAGAGCTGCCAGACAGCATTTGTGAAACTCATGGTTATAACAAATCTCACATATCCATTATATTGGACAAATGGAGCAAACTCACTTGAGTCATCATTAGATATATCAGAATGGGGGAAGAAAGATAGCTGGTATGGCATTAATAAGGAATTTTTTGAGGAACATATTCCTGGTAAAGAAAAACGACAGGGGTTCAGAATTTTCTGAACCAGTTTGTGATATACAGACATTTCCATATGGCGACAATTGTATTGTTACAAAAGATATTGTGGCCAGGTGATTGGTTAATATATCAAAATCTCAATAATACAGATTTGACTATCCCAATAGCCCCAGAACAAAGGTGGTTTCTTTCTTTTCAATGAGACACGCATATATTTCAGTTCTGTTCTTTGCCTTTTGGATTATCCTTTGTCTCTTAATGTCTTACAGTCCTCTTAAGGCCAGTGTTGAGAATCTTAAGCGAAAGGGGGGGGGGTCAAGATCCACTCACAACTCAGACAAACAGAGATTTAACAATGTATCTATATTTGAATAATGGTTTTTAATCAATTGGGAGAATTTATAAAAACATCTGTCTCTTAGATTTCGTTTTCTGGGATTCATGGTGAATTGATTATACTCTACCCTGCAGTTGCTTCAAGGCAGATTGGTGGCCATCATAAAAAGAACATTTGGGGTGGTGTCTCTACATAGGGTACCTTTAAAACAGCTGGTGAGAGTTGTGGTGGCTATTGTCGGCTTTGATACAGGCAATATTTCTGGTCCCCTGCAATTCAGCATTTAAGGAAATGTGGAGAAAACAGACTCTGAGTCCTGCTTTCTTCAGAAGTGAATATAGAACTAAGGCATCACCTACAACACATGGAGGCCTAGAATGGAAAATCACATTTGGATCATTGCCAGGTCTCCAATAAAATCCGATGCCAGTCTGTTTGGGTGGAGCTCAGTGCAGTGGGGTTTTCACTGGCATGAAACGGTCAAAGAAGAATATCCTGACTGCATTTAAACTGGTTATAGCTTCTTGTCTGGTCTTCGGTCTTAAGGAGTTCTGCAGAGGAAAGGGTCAGGTGTACAATCAGACTTGGACACTCTATCGCTGTCTGGTAAATTAAACCATTAGCGGAATGTAGTCCAGGAGGTTGATCGATCTGGCAAATGCCTTTTGGAGTTCTTTCTTCTAAGACAGTTGGTGGTGGCTGTTTTCTGGAAGATTTAGCTTAGAGGTCATCGTATTGGATGTTTGAATTTATATAGATCTGCAGTGTCTACAAATCCTGACGTAGCAGGGTTTTGGACGGTTAGTGAATATCCATTCTTAACAGCTTGTTAAAAGCTGTAAAGTGTGTCAGTTCCCCCTTTGTCTTATTAATCTAATTTATGGGATGTGAATGTGGTATTGTCCCCATTTCAGGTTTGGCCACATTGTGAATTGTCACTCAAATATGTCTCTGTCAAATTGGTCACATTAATGTGTTTGGTAGCACTTGGTGGGGTCTCTGATCCCCAGACCCTAGATCTGGCCCGCAGAGTGTTTATTGCTGAAGAAGTACCTTTTCATATTTCAAGAGGCACCAAGACACGTTCCAAGGTAATTGAGTTGCCAGCCTTTTCCACTATCCCACAGTTGTGTGTGGTGTCCTGTCTGAAGCAGTATGTATCAGTAACAGCAGAGTTGAGAAAATCCATACATGAGTTATAAGTTTCATTTTGTAAACCTTATTTTCAAATGTTTGGAGTGCTCTTCAGGCTGTCTACTTTAATTCGATGATTTTCTGTGAATTGTACTACTTTCAAGACTGCTTTTCATATTGTTGAACAGATGAGGTAAGTACCTTGCTCATCTGGGGTTTGAGAAATTCTACACCCAATCGATGCTCCCCTACTGGACACAGATCGCTGTGTCCCCCTCCCCTAAGGCTGAATTCAAGACTAAAAAACGTCGTTTTTAGCCATGTTCCACCTGCCAGCTTAAAAACCTCTACATTGGGGAACATCATGAGGAGTGTCTGTATTGTCTCTACCCAGTTCACCATTTTAACTCCTGCTCCATTCGCCACTCTTTTTTTAAAAAAAAAAACTTGAAAGGCTGAAATAGGAGACTAGTGGTCTGGCTGGATGAGGGGTCCATTGCCTTGGACTCAGCATATGTGAGGAGCCTTTCTTGACTTCGCCACTGCCAGCCCCAACAGCGGCTCCCTCTTCCAGGTGGTTGAGGTACCACACGTAGGCTTTTTGTGGGAAAATGGTGAGGAAAGTATATGCCACCCATACTCTTTCTGCCCCAGATTATGTGGCCCTACCGGAAAAATTCTCAAAGTCCACGACAACAGCATTTTCAATTACTCTGTCAGATGGGCTGTTCAGATATACAGCACCATCATCTATGACAAGTCCTTCATTCATCCACAAAGCATTCATCCATTAAGTTCAAACAATCGATGTCGCATTCAACTCCTTCCTCATCAATGATGGACAATTCTCTCAAATCCACATCACCCATGACTCTGACAATGACATCCAAGTCTATGAAAAAAGCCTGTCAATGACATCCTCATCAATGATACCGATACAATATAGGTAACAAGCGAGTTCTCTAAAAATTGTCTATTGCCAGACCTTATTGACTCCACTGTCTAGGGAAAAGACAATATACAGTATAGTCAACGAAGGAGATCAATATCTCATACTTGTTCTTTAAAAATGGTGACCACTTACTTTTTTTTTCTCAATGAAAGACAATGTACACAAACATTATATTCAGTATAAAATATACACTTTATATTGTAATTCATTTAGTATACAATAGAATAAACAAATACAATTTCACTAAAAAGATTTCTCTGATTTGACCCTTTTTCCCAGGTCAGAAATACAGACATATTCTAACCATAAATTCACACTAGAAAAGACAACATTCAACAATTGACTTCACACACAACAGAGCCCACATTTCAAATCGAACCGGTCTATTTGTTGTGTTTACACTAAACCCAACATTTTTCTGTCAAAAGACCATTTGCGTCAGACATTCAACAGGGGAATATCCCGTTCCGGCTTGTATTCCGTGTTCGAACACTCGAATCTTGGTGGGAGTTATTCTTTTTGAGCACTATGATTAAAAAATATTTAAAAACACACTAAGTCACCACAACCAAATTTTACCACGGAATGAATCCATAAATCAATCAATAAGGGCATGACCTCATTAATGAGGCACCCACATATGTGTTAATAAGCATACGAGCACAAGGTTTCTGCTAGACAGTACCTGCTGAAATTGCGTTTCAAAGTTTCATTCAATGGGAAAAGACTTTTGCAAAGAATCCTTCTCAGTCGGACTCTATATTTTCTTCTAACAGCCCTTTAAAGGGGTCCAAGGTGGATACACTGCACAAAAAAACAAAATGATATATCCTACTTCCATTGCAATTAGCACTTCCAAAAAACCACTATTGACCTACTATAGTTCATGACAAAATGTCATACCTTCACCAATGTGACATTCCGTATACCATGAACCGACAGCATCTTAGATGCCAAGTCTCAACAATTCAGAACGCTCTTTCTAGCTTCTCAACCTTGCTAGCTCCAAAGCATACAACATAACCAGATAAACAGGTCTCAAAAAACCATGTAATGTTTTCACTCGGTCAACAGCTATTTAGTTAATATGAAAAAAACATTTGAATTTTCACATGCCTCTCTAGAAAATGTACACACATCGCTAGACTCTATGTAACTACAAGAGTCAGCAGCATAACATGCGTGGCCTCAAAAATACTTTCGTTCAAATAACAGCTACACCTGGGGCGTGTGGCTAGCATCGTGACGATGTGGACGTGAGTTTCCTCGGCTCCCATGGCCCCTGCATACATCCTGCTCTTCCAGCCTGTTATTCATCTCCTGCTGATTCCAAAAAGACCATACCTAGCACTAAAGATCCTGTGGCACGAGAGAAAGAAAGATGGAGACAAATCGTGGCTCCTACCTGTAATTAGAGGCAGTTGAAATCTCACGACGATCGCAGAAGGAAAATCCAAAATGGACACGCTGAGTAACTGCTAACTACGGCCCTGAGCTTGCAAGTGCTGCGTGACGAACGTCGGGGCCTCAACTACCTGGCAAGAAGCGGATGGCAGCAAATCCTTATGCACACCTGCTGGAAACTGGAGCATGTTGGGCACCGCCACCATCCATGTAGCAGAAATCGCTGTCACGTCTCAGGGGGCTTGGCGGAAAGGCGGGACACAACGACACCTCGGCCCCGTTGTGCAGCAGGGCGCTGGCAAAACACCAGGACAACATGAGCGGAACCCCATAGATGCTAGGAGGCCATTGAACGACCTATGGGCTTGGTCCGGAAGCATCTGGTGGACCGGCCGGAAAAAACTACTCTGCTCCTGATGCCAAGGAAGAAGACCAGCGACCCAGGATCCATCCCCCAGGCAGCACCACAGCACAAATCAGGTGAGCCACCCGGTCGATAGCTGCACGGCCGAAAACTTGGACACTGAGGGGTGTGTTGAACGAACGCTCCGGAGCTTGGCTACACAGACAAGGGGAACAGTAGTGTAGAGGAGCACACCTTTCTTATATTAGCTTTCTCGACTGGGAATGATAACAAGGAAAGTGAAAACAAGATGGTCAGAACACAAGTCCAACATAAGAACAGGCGCCATAAAATCTCCAGTAACTCAACACTTCAAAAAAGAGAGACACAACATTGCCCAAATAAGGTTTATTATTTTTGAACAAATAAAAGTACCAAGGAGAGGGGGGAAACCTTAACAAGATGCTGCTGCAGAAAGAAACATACTGGATTGAAAAATTTAATTCCATGCAGCCGAACGGTATGAACGCTGATTGGGACCTAAGTTGTTTTTTATAACATATAAAGAAGTTTGAACAAAATTACTGCAATACAGCTTGTGACTGTTGAAATGCACACTTCTCTAACCACAGCATGAGCGCTTTAAGATGGAGCCCATTTAATACACCGAACCATGTACGGCTAATACAGTCAATTGTACATTGAACCATGTACGGCAAGTACAAGTCAATTGAATAATGAGCGCCACTCTAAGTAGTTGGTTTTCGAAATTCCATAAACACATCAACAGATGAATGAAGTGGACAATTTCATAAACAACTTGACAAATATCATGAGTCAGTTACAGAAACGCACTAGGAGTAAGAATCAGTGCCATTCAACACAGCAACGTGTCATCAGTAGTTTATACAAGATGGCGCGCAGCAAAATCCATAGAAATAATCATTTGTGTCTACATGGAAAGAGAGAAAGGACTAATTATAACACGGTTGCCATCACAACCAACAATTTGCAAACCTGGGCGATACTAAGAATCCATCCTCCGCTGCCAGGAGCAGCCACAAAAGGACAACATAATAAGGAGTGAGAAAAACATCATCAGACTGGAGGCAAGGACGACAGACAGATTGGTGAAAGGAAACCAAGCTACCCCGGGAGACGACTAGACACAGGTGAGCAGCGCTAACCGCATGGACACAGTAAAATGCAATATATTCCAGAATCAGTTAACTAGGGTTTTGTGACTGGGACACAGCGCTATTATCTAGCGACTGTTCCCAGCACAAAACCCACAAACAATAAAGTCACAGACATCCTAAAAAAAAAAACATTTTTCGTTTTTTTCACAGACCAAAACATTCTCTGGTGCTTTAAGGAAGAACAATCGTAGAGCCAGATTCAATTGCAAAAAAATCGTTTAGAATGTTTTTAAGAAGATAAAATCTTCAGAATTAAAGGTATTTGAGGTTCATAATTTATACTGATAAAAAATGACAAGAGTAATTATGATGATAATATTTGCTGAGCAAACAATGACTAAGGAACTGAACAGAAATATGTTATTTTTAACTTTCAGAATCTAAAACCATTGAAACAAAGTACTGATCCGCACCTGATGAAGGGCATTCAGAGCCCGAAATGCGTAGTGAATTAGAGAAACCCTCAAACAAAAGGACTATTGGCTTGCTAGCCAGTTACAAGTTTGATATATGGACTAACGTTTCTCTTAAAACAATAGGAAATGTACCCACGGAGGAAGAAAATGTTACACTTTGTTGTTTGAATTGTGATTTATATGGAAATGTTTCAAGTATCCTTTACTTTGATATACTGTCAAGCATGAAGTAATGCTAAAAGTGTGCAATAATTTATGTTTTGAACATTGAAGAAATTAGAAAATGAATGGGGTACATTAGTTACCACCAAAACAAACTTTGTTTAAATAATTAAAACTGGTGTAAAACCACAAGTAAACACAGTATTCATTTTTGCATAGTCTTATGCTTAAAAGTGTGCACGGAGCCAAGGCCATTTTTGCTAAAGTGATCCCAAAATTGTTCTATGTACACAGACAAAGGGGACAAGACATGGCCCCTGGAGGAGCCCCTATCACCTGACTTACCCGAGGACCGCTGTGTGGGAGCAATGCACATGGGAAGAGAAGACCCAGGCAGCAAATGCAAAAAGGTGACCGTAATAGGCCCTAGGCAATTGGCTTTAAGGTATCAGCCAGGCGCGGACTCCCCGGAAGACAGACAATATTTGTGCAACCAGACGAGCTAAAAAGGCATACTGTTGGTAACTTACTGCGCATTGCCTGTTCACTAGAAGAGAGAGACGACAACTAACGGGAGGTGATGTTACACCCCGCCGTGCACATCACTCCAGAAGACGGGCTTGTTCTTTAAAAGGTACGCACAAACATGTTTTCCTTCCTTATGGTATGCGGCGCTTCATTCCCCCATTCCTTTCACAATGGAGATTGCGGCAGGGGTTGAACAAACTACGAGTACCATGATCCTCCACTGCACTATCATGTGCCCTGCGCCTCCAATCAGCATGCTCTGACGTTTTGCTTTCGGATAAATGCAGTCTTTTCATTCAGCTCGCTGCTTCTGATTGAAGTTGCTGACGCCTTTGAAGTTTCGTCTTCGTCCTTTCTTGAATATCTGGAATTCTTGACCTTTGCCTGCCTAACGGACCGTCTTGTCTGCTGCTTTGTACTTTACTGCCAGGTTGGTGTACCAGGACCTATTTCTTGTTTTCACGGACTGCCTTGCCAAATCGATTTTGTACTTCTGCTGCCCGCATGTTAACAGGACCCTTTCAAGTCTTGCTCCTAGCCCCGAACTGCACATCTAACAGGATTACCGTCTGGGATTCATTGACATTTCTATCAAGTCTGATATCGGACATTGGGAATTGTGTTTACCTTTCTTCAACAAGTGCACAGGGGGACGCTGCGCAGAGTGTGCACCAACCCGGAACTAGTGCGCTCCACGTGCCGTTCAGGTTAGAACCCTCACTAACATTCCCATTTATTATTTTACACTGCCGTTTGTTTCACCTTGGATTGATCCCAACACTACTAGTGGTAAGGAGTGTTTCTTTCCTATTCCAACCTATTGTCATAGTTCCTTGAATAGTCTTGACAGGGATATTATCTTGAGGTAGAAATAATCCATCCCCGGTCTGCAATTATATAACTCATCTCTTCTTCTTTATTTTTACAGCTGGTAAACCGTGGCGGTGTGTTCTCCCCGCTCTTTTGGGTGATCGGGCTCTTGTACTGTTTTAATCAGTAGGGGGTCATATCATTTTAAAGATCTATTCCCTCACAGAGAGGAGGCTCGGTTGGAGGCCCCATCCGAGCTCTTCAATCAAACCCTGCGAATCCCGGTCCTGGTTACCTCCTTATCCTCATCCTGGTTGGTGAGTAACAGAATCAGAAGCCTTATTAATATGGAAGGAGAGGACCCCTTAGCCGCCATGGTACGTCTGGTGGCAGAACTCTGGGCTGAGATTTCAGTAGCTCATGATGCTCTGAGTCACAGGATTGATAATCTACAAAGATTTCCGCAGCCGCAGTCTTTGGGGATAGACGTCTCAAATGCTTCTGCATCGACTTCAGGGGTCTCTAATCCCTCAACATCGGGGTTTGCTGCGGCCCCAGTACTGGTGGCTTCCCAATTCCTGTTAGCTCCTCCTGAGAGATTTCTTGGAGACCCAAAAAATTATAGGACCTTTATTAATCAGTGCAAGCTGCACTTTCTTTGTCGCCCTACGGCCTTTCCTAATTCAACGACAAAAGCTGCCTTTATCCTTTCCAATTTTGGTGGAACCGCTGCAGCCTGGGCTGACCCTCTACTCGAGTCAAACAGCTACCTGCTATATGACTGCGATGCCCTCATCGCAGCTATGAACCGGGTTTTTGACACTCGTTACAAATCCCAGGCTACGGACCTTGAGTTCCTGAACTTACGCCAAGGTACATCCTCTCTGTTTACCTATCTTACTAGGTTTAATCAACTGGCAGCCGAAACGGACTGGCCAGAAGAAAAAAAATCGTCAGTCTTTTACAAAGGGCTATCAGAGGAATTAAAAGATGTATTAGCAACCGTACCTACAGTTCCCACGGCTTTTGGTGAACTCCTGGATTTGGTTTTGCAGATCGACGCCCGAAGAGCAGAAAGAAAAGGGGAACGCAAACCAGCAGGTATGACCCCTCCACTGCTGGAATCCGCCAGTTCTTCCTTGTCCGCCCCTGAACCCATGCAAGTGGGGGCTATACTGGGACCCCTTACTCCAGCCCAAAGGGAACACCGCAGATCTAACAATCTTTGTATGTATTGCGGTTTGGCGGACCATCTACTTAGGGACTGTCCAAAGAAACCTGTTGGGAAGGCGGGAAACGCCAAAATCCGGCGCTAGTAAGAGTCCCTACGCCGGGGATACATTCTTTGGACTCACACGGGGTCACCTCTGCCCCTGTTAGTTTACCTGTGGTCTTTACAGCGACTCCTGACATCTCTTTTTCTTCTTTAGCCATTATTGACTCCGGCGCCACAGGGAACTACATGGACTATGACTATGCTAGTTCTCATAATGTGCCTATGGTGTCTAAGGTACGTCCAGAAACCGTTCATGCAGTGGACGGTACCTCCTTGGTATCTGAGTTGGTCACCCAAAACACTTCTCTGGTTCGAATGCAAACCAAAGAAGGGCATACTGAGAACATAACATTCGACTTGATCAAGGCCCCCCAGTTCCGGGTCATTTTAGGGGTTCCCTGGCTTCAACAACATAACCCTGCCATTGACTGGGCTAAGGGGGTCGTTCAGTTTCCATCCCCGCTCTGCAATGAACAATGCTTCCTAAGCACTAATGTGTCACCCGATTCTTCCTGTAAGGCATTAGTCGCCTCCACAGCCCTTATCGGGGCCGTTACCACTGCTCCCGATATAACTATTCCATTGGAATATCAGGCCTACCGTGATGTCTTTGACAAGGGTGGAGCCGACCACTTACCACCACATCGTCCATACGATTGTCCTATTGATTTAACACCTGGGGCCAAAATTCCAACTGGCAGAGTGTACTCTCTTACGTTACCAGAGGATAAGATATTAAAAGACTATATTGAGAAAGCCTTGAGCAACAGGTTCATCAGGCCGTCCAGGTCCCCTGCAGCCTCTCTGCTCTTCTTCGTTCCTAAGAAGGAGGGTGATCTTCGCCCTTGCATTGACTATAGGGCCTTAAATTCGGTCACAGTAAAAAACCAGTACCCTCTTCCGTTAATCTCTGTTCTTCTGGATCAATTAGGTACTTCTGTTATATTTACCAAACTGGATCTGAGGGGAGCGTACAATCTTGTACGTATACGCAAGGGGGACGAATGGAAGACGGCGTTCAAAACCCGGTACGGATTATTTGAGTACCTTGTCATGCCCTTTGGGCTATGCAATGCTCTGGCCACGTTTCAGGCCTTTGTGAATGATATCTTCCGTGACTGTTTGGACCAGTTCGTAGTAGTCTACCTGGATGATATCCTTATATACTCTTCATCTAGGCAGGCACATAAGGAACATGTGCTTTTTGTTCTGCAGAGACTGCGAGAGAACCATTTATTCATTAAAGCCGAGAAATGTGTCTTCAATACCACTGAGGTCGAATTCCTTGGTTATGATCTCACTAATCAGGGTATCAGAATGAGCCGTTCGAAAGTTAAGGCAGTCTTAGAATGGCCTATTCCCACCTCAGTCAAAACACTTCAGTCGTTCTTGGGCTTCTCAAATTTCTATAGACGTTTCATACACTCCTTCTCCTCCATCTCAGCTCCTTTGACAGCATTGACTAGTTCCAAGCAACCCTTCCATTGGACTCCTGAGGCACAAGAGGCCTTTGATGCTCTAAAAGAGGCCTTCTCCTCGGCCCCGGTACTACAGCACCCTAATCCACTGTTACCATACTTGGTGGAAGCGGATGCTTCGGGATCCGCTGTTGGGGCCGTCTTGTCTCAGCGTTGTCCTGATTCTGGAGAAATACACCCTATAGCTTATTTCTCTAGGAAACTCACTCCCTATGAGAAGAATTACCCCATTACGGAAAGGGAATTGCTGGCCATCAAGGAGGCTTTTTCAGAATGGAGACATCATTTGCTGGGTGCACAGCATCCTGTTACGGTTTTCTCAGATCATCGCAGTCTGTTGGCTTTCAAATCCATGAAAGGTCTCACTGCTCGTCAGGCCCGCTGGCATCTCTTCTTTTCACAGTTCAACTTCACTATCACCTATCTTCCGGCACGTCTCAATACATGTGCTGACGCCTTGTCTCGCCTGCCTCAAGATCCTCAGAGTACCATTCTTGACCGACCTTTGGTTTTACCCTGCAGGGTGGTCTGCGGATGCACCCCACATTCGTCTTTGTGTTCCATAGTTACGGAATGGGTTGCCACTCATGCAAAGGAATGCCTCGACCTCAATCTTGACATTGTTCAGGGGTTGCCTTACATCCAGGGTCGGCTATACTTACCTCCCAGAGAAGCACGTCTTCGTGCTTTTACCTGGACACACGACTCGATTTCGGCAGCTCATCCCGGTCAACAGAAGACTTTGGAGGCTATTCGCCGTTGGGCTTGGTGGCCCTCGATGTCTAAAGATGTCATTGACTACCTTGCCTCCTGTTCAGTCTGCTCCCAATGCAAAACTACTCGGTCCAAGCCCATGAGCCTCCTACAACCGCTCCCTGTGCCACATAAGCCGTGGTATATGGTATCCATGGACTTTGTAGTGGACTTACCTCCTGTGAACGGCTTTAACACCATCTGGGTTGTGGTTGATTATTTCACTAAACTGGCCTTGTTTGTTCCCTGTATCGGTCTCCCGTCTGCCCAGCATTGGCGTCCCTCTTTCTTAAGAGCGTTTTTAGGTTCTTTGGCCTTCCCTCTATCATCGTTTCAGACCGTGGGTCCCAATTTACGTCACGCTTCTGGAGAGCCTTAACGGCGTCTCTTCAGATCGAGGATCGTTTCAGTTCGGCCTTTCATCCACAAACGGATGGCCAGACAGAGAGGGTTAATGCCACCATGGAACAGTATCTCAGGTGTCTCTGTCTTCAGTTCCAGTCGGATTGGTTGGTGATGCTCCCACCGGCTGAATTCGCATAAATAATTCCTTACACTCCTCTTCTGGTGTTTCTCCCTTCTTTGCTTTATACGGGCAACACCCTTGTTCCTTGCCTCTGGATCCGGCTCTTCCAATTGATAACCCGGCAGCTCTGGATTGCGTCCGGAACATGCAGACGGTGTATGACTCAGTTCTTGGACACCTATTGAAGGCTCAGAGACGGGCCAAATTCTATGCCGATAAGCATCTGATCCCTGCACCCGATTATACGGTAGGCATGAAGGTATGGCTCTCCACACGCAATCTGAACATACCTGGCAAACGTGCGCTCCTTCCGAAATTTGTGGGTCCATATTCGGTGACGGTCGTGATCAACCTGGCAGTGGTGCGTCTTTCTTTGCCTTCTTCGTGGAAAGTGCATCCCGTGTTTCATGTGAGTCTGCTGAAACCATATATTGCCTCCACCAGTCTGCCGGCTCGTCCTTCTCCAGTGCACATGGATGGTGTCCTGGAATATGAAGTGGCTGGCATACTGGATTATCGTCTGCACAGGGGTCGTCCCTTCTACCTTGTTGATTGGAAGGGCTATGGTCCCGAGGACCGGTCTTGGGAGCCTTTGTGCAATATACATGCACCTGCCCTTTTGTGCCGTTTCCATGCCCGTAGGGGGTTGGCGCCGTTTTTGGGGGTGGAAACTGTTACACCCCGCCGTGCACATCACTCCAGAAGATGGGCTTGTTCTTTAAAAGGTACGCACAAACATGTTTTCCTTCCTTATCGTATGTGGCGCTTCATTCCCCCATTCCTTTCACAATGGAGATTGCGGCAGGGGTTGAACAAACTACGAGTGCCATGATCCTACACTGCACTATCATGTGCCCTGCGCCTCCAATCACCATGCTCTGATGTTTTGCTTTCTCTTTCGGATAAATGCAGTCTTTTCATTCAGCTCGCTGCTTCTGATTGAAGTTGCTGACGCCTTTGAAGTTTCGTCTTCGTCCTTTCTTGAATATCTGGAATTCTTGACTTTTGCCTGCCTAACGGACCATCTTGTCTGCTGCTTTGTACTTTACTGCCAGGTTGGTGTACCAGGACCTATTTCTTGTTTTCACGGACTGCCTTGCCAAATCGATTTTGTACTTCTGCTGCCCGCATGTTAACAGGACCCTTTCAAGTCTTGCTCCTAGCCCCGAACTGCACATCTAACAGGATTACCGTCTGGGATTCATTGACATTTCTATCAAGTCTGATATCGGACATTGGGAATTGTGTTTACCTTTCTTCAACAAGTGCACAGGGGGACGCTGCGCAGAGTGTGCCCCAACCCGGAAGTAGTGCGCTCCTCGTGCCGTTCGGGTTAGAACCCTCACTAACATTCCCATTTATTATTTTACACTGCCGTTTTTTTCACCTTGGATTGATCCCAACACTACTAGTGGTAAGGAGTGTTTCTTTCCTATTCCAACCTATTGTCATAGTTCCTTGAATAGTCTTGACAGGGATATTATCTTGAGGTAGAAATAATCCATCCCCGGTCTGCAATTATATAACTCATCTCTTCTTCTTTATTTTTACAGCTGGTAAACCGTGGCGGTGTGTTCTCCCCGCTCTTTTGGGTGATCGGGCTCTTGTACTGTTTTAATCAGTAGGGGGTCATATCATTTTAAAGATCTATTCCCTCACAGAGAGGAGGCTCGGTTGGAGGCCCCATCCGAGCTCTTCAATCAAACCCTGCGAATCCCGGTCCTGGTCACCTCCTTATCCTCATCCTGGTTGGTGAGTAACAGAATCAGAAGCCTTATTAATATGGAAGGAGAGGACCCCTTAGCCGCCATGGTACATCTGGTGGCAGAACTCCGGGCTGAGATTTCAGTAGCTCATGATGCTCTGAGTCACAGGTTTGATAATCTACAAAGATTTCCGCAGCCGCAGTCTTTGGGGATAGACGTCTCAAACGCTTCTGCATCGACTTCAGGGGTCTCTAATCCCTCAACATCGGGGTTTGCTGCGGCCCCAGTACTGGTGGCTTCCCAATTCCCTTTAGCTCCTCCTGAGAGATTTCTTGGAGACCCAAAAAATTATAGGACCTTTATTAATCAGTGCAAGCTGCACTTTCTTTGTCGCCCTACGGCCTTTCCTAATTCAACGACAAAAGCTGCCTTTATCCTTTCCAATTTTGGTGGAACCGCTGCAGCCTGGGCTAACCCTCTACTCGAGTCAAACAGCTACCTGCTATATGACTGCGATGCCCTCATCGCAGCTATGAACCGGGTTTTTGACACTCGTTACAAATCCCAGGCTACGGACCTTGAGTTCCTGAACTTACGCCAAGGGACATCCTCTCTGTTTACCTATCTTACTAGGTTTAATCAACTGGCAGCCGAAACGGACTGGCCAGAAGAAAAAAAATCAGCAGTCTTTTACAAAGGGCTATCAGAGGAATTAAAAGATGTATTAGCAAACGTACCTACAGTTCCCACGGCTTTTGGTGAACTCCTGGATTTGGTTTTGCAGATCGACGCCCGAAGAGCAGAAAGAAAAGGGGAACGCAAACCAGCAGGTATGACCCCTCCACTGCTGGAATCCGACAGTACTTCCTTGTCCGCCCCTGAACCCATGCAAGTGGGGGCTATACTGGGACCCCTTACTCCAGCCCAAAGGGAACACCGCAGATCTAACAATCTTTGTATGTATTGCGGTTCGGCGGACCATCTACTTAGGGACTGTCCAAAGAAACCTGTTGGGAAGGCGGGAAACACCAAAACCCGGCGCTAGTAAGAGTCCCTACGCCGGGGATACATTCTTTGGACTCACACGGGGTCACCTCTGCCCCTGTTAGTTTACCTGTGGTCTTTACAGCGACTCCTGACATCTCTTTTTCTTCTTTAGCCATTATTGACTCCGGCGCCACAGGGAACTACATGGACTATGACTATGCTAGTTCTCATAATGTGCCTATGGTGTCTAAGGTACATCCAGAAACCGTTCATGCAGTGGACGGTACCTCCTTGGTATCTGGGTTGGTCACCCAAAACACTTCTCTGGTTCGAATGCAAACCAAAGAAGGGCATACTGAGAACATAACATTCGACTTGATCAAGGCCCCCCTGTTCCGGGTCATTTTAGGGGTTCCCTGGCTTCAACAACATAACCCTGCCATTGACTGGGCTAAGGGGGTCGTTCAGTTTCCATCCCCGCTCTGCAATGAACAATGCTTTCTAAGCACTAATGTGTCACCCGATTCTTCCTGTAAGGCATTAGTCGCCTCCACAGCCCTTATCGGGGCCGTTACCACTGCTCCCGATATAACTATTCCATTGGAATATCAGGCCTACCGTGATGTCTTTGACAAGGGTGGAGCCGACCACTTACCACCACATCGTCCATACGATTGTCCTATTGATTTAACACCTGGGGCCAAAATTCCAACTGGCAGAGTGTACTCTCTTACGTTACCAGAGGATAAGATATTAAAAGACTATATTGAGAAAGCCTTGAGCAACAGGTTCATCAGGCCGTCCAGGTCCCCTGCAGCCTCTCTGCTCTTCTTCGTTCCTAAGAAGGAGGGTGATCTTCGCCCTTGCATTGACTATAGGGCCTTACATTCGGTCACAGTAAAAAACCAGTACCCTCTTCCGTTAATCTCTGTTCTTCTGGATCAATTAGGTACTTCTGTTATATTTACCAAACTGGATCTGAGGGGAGCGTACAATCTTGTACGTATACGCAAGGGGGACGAATGGAAGACGGCGTTCAAAACCCGGTACGGATTATTTGAGTACCTTTTCATGCCCTTTGGGCTATGCAATGCTCCGGCCACGTTTCAGGCCTTTATGAACGATATCTTCCGTGACTGTTTGGACCAGTTCGTAGTAGTCTACCTGGATGATATCCTTATATACTCTTCATCTAGGCAGGCACATAAGGAACATGTGCTTTCTGTTCTGCAGAGACTGCGAGAGAACCATTTATTCATTAAAGCCGAGAAATGTGTCTTCAATACCACTGAGGTCGAATTCCTTGGTTATGATCTCACTAATCAGGGTATCAGAATGAGCCGTTCGAAAGTTAAGGCAGTCTTAGAATGGCCTATTCCCACCTCAGTCAAAACACTTCAGTCATTCTTGGGCTTCTCAAATTTCTATAGACGTTTCATACACTCCTTCTCCTCCATCTCAGCTCCTTTGACAGCATTGACTAGTTCCAAGCAACCCTTCCATTGGACTCCTGAGGCACAAGAGGCCTTTGATGCTCTAAAAGAGGCCTTCTCCTCTGCCCTGGTACTACAGCACCCTAATCCACTGTTACCATACTTGGTGGAAGCGGATGCTTCGGGATCCGCTGTTGGGGCCGTCTTGTCTCAGCGTTGTTCTGATTTTGGTGAAATACACCCTATAGCTTATTTCTCTAGGAAACTCACTCCCTATGAGAAGAATTACCCCATTACGGAAAGGGAATTGCTGGCCATCAAGGAGGCTTTTTCAGAATGGAGACATCATTTGCTGGGTGCACAGCATCCTGTTACGGTTTTCTCAGATCATCGCAGTCTGTTGGCTTTCAAATCCATGAAAGGTCTCACTGCTCGTCAGGCCCGCTGGCATCTCTTCTTTTCACAGTTCAACTTCACTATCACCTATCGTCCGGCACGTCTCAATACATGTGCTGACGCCTTGTCTCGCCTGCCTCAAGATCCTCAGAGTACCATTCTTGACCGACCTTTGGTTTTACCCTGCAGGGTGGTCTGCGGATGCACCCCACATTCGTCTTTGTGTTCCATAGTTACGGAATGGGTTGCCACTCATGCAAAGGAATGCCTCGACCTCAATCTTGACATTGTTCAGGGGTTGCCTTACATCCAGGGTCGGCTATACTTACCTCCCGGAGAAGCACGTCTTTGTGCTTTTACCTGGTCACACGACTCGATTTCGGCAGCTCATCCCGGTCAACAGAAGACTTTGGAGGCTATTCGCCGTTGGGCTTGGTGGCCCTCGATGTCTAAAGATGTCATTGACTACCTTGCCTCCTGTTCAGTCTGCTCCCAATGCAAAACTACTCGGTCCAAGCCCATGATCCTCCTACAACCGCTCCCTGTGCCACATAAGCCGTGGTATATGGTATCCATGGACTTTGTAGTGGACTTACCTCCTGTGAACGGCTTTAACACCATCTGGGTTGTGGTTGATTATTTCACTAAACTGGCCTTGTTTGTTCCCTGTATCGGTCTCCCGTCTGCCCCAGCATTGGCGTCCCTCTTTCTTAAGAACGTTTTTAGGTTCTTTGGCCTTCCCTCTATCATCGTTTCAGACCGTTGGTCCCAATTTACGTCACGCTTCTGGAGAGCCTTAACGGCGTCGCTTCAGATCGAGGACCGTTTCAGTTCGGCCTTTCATCCACAAACGGATGGCCAGACAGAGAGGGTTAATGCCACCATGGAACAGTATCTCAGGTGTCTCTGTCTTCAGTTCTAGTCGGATTGGTTGGTGATGCTCCCACCGGCTGAATTCGCATAAATAATTCCTTACACTCCTCTTCTGGTGTTTCTCCCTTCTTTGCTTTATACGGGCAACACCCTCGTTCCTTGCCTCTGGATCCGGCTCTTCCAATTGATAAACCGGCAGCTCTGGATTGCGTCCGGAACATGCAGACGGTGCATGACTCAGATCTTGGACACCTATTGAAGGCTCAGAGATGGGCCAAATTCTATGCCGATAAGCATCTGATCCCTGCACCCGATTATACGGTAGGCATGAAGGTATGGCTCGCCACGCGCAATCTGAACATACCTGGCAAACGTGCGCTCCTTCCGAAATTTGTGGGTCCATATTCGGTGTCGGTCGTGATCAACCCGGCAGTGGTGCGTCTTTCTTTGCCTTCTTTGTGGAAAGTGCATCCCGTGTTTCATGTGAGTCTGCTGAAACCATGTATTGCCTCCACCAGTCTGCCGGCTCGTCCTTCTCCAGTGCACGTGGATGGTGACCTGGAATATGAAGTGGCTGGCATACTGGATTATCGTCTGCACAGGGGTCGTCCCTTCTACCTTGTTGATTGGAAGGGCTATGGTCCCGAGGACCGGTCTTGGGAGCCTTTGTGCAATATACATGCGCCTGCCCTTTTGCGCCATTTCCATGCCCGTAGGGGGTTGGCGCCGTTTTTGGGGGTGGATACTGTTACACCCCGCCGTGCACATCACTCCAGAAGACGGGCTTGTTCTTTAAAAGGTACGCACAAACATGTTTTCCTTCCTCATGGTATGCGGCGCTTCATTCCCCCATTCCTTTCACAATGGAGATTGCGGCAGGGGTTGAACAAACTACGAGTACCATGATCCTCCACTGCACTATCATGTGCCCTGCGCCTCCAATCACCATGCTCTGATGTTTTGCTTTCTCTTTCGGATAAATGCAGTCTCTTCATTCAGCTCGCTGCTTCTGATTGAAGTTGCTGACGCCTTTGAAGTTTCGTCTTCGTCCTTTCTTGAATATCTGGAATTCTTGACCTTTGCCTGCCTAACGGACCGTCTTGTCTGCTGCTTTGTACTTTACTGCCAGGTTGGTGTACCAGGACCTATTTCTTGTTTTCACGGACTGCCTTGCCAAATCGATTTTGTACTTCTGCTGCCCGCACGTTAACAGGACCCTTTCAAATCTTGCTCCTAGCCCCGAACTGCACATCTAACAGGATTACCGTCTGGGATTCATTGACATTTCTATCAAGTCTGATATCGGACATTGGGAATTGTGTTTACCTTTCTTCGACAAGTGCACAGGGGGACGCTGCGCAGAGTGTGCACCAACCCGGAACTAGTGCGCTCCTTGTGCCGTTCGGGTTAGAACCCTCACTAATATTCCAATTTATTATTTTACACTGCTGTTTGTTTCACCTTGGATTTATCCCAACACTACTAGTGGTAAGGAGTGTTTCTTTCCTATTCCAACCTATTGTCATAGTTCCTTGAATAGTCTTGACAGGGATATTATCCTGAGGTAGAAATAATCCATCCCCGGTCTGCAATTATAGAACTCATCTCTTCTTCTTTATTTTTACAGCTGGTAAACCGTGGCGGTGTGTTCTCCCCGCTCTTTTGGGTGATCGGGCTCTTGTACTGTTTTAATCAGTAGGGGGTCATATCATTTTAAAGATCTATTCCCTCACAGAGAGGAGGCTCGGTTGGAGGCCCCATCCGAGCTCTTCAATCAAACCCTGCGAATCCCGGTCCTGGTCACCTCCTTATCCTCATCCTGGTTGGTGAGTAACAGGTGAAGAGTCGAAGCGGACGCACAGATGTGCGACAAAAGGTGTCAGGTGAGCGAGGTGAGAAACTAAGAAATACGGCTTTGACCAACACTTGTGAACACAAAAAGCGCTCTCATATTAGGAAGCCCCTTAGCTGCACAACTGCCTATCCGGAAGGTTGGAGGGGAAACTTGCAAATTTCAACAACGAATAGCACACCTGTGTCCGCCACAGCGTCGTGGCCTATGCATATCCCACTGAGCCGACCTGTAGGAGCTCTTGTGCCCTGTGTGGTGACCTGTAGGAGGAAATGTTACGGTACTGTTTCCTGTACAGGAGGTGCAACCATACCAATGTGCCTAGGCAATCACATGTAATATAGCACTGCCACAGAGTGTGCCCAGCAGATGCTTGAAGGTAAACCCGAGAACGCCTAAAAGAGCTGGAAGGTCCAACTCCAGACAATGACACCGCGTCTTGAGGAGCCTGATTGAGCCGGAAACTACAAGAGTCTTGATTGATGCGAACCCACTGTCCTTACAATGAGAAAGCACACAGTGATACACAGAGGGAAACTTTCGTATTCACCAACACAAAGCAAGGTTGCTGTGGGCACTCGGATAGGCCACAACCACAAGCATCTAGGGCTGGATGGACGCTCTGTCCTGTGAAAAGTTATCGGCCCATGTGCGCCTGCCTCATCCCACCGTTGACGACTCCAATTGCTGAACACGATCGGAGCAGCACCTTCAACAAACACTGCTGAAGCCCCACAGTGCGGAACACCTTGCTGTCAGTGCGTTGCAGTCTGTGGTCGCTACCCTGCGTGCCATATACACACATACCAGGACCCTGTCTCGGGGCAAAATAGGTGTTACACTGGTCGTCTCCAATTATCATGGGCAAAGATAAACAGAAGAAACTTGTCTTGCAAAGCAAAATTGACCAGTTTACGATACAGCCATCGCTGAGTCGAGAAGGGCCTGTCTTCGATAATTGCACTACCAGCATGGACAATACCCTATCCTTAAAAGACGTTATGGTGGCCGCAGCAGACTCTGGAGCCTCTATGGAGCAAAAAATGGACAGACTAAGCATGGACGTCTTGCTCGTCCTCCATGATTTACAGAAACTGACGTCTTGCACAGGGGAAGCCGAGCACCGTATCTCTAATGCAGAAGTAGGGATACAGGAACTACGACAACAGCTAGAGGGCGTCAAATCAAAGCTGAAAAAGACCGGGTGGACGAGGGAGAAGGACACTCCAGACGTAATAATGTTAGGATCCTAGGCATACCGGAAAACGCTGAAGGTCCTAATATGGAACTTTTTCTGGAAAATGGACCATGGACATGTTCGAACCAGACTCCTTCTCAAAATTCTTTTCCATAGAGAGAGCGCACCGAATGTTCATGGGCAAACTGATCCCTGGGGCACCTGCGCATACAGTAATTGCGAAAATTCCTCAATTACAAGGACCGAGATGCGGTATTACAAAGGGCACGAGCTAAGGGAACACTGACCTACAATGGCTCCAGGATTGCCTTCTTCCCCGACAACACACGAGATGTACAGAAAGCTAGACAATCGTTGGACCAGCTCAAGAGGCAACTACAAGGGCTCAACGTCAAATATGGCCTGCTATTTCCGGCCCAGCTCAAAATTTACCAACAGTCCATTTTACTGATCCAAAGGAGGCATGAAAATTAGCAGAACACCATATTTAGGGCGAGTGGAAGGCTGCACGGAACAATAGAAATGGGAATCAACGCAATCGTCCGAATCGAGGGCAACAAGCACCACAACTGATGGTGGCTGACCCCCCCGGGGCAGCGATGGAATGAATACTAGACCATGTTGGACATTACATCCTAAACACCCCCCCTTTTTGTGCTGCACTACATACAGATGTGAGAACAGGCTAGATACTGCACCTACAGCACTAGATACTGTTCATGAGAATCAGTGCGGCAGAGAGGAGAACTACCCGCCCACAAAGTTTGTTGTGCAACAAACCCGTTTCTTTGGGTGATTCACCTCTGTTGGAAGGGCTTGTGGTGAATGTGCAAGGGGAGCTTCGCTCCGAGTGGGTGTTGTTGATGTTATAATTATAGTCGGAAGCAGGTAGATACTTGTCTTCCGATTAAAGTTCGGGTGACAGATGCTTCGAGTTTGAGCAGAGTATGGGGTGGGGAAAAGGGAGGGGAAAGTTTATGATGTTTTAATTTTTGGAATGCGTGTTACAAGTTGGGAAGGAGGGAATAACTTACAGAGACAAACACACACCGGAACAAAACCAAACAGATGCACCTTGGTCATAACTCTGCACTGACCGCCAAATAAGACACACTGTACGTACCCTGTACGATTCGACCATCACTCATGCTTACAGCCACTCGATGACCTTACGTAATGCTGTGATCCGGGCCCTAAAACTTCTAACTTGGAACGTTAATAGGCTGGGAAACAGTCTAAACAGTAGACTGGTGTTGCAGTTCCTAAACAGACATACCCCTGATGTAGTCTTTCTAACTAAAACCCACCTGGCGGGCACAAACAACACCCTCTTCAAACGCACCAACTACCGCATGGCAATACAGGCAGGTTTTATAACAGGCTCTAGAGGGGTGCTCGTACTAGTGCACAAGAGGCTCCCTTTTAGCCTATTGAAGGTAATACAAGACACTAGAGGCAGGTTCACATATGTCACAGACACATTGTGGGATAAAACAATCTCCCTGATGGCGATCTACTCTCCACCTACATTGCTGGCCACACTAATACACAATATATCGCTGATACTAGTTAACATCGAGGTTTAATCTCCCAACAATGGAGACGTACCACTATACACAGCTTCGACATGCATTACAGCAGCATTTACCAGCCCGAGCCAACATGCCAGACTGCACCCCTATAGAACGTAACATAGTCGTGGAACAAATTGATACTAAAGTCATTACGGTCATGTACGGTGCTATCACCGCCTTTGCTACCCCTGAACTGTTGAGCCTGAAGGCAAAATGGGAGAGGGAGGTGGGAGATATTATGCCAGAAGATTGGATTAAGATCCTAATCTATCCATGAGAGACCGCCATTTCCGCTAGGCTGCGGCTGGTGTAACTAAAGATATTGCACAGAATGTACTACCCGAGGGTAGTACCATACCGCTGGGGCAAAGTGGCACAACCCAATTGTTTGCGTTGCCGAAGTGAAGACGGAACGTTTTTCCATATACTATGGGAATGCCCGCATATACGCCATTTTTAGCAGTAATGCTGTGATGTACTGTCAAGGGTTTTGGGGTAGATGATCCCTAGAGATCCCAAAATAATGCTATTGGGAGCAGAGGGTGAGAGAGACATGTCCCGATATGAGAGGATGTGCTTCTCGACCGCTACTGCAGTAATTAAGAAGAACATCACAAAATTATGGGGGTCTACAGAGCTGCCACAAGTTGAACAATGGGTCACAGACGTGCAGATATGCATTGCGATAGAACATAGAATATATAGGGCTCGAGGTTGCCCGGAGAAAGCAGAATAAATTTGGCAGAATTGGGAAGATGTCATATGAGCCTTTTGAACTGAACACTGTACAGGGTACAACCTGAAAGTGTCAATGCAGAGTATGTCATGTAACATGTATCATGAATGATTTATTTGAATCTACTGTCTCTTGTTTGTTGATAAGGTGTAGGGTGTCCAGGCAAAGTTTCGAAACAATAGTTTCGAATTACAAAAGTTCTGAAACAAAAGTTTTGAAAAAAAAAGTGTTGAATGTATTTGTTTTAATGTTAAAGGCTTTATTTTAATTTGTATAGTGAAATAAGTGTTTTTACAAAAAAAAACAGGGGTTTGGGGGAACCCCCTATAAAAGAAAAATAATAAATACATTTGAAACTTTTTTTTCGACACTTTTGTGTCAGAACTTTTGTCATTCAAAAATGTGACTGTCGAAACAGACACTATGAACCAAGGTGTAGACTCCTAAGGGGTCTGTTGTTCGACACAAAACAAGGCGTATTTGGCACTTTCCACCTGTTGATATGCTATAATAACCACAACGCACAGGAAAGCCTAATACTCGCAGCGTCACCCGCCGTCACACAAATCACAGCAGATTCAATGGGCATAGAAAGAGGACTAAAAAAGGTTGCTTGTGCACTCTATTGCCAAACGCTACAAAACGTACATCCAATACTATTGTCTTTGCTAAGATTCAAAGTATGAAGATAGAAAGTCCCCATCAACGATCGCATCTTAGTTGATGACTACATATCCTCCGGAACATACCACTCGATCCATGGCTTCATCGAGGGGTCTGCACGTCCACGAGCATTGCCTACTGTGCTCGGGTCGCCTAAGAGTCACTCTTCTCTTTCAAGTCTTATGTTCCTTCAACTTTGCCCAGTCCATCAAATGTTCCGCCAGAGGAAATTTTGGAACACGTGATTGACACTGATTTTGAGTTCCCAAAAGGTTTTTTTTCAGAAGAGGAAGACCATTTAATCTTGCCTCCTGCGCAGGGAACATGCACAACCTGCAACTGCACCCCTTCTTCAAGAAGCTCACTACCTCTCAATGGTCATTTTGTCCACCTTACAGACAATGGTGTCCGAAATGTAGACACAAGTTCCCCCCATTCCTACCCCACAAGATCAGCATCCTGTTTCCCCTAGACACCATCATTGTATCCTTCCTTTGCACCCTGTCCTCCAGAGAATCTGTCAGACTGTGATTCACAGAAAGTCTCACCCCAGTACGTGTCATCCACTCACTCTTATTCCTTGAATTAATTTGATGATTTAATATCAGTGAATGGTGAACCTCAGGAGCTTCGAACCAGGGATTCTCCCCCCGATGAAGTTGGGGCATTTCAGAACATCATGTCCAAGGTGGCTAAAATGTTTGACCTCCTCCCCACTGAGTAGTGGAACAAGGGTTTCCTCTATCAAGGGAAGAAGCTTGGTAGACTGTCATGTCCCTGTTCTGGATGACATTGGGGAGGGCAGTCTGCTTACCATGAAAAACCTGTTTACTGCGCCTTCTAAAAAGGACAGGTTTTATAAGAAATATAGAGCACACGACACTGCCCCAGATGCCTTTGTATCCAGCCCAGTCTTAATTTTGTGGTGTCCACTGCAGCCTGCAGGTGATCCGCCAACCCCTTTTCTCAGTGTGTTGTACCTCTGACAAGGAAGGAAGACATTTGGAGGCTGTTGGCAAACGGATCATATCAACTGCGGCACTACCATCAAGGCCGCAAACTCCCTTGCCATTTTGTTCGGATACAATCGGGAGCTCTGGTACAAGATCGGACCCAGCCTAGATTCCTTGCTGGATGAGAAGAATGAAGAAGCCTTTGTGCTATTCCATGTGGGACGAGGCTGCATCTCCCCATGTCATCTCACTGGGGGCTGAGATCGCCATTAATGGATTTCGCCAGATCGGAAATGGTGCCTGCGGTGTCATCAAAGGTGGGTTAAAGCCACAAACATCTACCCAGACGTCAAAGACCAGGTCGGAGATATGTTCTTCAATGGTGAGGACCTCTTTGGGAAGAAGGTAGACACGCCTTTGAGACAAACAAGACGCACACTGTTACCGCTCGGTCCTGGGTCACCTTGCAACAACATCAGCCGTACCAGTCCTTTCTGTTCAGCAAGTGCTGGTTCCCTAGATCGGGATGTGATTATCGACTGGTCTATCAATCCCAAACATAGAGAATCACTACCTATGCCTCCAGTGACAACTTCAAAGTCAGGTCTGAGTTGTATACAGGCAGCCAACGATGTTGGAGTGCTCTCAGTCAATAGGCCAACCCAGCAAGCAGGCCTGCCCACAACACAGACCTGCAACTCCATTTATGCTCCCCAGTGGGAGGGTGTATTCTCACTTTTACCACCAATGGCGGCAGATCACCACGGACAAACGTGTGCGCTCTCTTCTACAACATGGCCATACGCTGAAGTTTACATGAAGGCCGCCCACCACTCCACCTTCAAAAAAAGATGGAAAACAGCTTTGTACACTACAATACAAAGTTTGTGCTTCCCTTCGAAAAGGAGCAATAGACCATATCCCGCGTGCATAGGGGTGCAAGAGTCTTAACTCCCGTACTTTGTCGTAAAGATAAAGTCAGGCTGCTGCAGGCCCATACTGGACCTCGGTTTTCTAAACCACTTCATTTAATTCCTAAACATTTGGATAGTCACACTTCAACACATTCTTAGGTTATAATCCCTGGACTTAGAGGACGCATACTTCCACATCCCCATCCATTACCGCCACAGGAGGTTCCCCAGATTTACGGTGCCAGGACATCACTACCAATTCAAAGCCCTGCCCTTTGGCCTCAAGTCTGCCCCAAGGGTGTTCACAAAATGCCTGGCTCTGGCAGCAGCTCACCTCCGGAAGCCGGATATACATCTCTACCATTGCCTCGACAACTGGTTGGTCAGGGCCTACTTTCTTGCCCTTGGTGCAAGAGCATGCAAAGGCCACAATAACCTACTACTCTTAGTTGGGATTCACCATCAACTACAGCAAGTGCTTTGTGATTCCCTCCCAACAGATTCTATTCCTGGGAGTGAACTTGAACACAGCCTCTTGCACTGCTACCCTGTCTGCCGAGAGGGTCAAGACCATCCGCTCCATGACCCCCGTACTATCACAGTGACAAGTTGCATCAGTCCGCTCTTTGAAGTCCCTCCTGGGAAGGATCTCATCTTGTTTCCCTCTCATACAACACTGCTGGCTTCAGATGTGACCTATCCAGAAGTTCCTGGATGCCCGCTGGAAACAAATCACCAGCCATTGGGACGACAGGTAGGTGGATGATAGGCACCAAACTCACACATAAAGCTCTGTTTGTGACACCCAGTCATCAAGTCACAGTTACGACTTGTGGGATGTTCTGACCCACTGGCTCTGCCCTGCAACATCACTGTGTGCTGCTTTCATCAAAAACAACAGGATGGCTGCCAAAAAGCCATATGCGCTAAACATCTCTGAGAAGTGCGCAGGGAAACCTGAAAAATAGGCTGCCAATCCATTTTGCTTATGTAAGTGGTAAAAACAGGAGACCACACTGTCAAAACCCATCATTGTGCTGCCCGCAGAGTGAAATGCAACTACTTGAAAAGGCAGTGCTGCATTGCCAGGAAAATCCAGAAGTGCTTTAAAAGACAATTTTTCCTTGGCTGTTGAAAGCGCAAATTCATGGTTCCCAAACAGCAGAGAAGATCCAACATCCCTGTGGGGTGTTCACCGTCACCTTATTTAAGGAATCCCCATTAGCACAATGTCAGGAGAAGCACCTTTCATCATAAAAAAATCCACATTCAAAAGCTGCTTGCATGGGAAAAATATGTCCGATATGGGCGCAGAACCGCTGCTCGCCTGTATCCAAGCTGTCATCTACCTATACTGTCAGTTTAAAACTTGTGTCTTAAAATCAAGTTGTAGGAAAGAACAGACTAGCCATGAAAAGCAATATGGGTTGCTAGTATTCAATTTCTATGTTTTAAAAAGACTGGAATGAAGAGATCTATGTGTATATTTGTAAAAAATGTAAATTGTATTTTAGAAAAGACCATTTTAAACAGTGTTTTAAAAGTGAACTAATGTCAGCCCCACTGGACTTCAAAGACATTCCACAGCTGCTCCCAAACAAAGGAATCTTCCTCCTGCTCTCTGCTCAGGAACTGGCATTGAGTTGTTAATGGGGTGGGAGGAGATTTTGGCCTGTTGCTCTGAGTGGAGACAAAAGACTCCCTTCACTGAAAGGAAATGCAAATTTGGGTGTCAACAGAAACCAACTGCCAAAAGAAGTAAAGCCTGGGAGTGCTCTGGCCCAGCCCAACCTTGGAGGCGGGACTAGACAAATATGTGTATCTTAAACTCCAAGGAAATATCTTTTTGGAAAAAAACTGTGTTAAAAAAAATCTGTATTTTATATGTTGTTAATATGAAAATGCTGCTCACAGTTTGAAACTACTCTGAACCCTGTGCGATATTCAGAGATCGGACCACTAAAATGTTGATGTTGTAGCAATTTTGATAATGCTAGGAATATGAAAATGTACAGCATTATGCCCAGATGTCATGCGCATGTATGTGGCAAAATGTGTACAGATCTGACACTGGGTAACCAACCAAAAATGCGAAAAACTGTCCGTTTTGAACCGAAACTCTCAAGAAGATGGGACTCGGACGGACACGTGCTATATTAAAGCTGTGATGTGAATATGTATTGTTAGCAAGTTGGTGATATTGTAAATAAGCTGTATATGAAAAATAGATTTTCTGTGTAGAAACAAATGGGAGGTTTTTCCCTGGATTGTAAATTGGAGCATCACTATGACACTAGATTTCCTTCTCAAATCAGGAGAGGGAAAATACTCTGACCAATCGGATTTCTAGAGGGTGGGCTTAGTATAATCAGCCTACCCACCCCTTTGGGAAATACATAAATAGGGACTGTTTAGGACCTAGAGACACACACATTCACCCATCAACTGATTTACTGGCGAAGCGCTCTGCTGGAGAACCCAGATCCAAGACTCCAGAACTCTGAAAGCAGAAGGCCCAATTCCAAAGCTGAACCCTTCTCAGCTGACCTTTAAAACCTTGCAACCTAATTTTAACCCCAGCCTTCCAAGGGGAACTCCACAAAAAGAACAGCCGGGCATGCTGCTTCTGCTTTCTTGCCAAGAACTCTTGCTAGAACCCAAAGATCCAAACCAGTAGAGCAGAGCTGTAACCCAGAACTAACCCATCAGATCCAAAACCAGAGGCCGTGCAGTGTCCAGAGTGCCGTGCTGAGTGCGGAACCGGGTGCCTGAATCCGGCCCGTGGGACTAGCAGAATTACAGTCCAAAACCTTTGACCAGATCCTGAGGGGCCTATTCCAAAACCATAGTTGTGAGTATCTAGCATAGAATTGTCCATAGCCAATCTCTTAGCCTTAAGTAATCCAATCCAAAACCATTCTAACATATGCAGAACTGCATTGTAGAATCTCTTTTGTCTTTTCTTGAATCTTTCCCTCTCCCCTATAGTCCTTTGATAATTGTAGTGATAATATCATCTTTGCGCTAACATATTTACTGAAGAAAGGCAAGCGTCTTGGCAGATAGAAACCATCTGGGGGCGCATTCCAACTCCTTATAGTTTTTCTGTAATCGCGTTTCTCGCGCAATGAAAAGTTTGCCGCGATTCTGCATTTGGCTCAATTTCAACACATTTAAAATGGCTATTTCTTGCATCCGACCTCAGAATTCAGTTTCCAACCCACTAGTCATTCAACCATCATTGCTAGTGTGAATCCAATTTAGAGAATAAAATTCAGTTTTCAGTGTTTTTCCCATTCATTCCAAACCACATTCAAAAGCATTTGACCTGTTTTGAAATCATTCCTGTCTCTCCCACTAAGCTTGCTGGGGGGAATTGGGATTGAAACTGCATTTGTTGAGTGTTTATTCCTGAAACCTGTATTCTCTGCTTCCATCTTCATCTTGCATATTAGGGGGGATTGAGTAGTATCAGGGGGAAAGAGTGATTACATTGCATTTGATTGAACACACAAAAGTATTATTTCTGTGCTGTATTAATTTCCTATCATTGCATTTCATTGAACCCACACAAAGTTTATTCTATGCTACATTATTCTTCTCATCCATACTCCTACTGATTAAAGTGATTGTTGATTGTAATAACACCCATTAATAATTAATAAGTGTGATATCTAGATATTGTTCAAATTCGTAAACGTGTGATATATATTGTGTTCAATCCATAAAATAAATCTTTAACTTTGCAAAACAACCTTCTTCTTGGTTCAGTGAGACCGGGGGGGATTCAAAGAGAGGGGCGTGATATAAGGGGACATCATTCAGAAATAAAAGATCTTTAGACATAAAAATATATAATTAAGGGTTCCAGCTGGGCACTGACTTAGGTGGAGTGCTGGGTTGAAACCACTTACAGACTGATGAATCCATGGAGGGCTCGGGAGCCCATACCAGCAATCTTCACACCACGGGTCTATGGTTGGAAGAAGAAAATCCCTCACATATCAATGTCCTGGAGTTGAGGGAAGTTTTCTGGGCTCTGAAATGCTTTCACCTTCATCTCCAAGGGAAAGTGGTTTGTGGGTTCACAGACAACACAACCACCATGTATCTATATCCAAAAGCACAGTGACATCAGATCTCCCATCTTGTCGGTAGAAGCACAATCCCTCTGGAAATGGGCTCTTTCTCACAGGTTGTTATTGTCCCCTTTCCAGCTACCAGGCATCCACAGCTCTGTGGACAATTCCCTCAGCAGGAGACTCCATTCCTGCCACGAGTGTGAGCTCCACCACAGTCAAGCTCTGTAAGTCTTTCAGACATGGGGGACAACCGATATAGACCTATTTGCCACCAAGGACAACTCAAAGTGCCTTGCATTTGCAAGCAGGTTCCTGCAGCTGGGAAGCCTGGGAGATGCCTTTGCGATCCCGTGGACAAACTAGTTTCTGTACGCCTGTCCCCTATTTCCTATCATGCCAAGAATCCTGTCAGTTTTAAGGCAGCAGCATTGAAAAATGATCCTGATAGCCCCCATGTGGCTGAGGCAGTTTGAGTTTTCGGGAACACCTCGCTCTTCATGGGTTCCACCCAACATACTTCCACTCAAGTACGGTGTCTTGTGCAGGCACAGGGGCACACTTCTTCATCACCACCCAGTCTTGCTTAACCTGATGACCTGGCTACGGCTTCACTAGAGTGCAGTCATGTAGAACATGCCCCAAGACTGCAGGGACGTCCTGGCGAAGGCTTACGCATCTGCTACTTTATCCTGCAACAACAACAAATGGAAACGCTTTTCAGTATGGTGTATCAATCACAGAGTGGATGCCTTCCACTTCCAGCCTCTACAAATTCTGCCATATCTGCTCTTCTTGGCACACAATGGCCTAGCCCACGCCTCAACCAAGGTTCACTTAGACGCAATTTCTGACTTTACACATACTTCTGCTACTCCGTTGTGATTTCATCGACTCATTAAGGAATTTCTTAAGGGACTGTTCCATGTTTTCCGCCAGTTTATGCTCTGGCTCCGGCTTTGGAACGTGACCTTGTGCTCTCTAAATTGAAGGGGCATACTTTTGACACCCTACATAAGGCAGAAATGAAATACTTTACATGGAAGGCCTTCTTGGTCGCCATCACTTCGGCTAGATGAGCTGGTGAAATCCAGGCACTCTGCTAAGCCGCCAAATTCTGTCTTCCAATAATCCAGTTTTGTTGAGGGTGAATCCTTCATTCATGCCTAAAGTGTCCTCTTTATTTGACCTCAATTAGCCTTTCATTCTGCCAGTATTCTTTGGCTCTCCTTCCATGCCTTCTGAGTACTCCCTCCACTCTTTGGATGCTATGCAATCGCTAAAATATGTGTTACCCGAACAAAGCTGTTCTGCACGTCCTAGCAGCTGTTCATAGTGTTTAGGCCCACAGCCATTGGCAATAGGCTGTCCAAGTTCTCCACCTCCCGATGGCTTTCGGTATGTATTTCCTTTCATCATCAACTAACCGACAGGCCACTTCCTGGCACATTCCAAGAGGGATATTTCGTTTAACATTGCATTCCTCTCTGGTGTTCTCCTTGTGCACATCTGCATGGCAGTGATGTGAAGCTCTGTTCACACTTTCAACAGGTACTACTGTGCCAACAAGGAGTCAATGGAGGGGTTGGACAATCGACATCTGTTCACCTAAGGTGAGATTTATCCTGAAAGTGAGCCTTTCTTTCCTCTTCCAGATTAAGCATTGTATGCATAGATGTGTATGTATGTACTGATGTGCAATCTGTTCAAACAGCACATGAATGTATGTATCCAATGCTGAAGAAGGAATACATTACTTACATGTAACTCATGTTCTCCATCATTGGTATCTTTCATAGGTTCACATGTGACCCTCCCACCAACCTCGCATGGGCTCATCTTGACTGGTTTTGACTCATTCATGTGCGTTGTAGGAATATGAAAATGGCCTCCAGGGGAGGAGCTAAGGGATGTACTGCCTATTGGATGATGGGTAAATGATCCAAAACAACACTGAAGAACACTAAATTGCAGTTCTTCATTTCAGATAACATTGGTTTAATGTTAACGAGGATTACGAGCCTGTCAGCGGGGAAATATTCAAACAGCATTTGAATCTATGAAACATACCAATACTGGAGAACATGATCTTCCTTTACTTCAGGCAAGGCCCCCAAGCCACTAATATACCACTGTGTCCCCACCCCTCTATGCAAAGTCTTCTCTTTGCCCTCGCTGACTAACTATTGCCTGGTTTTAGTTCTCAGCTGCAATCCTTTTTTGCAACCTTTCCCATTCTCACCCTGCGCCTTTCAGGATTCCAACTGTGCGATGATGCCAAAATAAACACCCCTCCTTGTTACATGCCCATCATACCATAGACTGCTGTTCTCCAACCATTGCCCACACCCCATTAGGGGTGTGGCAGTTAGAAAAAGGTAGCTATCCACATGCAGTGCACATGGCAGGGGCAAGGTGTGTCAGCGCCATCCACTGTAACCAAAGGTCTGTATCAATTTCCCACCATTACACACTCTGGCCCTAAACTCCTCATTGTACCTAACCCAGGAAAAGCCCCCAGAATTCACCAACACCTTCCGGATCGCATCCGTGTATTTCAATAGTGCAACGCACCTCTCTGGATATTTTTCAGAATACACATTGGCATCAATGATAAAAGTCGACATCCAATTCTCTATAGACACTGGAACCCTCTGCCTTCGTGCCAATTCCCTCTCTTCCTCCTTAAATCCCCCCTAAACACTTACTTCCCTAAGGAACAGCTTGAACAACAAATTCATGTTCGATATTTTTTCATTAAATGCCTGTATTAAATGCGACCTATGGCTTATTTATACACAGATACGGCAACATTTTCATGTTCTTACCTTCCTGCTTACTGCTTGCATTTTGACCCATCTCCCCTTTGCTCCTGTCCCCCACATCCCCCACTTTCTTTTATATCTTCCCCCTTCAACCACTCCTTCCGGCTCACCCCCAGTACTCACCACCACGTTCACACTCCCTCCCATGTCTGGACCTCCATCTCTACCCCCATCTTCCTTCTTTTTGCACAGATTCCCTGCAGCTCCCCCACTGCCTTTCATGCCCTCTGTGTCCTCAAACCTACCCCGGTCACAACCACTGCCATTGACCAACCCATCTGAGCTGGTTCAGCTCCCCTCATCCTCTCTCCTTCCATGTGCGGACTCCTGTTGCCTGCTCCCAGAAGAAACAGCATCTGCCGAGCATCTGTGCATGACCCTCATCCCCCTCTTCATTCCAACCTCCCTCTGCCCCGGCCACCCACCCTCCAGTCACCTTGTAGCTTCACTTACCCCGAGCCCCAGCTCCATTATCTCCCTCTCCCCAATACTATGCTCCTCCCAATCATATCCTGGCCTATCCTCCCATTACATCACTGCCCCCTCCATCACTTCCTCCTGGCATGCGTTATACCAATCCAGATCCCCCATGCCGCTTGTACCCAGCTGCTCCAGGTCTTCCCACCAGTGGGTGTCCACCCCCACACTTCTGCTCTCCTTCCTGGGGAAGCTGGCCTTGCCACCTTCCCACTGCTATGGGAGGGTTAGGGCACACTGCCAGCTCCCCGTACTTCTCTCTCCTGGCCCATGGCCGTTCCGCACGCTCCCTGTTGAACTGCCACCAACCTCAGTGGGGCTGCCGCAGCATGTATGTTTCTGCGTCCTACTGTGTGTGATGGCGTCTCGTCTATGTACCCCTTCTCCTTGCGTATGCCAGGGCCACCCACTGCTCACCCTCCATGGAGACCTGGGGAACCTGAGCCCGGGCCCTCTCTTCCTAACCCACCACTACCCTCTCCTTGACAGCGCCTGCAATCCCATAGTTATCCAGCCCAAACCTCCTCTGCCACCTTGCTGAACCTCTCCTGGCCCCAATCCCTGGGCTCAAGTTGAGGGTACAGATCCCTTCACATTTTTCAGAAGTCCCCCCACTTTTTTCAGAGGGCATCTTGATATGCTACTTTCTGGTGAAACCAAATTCAACCACACTTTTTTTAGGACTTGACCAACCCCTTTGCTCCCCTCTAAGTCCCCTTAAAACCTCTCACCCACACTGACCTCTAGGTGATATCTCCCATGTTTAACCTGCCCAGTTTGCCATCACCCTTGTTGGGCTGTCCTTCCCCCACCCATGGATTATCTACCGCCACAGTAGCAATGGCCCATCCGAGGCCACCTGTCTCTGTGGTCTTCCCCCTCACCTCCTTCTTGCCCCATGATGCCTGCCACTACCTCAGCTAGTTTACCCTTCCCTGCCCTGCTTATCAAACCGAGGTCCTCCTCGTGCAACCGCCCTACATCTGCTTGTTATCCCAAAGCTGCTCAACTTCCCACCCAAAGGGGGCTGACTACACCTACCTAGCTATCCACCCCAAAAATACCTTCCCCATGCGGGTGCTGCAATGCTACCCATTCATACCTTAAATAGGAACCTTTTGTTCAATCCTCTATGCTCTCCCTGAGTCAGGAAGCTACACCTTGGGCCATGAAGCCCCATCCCCCGACAATCACCCACTATGATCCCAGCAGTCTGGCAGAGCTCCCGTGGATACCCTGGACTTGAAGGGATCACTGCCTACCCCCTTTTACCTGGAGACAGCTCTCCAGTGTTCCTGCATACTCCATCTCCTTTTATCCTCGAGCGCACATTGCCCGTGTGGTGTGGCGGTGCTTGACTGAGACCCGCTTAAAGCCCCCCAAACTCCCTCACTCCCACCGCTCCACTTCCCACACCCTCCTGGCCAGAACCAAAAATCCCAGTCCTTGTATCACCTCCTTACCTGCCTGCTTCAGAGCTGCGCCGTTCGTGGTGACCTTGCCCACCACCTCCCCAAGTGCCAAGTTCTCGGTCTCCCTGTGCCCTCACCACCCTGACCTCCTGCATCCGCCCCGCCTGTGCCATGCTCAGACCCACCACCACCGAAGGCCCACTACATGGTGTCACCTACACAGCCTAGGCTGATGAAGATTTGGGCAACACGTTCAGCTACCAACCACTGACTGTTCCTGAACCTTTGCACATCTGGCTGGCTCCCTGCTCCCCATGTTACTTGAAGTGGCTTGCTGGTGCTGGTGCAGTGCCCAAATATATCCAGGGGCCCACAAGCTTGTTTGCTGTGCTGGGTCACGTCCATGGCACTGGAACACCAAGTGGCACCCATTGTAGAGTAATTGGGTTTCAAAATTCATGAACATAATCAGCCCCTGAAAATATGTATTCATATTTCTATCTTTACTTTCCCTTTGCAACACTTTGGTAGGTCCCTATTTCGTTTCACAAACCACATATCCCATAATGCACCTTTTGGTAGTTCTCATTACAAGTATATTCCTATGCAGCAGTCTTTGAACTACAATCCCCAGAATCCCTAGAGATCAGTGCTGCTTATATTTTTCAAGGTCCAGAGAGGAAGGAGATAGATTACCTTCAGGTGTGGTGCTCCAGGTGCTGTTAATGAGCCTGCTTCAGCATAGGTTGAGTCAGTATTTTAGGAGCTGCCTGCAGGAGCAGAGCGCTCCTGCTTTGAGTTCGCTTCCAGACCCTTGTGCTTTTAACTTTGGATTTCTGCTGTGTCCTATTGCTGCTGTTTCCAGAACCTTCTGCAGTTCCAGCGGCCTTGCTCCCTGCCACTCCCTTCTTCCTGCCCTGCAGCCTTGCTTCCCTGCCTGCAGTCCTGTGTGCTCTCTTTGCAACTTTGTTCACTCTGCCCTGCAACCCTGACCACACTGCCTGCAATTCCCAAGCTCCTCTGTCTGCAGTCATTTGTTCCCTGTGTTCAGCCCTTTGCTCTCTATTGCCAATTCTCTTGTTCCCTGCCTGCAGTTCTTTGCTCTGTTCCAGTAGTGTGTGTTGCTTGACTTTAGCTTCCTAGATTCCATTCCTGAGTTTATTTTTCTGTCTGCAGTCCTGCCCTTGTTATTCCAGTCCAGAGTTACATTTCCTTGTATTCCGTGTTAACAATCTACAGTTTAGTCCTGGTTATCCCAGTACAGCGTTGTGAAAGCAAACGGAAATATCGAGGCTGAGTACCACAAAAGGAAATGCACCAAATGCGGGTTTACAAAGATACACAGATCTTTATTCTACAACTGAACAGTTATCAAAGAAACAAAGTATCAGATAGCTATCAGGCCTTCAGTACATCACAGCGAATACCAGCCCATTCGGTGTGAGAAGTGAGTGGGACTGTACATCAGAACATTCGCTCTTTTATACAATTTTGTAACATGATGTCCAGCCCATTTACAGGTTAACCATTTCTCGGGCTAGGGGTTCATGCCGAGTTTGCTTCTAATTTATACATATATAGGCATATGGATTATTCCTAGTATATTCACAAATAGGTCACAATGGCAACAGTGTATTCTTTGGATTTAACATTAAGCCTTCGTACATGTTTTATACAATGTAGTCAACCAAGTGTTCACATTCAGTATTTAAACAGCATTTTGCTTAATATATGCTCGCGGATCAGTTTCGTTGGTACAGGAAATCCTTGATCTTCAGGTCAACAAAGGACAAGGTCTCATTACAAGACCCTAACATTTGGCCTGCGGGCAGTTTAAGCATTAACTTGCATGCAGAGGTCAACGCGGCCATGTTACAAACAGAAGAACACTGTCCAAACTTTAGAACACAGGGTGACTTTGAAGTGAGAATCAAAATGGCGGATGAACCTAAAATGGCGACTAAATCGATCTAAGGTCAGAACCTTGCAATGCGGATTTCTTCGCAAAGCAACTAGGCTTAGGCCAATATATACAAAAAAGGATGCACGATATGATATCCCGTTTAACAAACCCTCCTTTTGACCTAAGCCAAGCGCTGAACTACTTGTAGTCACTTTACGAGTAACTCCACGTCTCAATGTCCATACATCCTGAATCACTATCGGAGATGTCATTTGGTATAAGATCAGTTACTAAGATCTCTTTCGGCACATATTCGTTGGAGTTCTTATCTGAGACCTATATGTTATGTCCTAATGTATCCATCACTTGTTGTGATGCTGGAAATGCATCGGAGGCACAGGGCCTCCGTATCCTTGTCCTTTGCTGTTTTTATCATGTGTACTGTTGTGTTTTCCTCACAGGAGTTCATGTGGGACGCCTAGCGGTGCAGTTCTCTCTCCTTTGGTTTGGTGAACAGACCAGTGGGATACCCTTATGGCACCCATGGGTAGGGGTACAGCCCTGTGCCCCTAGTGTATGTTTTGGGCACCTGTGTGTGACCCACAGAGCAGGGTACAGGCTGCTGACAGCTCCGTGCTGAAATGACTGGTGCCCTGAGCGTCCTCCATTTTGGGATGCCCAGGCCCTGTCATTGGAATCGGTAGATTCCTGATGGAGACAAAATGACCCCCATGGCCTCTTGTCTTCCATCACCTGTTACCTCGATCTTCCCGAAGTCCCGGGAAGCCCTCCCTCTGTCCCTTCCCCCTGACTGGCTGTTGGGTGGAAGTTCCGTATATGGTAGTGTGGGGAAGTGACGACCAGATTGGCTGGAGCCTTCTCAACGACTGTATGTTGTGGGAACGCCTGTGGGTGGGACCTGGGTGAATGGAGTGTGTGACGAATATACATTCTATGTTGTGACTGTCTAGTATCTGGTTGAGACAGCCCTGCCCGAAACCGATATGAATGCAGCTTGGAGTGTTGAATGGCTCGGTACTTGTCCCAATACACATAACTTGTTGTGAGTGTCTGGAGAGAAGTGAATGGCCTGAATACCTTGTGTGCCTGATTGGCTGCCTGCCTGCATGAATGCCCATAGTCATGATTGGATGCTTGAGTATGACCCAGTGGAATGAATGGGAGATCAACAGTATATCTGTGGACCTCTCACTGCTAGGAATCGTGTTCAGAAGCTGAAGTCCACTACGACGAGTAACTGGACTGAAGCTTAACCTTGAGCCCTGCTGGACGAGAAGAATTGTTGTTGCTCTCCTTTGCAATCTGAAAGCTTCTGTGCTTCAAGAACTGACCCAGAGAGCACCTGGTAAGGCACCCTCTTCCCGAACCACGAGGGACCATCATGCACAGCTGATCTTTGTCTAGAGCTCCCTGGTAGGCAGACCTTCGACAGGCTGCCGACCCGACATGGGGACTGCTGCAGAACTCGAAGGAGAAGCGCCCGGACTGTTGTGCGCCACTGTCGCCGACCGTCGTCGCCGTCCGGATTCGTTGTGCTCCCGTTGTCCCATCGCCGCTGTATCCTGCTGGATAAGGCCTGACCGTCGACGCACCGAGGAGCATCCACCGTGGGTTTCCCGTCACCCAAAGACCACAGAGACACCAACGACTCGACACCCTTGCTTGGCCACAGTTCTTCAACTCTTTGCGGTCCAGATCTATCGACACCGAGGCGCCGTGCACGCCTCTTCCTGGCACCTTAATCTCCAAGTTTGGCAAAACGCCTACCCAATACCTTAAAGGGTTCAGGGATTTTAAGAAATGAGAGAATGTGTCTTGGATTGACTGGGTGAGAGCTGCGCACATGAACATGATGGGGTGGATTGATGGTTACAAAGTGAAAAAGTTTGTCAAATTGTCTCACCTCCTGGTTTTTTAGCACTTTTCGGAAGCCTGTTCACCAGAGCTGCGTCAGTATGTTGCTGACCAGAACATTTTTGACCCCTTTAAGCTGGCTAGGTTGGCTGGCAAGTTGGTCTTCCACCGGGTGTCCCCTATGGACTCCAGTGGGAAGGACAAGGACAAAGAAAAGGGGGCCTCTCAGAAAGCTGAGGAGTCCCCAAAGCAGTCACAGTCAGGTAAACCAAAACCTTCCTCACCGAAGACCCAAAAACCTTGTGGGGATAAGTCTGTTGTGGGTGGGAGTAAGAGTAGTGGTCCGCCTGCTGCAAAGCAGGGTCCCAGTGGTTCCAGTACCGTACCCCGCACGCCGGGCACATTTTGGGATTGTGGGGCTCTGGATGATTGAAGGGGTGACCCCAAGTGTAAGGGTAATGCACTTAGAGTCCAGGCGGTCAGCCTGACCTATCCCTACTCCGTACCTGAGGTGGAGGCCACCGTCCTCCCCTCCTCTACTGAGATCACCTTTGGTGTTCCCGTAGAGTTTTCCTTAGTGTCCCTTGGGGCCTGGGCCCTGGGACCAGTACGCAGAAGTACTGGCGACTATCCCGCAAAACATTTGTAGGTTTGTGAGAAGTGTCCTCTTGAATGGCCAGCCTTCTACTGGTTTGAGAGACACTGGGGCAAGCATGACAGTGGTAGACAGGACCCTGCTCAAGCCAGAGGACTATGTGGGTGCTCCTCTGAGAACCACCAGATTAGCTGGTGGGCCTCCCAGATTATCGCCTGTAGCCTTAGTCAACATTGCGATTGGAGACAAGACAGCAAAGCTTCCGGTCCTGGTTCACAACAACGTGCTTGCGAATATTTTGATGGGAAACGATTTTGTCGAATTGGGGATGATCACGGATGGTCTACACATGGCTGCTGTGGCAGTCACCCGATCTCAGGTCGCACAGGGTCCGGCTGCAAGCCTGGTATCCTTGTCGACGTGGAAACCCAAGACACAAAAGACACTGAGGAGTAAGAAGGCCGCCTCTGTGGAGGGAGCCCCTACTCCTCCCGCTATTCCGACAGCACCCATTGGGATCCTTGCTCTGGACAGGCTGGGTCCAGTGGCAAATCCCGTCTCAACTCCTGTAGGAGACGAGCAAGAAGACTTTCCTTTGGGAGAGGCTCTTAACCCAGAGGATCATCCCGACCTTCAATGCTTGTTTGCTGAAGGGGGACCTGCCGGGCAGACTTCTGTAAGGGACAGAGAGAGTGCCACTCTCTCGAGGTTCTGAGAACACAGGCCCTGTCCCAGGCACAAGGAGAAGTGCCTAGGACATTTTGGATTTATTGGGAGGGTGAGCTCCTTGTTAGTGAGCCCACTAAGTCTGAACATGGTGCCCTCAAGAGGTTGGTGGTACCCCAGGTTTACAGGCCCTTCCTGCTGCAGTTGGCGCATGAGGTGCCCTTGGCTGGTCATCTTGGTACCAAAAAGACTAAGCAGAGGCTCTCTGCCCATTTCTACTGGCCCCGGATGGGAGTAGAAGTGGAGTCCCACTGCAGGACTTGCCCAACTTGTCGGTTATCTGGCAAGACTGGAGGCAGAGTCATCGCCCCACTGCAACTGTTGCCAGTGGTTGGCACACCATTTGAGAGGGTGGGCATCGACATCGTCGGTCCCCTTGACCTTCTCACGGCGGGTGGACATCGGTTCATCCTAGTTTTAGTAGATCATGCCACCAGGTACCCTGAGGCTATACCCCTTTGGACGGTTACGGCCAAGGTGGTTGCCAGGGCTCTCATGGGCATTTTCACCCGTGTTGGATTCCCTAAGAAGGTTGTCTCTGATAGAGGATCCAACTTCATGTCGAGTTACATAAAAACCATGTGGAAAGAATGCGGAGTAACTTACATATTCTCCACCTCTTACCACCCGCAGACAAACGGATTGGTTGAGAGATTTAACAAAACTCTGAAGGGCATGTTAGGCGCTTTGGAAGAGCCCCTCAGGAAGAAGTGGGATCTTCTCCTGCCATTCCTGCTGTTTGCTTACAGAGAGGTACCTCAAGAGGGTGTTGGTTTCAGCCCCATTGAGTTACTCTTTGGACATCCCGTGAGGGGGTCCCTCGCCTTGATCCGAGACGGTTGGGAGGCCACCCCTCCAGGTCCCGCCAAGCAAGTGGGGGACTATGTGTTAGGCCTCAGACAGAGGATGACACAGATGATGGGTCAGGCAACAGCAAATCTTAAGGCCAGCCAGGAATTGAATAAGTACTGGCATGACCTTAAAGCATCGCAAGTGGATTGGACCCCGGGACAGGAGGTCCTCGTGATGGAGCCTACCAAGCCTTGGGCTTTGGCAGATAAATGGACTGGACACTTCAGGATAATCTCCAAGATGGGCAAGGTCAATTTTCTGGTTGACATGGGAGCCTCTGGGGTAGCCCCTCAGATATTCCATGTTAACAGGCTCAAGCCTTTCCACAGGCGGGCCGAAGTCTCATGTCTCTTGCTAGCTTTAGGGCAAGAAGAGGATGAGAGTGAGCCCCTTCCTGATTTGCTGCATAGCAACCCTCAGGATGGCTCAGTGGAGGGAGTTCATTTCTCTCCCGATCTGATGAAAGAGCAGCAGAAGGCCTGCCGGGCTTTGCTCTGGCAATACGCCTCTCTGTTTTCAATGACACCAGGCCTTACACTGTGGTGTAGGCACGAGATTGACACTGGTGACAGTGTGCCTGTCAAAAGCAGGTGCTACCGTATGTCAGATACCGTCAAGAACCACATCCAGAATGAGGTCGCCAAGATGTTGGATCTGGGTGTTATTGAACCCTCAACCCGTCCCTGGTCCAGTCCCGTGGTCCTTGTCCCCAAGGCAAGTTCCCAGGCAGGTACCAAGGATTAGAGGTTCTGTGTGGACTACCGAGGAGTCAATGCCGTCACCAAAACTGACGCACACCCTTTGCCCCGGGCTGATGAGCTTGTGGACACCAAAGGTGCTGCCAAATTTGTGAGCACCTTCGATCTTACCTCAGGCTATTGGCATATAGCTCTGATGGAATATGCCAAGGAAAAGACAGCGTTCTCAACACCAGAGGGACTCTACCAGTCTAGAGTCATGCCTTTCGGACTGAAGAACGCCCCTGCCACTTTCCAGAGATTAGTCAACCATGCGCTCAGTGGGCTGGAAGCCTTTTGTGTGGCTTACTTGGACGACATTGCTGTCTACAGTTCCACCTGGGAAGAGCATTTGACTCATCTGGATAAAGTGTTGCAGGCTTTAAAAAGGGCCAACCTCACTATCAAGGCCACCAAGTGCCAGATAGCTCAAGGGAAAGTCACCTATCTTGGTCATGAGGTAGGAGGGGGTCAAATCCAACCTCTCCCCAGTAAAGTACAGGATGTACATGACTGGGAGACTCCCACTACTCAAACCCAGGTGAGAGCCTTTTTGGGCCTCACTGGGTATTATCGAAATTTCATGGCAGACTATGGAACCATAGCTGCACCCCTGACAGCGTTGACTTTGCCAAAACAACCTAGAAAGATTAATTGGATTGAAGACTGTCAGAGGGTCTTTGATGGCTTGAAAGGAAGTCTGTGTCGGGCACCCGTGCTGTGTGCGCCTGATTACAGTAAGCCCTTTATCGTTCAAACTGACGCCTGCGACACCGGAATTGGAGCTGTCTTGTCCCAGTTATATGACAAAGGAAGAGAACATTTGATCATATTCATCAGTAGATAACTTAAGGGTAGGGAACTTAGGTGGGCTACTGTTGAAAAGGAATGTTTTAGTATTGTTTGGAGCCTTAGGCTTTTTTGTCCCTACCTTACCGGGTCTACTTTCAAGGTCCAAACCTATCATAAGCCCCTGAAGTGGCTTATGCAGATGAAGGATGAAAACCCGAAACTGCTCAGGTGGTCCATTAGTCTGCAAGGACTAGACTTTACCATTGAGCACAGACCAGGGAAGAGTCACAATAATGCAGATGGCCTCTCGAGAAGGTATGTTGACCATCTGGACGAGGGTGTCTATCCCGTGGGAGATTAGGCACCCTCTACCTCAGTCTGGGGGGGGGGGTGACTGTGATGCTGAAAATTCATCGGAGGGACAGGGCCTCTGTATCCTTGTCCTTTGCTGTTTTTATCATGTTCTGTCGTGTTTTCTGCGCAGGAGTTCATGTGGGACTCCTGGCAGTGTAGCTCTCTCTCCTTTGATTTGGTGAACAGACCTGTGGGATACCCTTATAGCACCCATGGGTAGGGGTACAACCCTGTGCCCCTAGTGTATGTTTTGGGCACCTGTGTGTGACCCACAGAGCAGGGTACGGGCTGCTGGCAGCTCCGTGCTGAAATGACTGGTGCCCTGAGCGTCCTCCATTTTGGGATGCCCAGGCCCTGTCATTGGAATCGGTAAATTCCTGATGGAGACAAAATGGCCCCCATGACCTCTTGGCTTCCCTGACCTGTTACCCTGATCTTCCCGAAGTCCCAGGAAGCCCTGCCTCTGTCCCTTCCCCCTGACTGGCTGTTGGGATCGAAGTCTCGTATATGGTAGTGTGGGGAAGTGCCGACCAGACTGGCTGGAGCCTTCTCAACGACCGTATGTTGTGGGTACGCCTGTGGGTGGGACCTGGGTAAATGGAGTGTGTGACGAATATACATTCTATGTTGTGACTGTCTAGTATCTGGTGTTTTGACACAATGGTTGAGACAGCCCTGCCCGAAACCGGTATGAATGCAGCTTGGAGTGTTGAATGGCTCGGTACTTGTCCCAATACAGATAACTTGTTGTGAGTGTCTGGAGAGAAGTGAATGGCCTGAATACCTCGTGTGCCTGATTGGCTGCCTGCATGAATGCCCGTAGTCGTCATTGGATGTTTGAGTATGACTCAGCGGAATGAATGAGAGATCAACAGTATATCTTGGGACCTCTCACTGCTAGGAATCGTGTTCAGAAGCTGAAGTCCACTACAATGAGTAACTGGAGTGAAGCTTAACCTTGAGCCCTGCTGGACGAGAAGAATCGCTGTTGCTCTCCTTCGCAATCTGAAAGCTGCTTCGCTTCAAGAACTGACCAGAGAGGACCTGGTAAGGCGCCCTCTTCCCGAGCCACGAGCGACCACCATGCACAGCTGATCTTTGCCTAAAGCTCCCTGGTAGACAGACCTTCGACAGGCTGCCGACCTGATACGGGGACTGCTGCGGAACTCCAAGGAGAAGCATCCGGACTGTTGTCCGCCACTGTCACCAACCGCCGTCGCTGACCGGAGCCGCTGTGCTCCCGTTGCCTAAGAACTTCATTGATCCATGGACGCTCTCGTCCGCATCGTCGCCGCTGTATCCTGCGGGAGAAGGCCTGACCGTCAACGCGCCGAGGAGCATCCACCGGTGGGTTTCCCGCCACCCAAAGACCACAGAGACACCGACGACTCGATGCCCTTGCTGGGCCACAGTTCTACAACTCTTTGTGGTCCAGAAGTATCGACACCGAGGTGCCCCGCACGCCTCTTCCTGGCAGGACGTTTACGCTTCCCCGTCAACGAGCGCTGGGAACAACACAGCCACTTCACTGTCGTAGCTCGACCCGTTCTCCGTCGGACGTTCGACGACCCGTGACTCCTGCCTGAAAGGGAGGACACTCAAGAAGGGTTGTCGATTTCCCCGACGCGGAAAGCTACAACACCAAGGTACTTTGGGGTTGCAGAACTATTGGGAAAGTCTAAGGGTGAACAATATATGGACTGGGCTTGTATATTTCTTCTACAGGTTGCCCAGGTGCGGGGGATCTCCACACAGAGCTGTGTTTAACGGTAGTTCCCAGTATTCTGTTTATTGCTCAACCATCCTGCTTTCCTTCCTCTCTCTACTGCTGGTTTCCTCTTTATTTTGATCTGTGTATCATTCTGACCGTATGCACTTGAATAAGATCTAATAGTGTTAGTGGTACCACTTTAGAACTGTACATATTTACCATTGTTGATTTGTGAGTTATCATGATTGTGTATATGACCTTGAATATTAATTATATAAAGACTGCGTTTTAACCGATACATTGTGTGGACATTACTTCGTGGGTGCTCGGGGACTACACTGTACTTAAGAACCAGCTCGCATCACCTCCCGAGAAGCTAGACCTTGATTGCTCGTCCATTGCGACCGTAATAGAGAATCTTGGCAGGGATCTCTGTGCCTCCCCTCTACCATATAGAGAGCGGAAGTGCAGACCCCCCCTCCAGTCTTCACACTTGTGCGCAACATCCCCCTAGCATCGAACACATACCAGGAAGACATTGTATACAACAGCAAAGAAACAACAAAATACCTAAAATGATCAGCAAGACTGAAAGTAGTTTCCATCCCCAATAACGCAAGAAATCCCAGAACCAAGCGCTAAGATCCCAGTTACCCTCGGGAAGATGCACTTCTGAAGCACAGCAAGTGGACCCCACCAATTTACATATCCCACCACGCTCAGCCAGGATGACATCTAGTGCCATCCGGTTCTGAAGTGCTACTAACCTTATTACTTTCTGTTCTAGAGTCATATTATAGAGTATGTCAGTGGTCTGGTTGATGGACCTCTCCAGTACTCTCGCAAGTCTCCTGACATCTTCAGAGTTCATTATTTGTCCCCAAAATGGCACAAAGGATTTAGCTACATCAACCAAAACTTGTGCTGAAGTGTCACCATTCTCATCTCGCCGCGGACGAGCCTTTGAGATTTCTAAAGTACTTGCAATGAATACCCCAGGTAACAGAATCCCTAAATAACAAGTTCCCTGCCAATCCCTGGGTAACCATGCAAATGCTACATTACCGCAAACAAAGTAGACAGGTTCGCCTACATACAAAGGTCTGTCCTCGCTAGTGCTGTGTTCAATGTTGCTACCATGTCCGGGGCAGGTCACATTCCTTTCTCCAAGAAGATATGTCTGAAAAATCTGAGCTACCCTTTCAATTTTTAATAATAATAATTGTTAATAAAAATAATAACAATTTTTAATTGTAATTCAGGCATTACCTTCAATTGGTAGAAGCCAGCTGGGGTGGAGAATGCAGTTTTCTCCTTGGCATGGTCTGTCAGGGCTATTTGCCAATAGCCTGATGTTAGGTCAAATGTGCTGAGGTACTTGTGCACGTGCTTCCCCCACCCCCTCCGTACCTTTCCCAAATTCACATTTGCTGTTGTTGAGAGTCAAACCCGCAGCTTCGAGAGGCGCGCACACTCGGTGCAGGGCAGCATCATGTTCTTCTTTTGACTTGCCGAACACGAGGACGTCATCGAAATAGTTGAAGTAGTTGGGGACATGGTGAATGACTTTGTTGATCTCCGCTTGAAATATTTCTGCCACAGACGTGATGCCGAAACTGAGCCACTTGTATTGGAAGAGACCCATGTGGTTGAGAAAGTTTGTGATATATCTAGATTCAGGGGCAATCTCGAGCTGGCGATAGCCTTTCATGAGGTACAATTTGGAGAAATATTTTGCGCCGTGTAGTAGGTGGATCATGTCAGTGATCCTGGGCGCTTGGTGTCTTTCCTGCTCAATTGTTTCATTCACTCTGCTCATGTCCACGCATAGTCTGATGGAGCTGTCTGGTTATGTTTTTGGAACTGGGACTATAGGTGATACCATGGGGTGGGCCCTGTCACCAACTCGATGACTTACTGCTTGAGAAGTTTGCTGATCTCTTCTTCAAATTGTCGTTATATATTGATGGGTGTGCCGCTGTAGTGTTGGGCAACTGGCTTGATATCTTGGTTGATGTGCAGCTGAAATTTCAGTTTTGTTTTTCTTTTCCTCAGCCTTTCAATAGGTTCGGAAAAGCTGCTTTGATGTCTTCTGGCCTTGCAAAATACTTGCGGGTCATAAATTGGAAGTATATATTTACAAGGCCCATTTCTACCGCTGTTTTGAAGCTTAGGATGCATCCTCTATTCACTTCGGTTTTGTGGACATGTAGCCGTACCTTTGCTGTGTGGGCCTTGTGAGTGCACGTCGCAGTGATGACTCCTTTGCACAGAAGTTGCAAGGTGGATCCGTATGGGAAAATGTCAATGGTGGATCTCTTGAGTTTTGGGGCCCTGGAGAATGCATTGTAAGCTTCCTCACTGATTATGTTGACCGCCACCCCTGCGTCGATCAGGAACTTGAGGGGTGTGTCATTGACTTTGAGCATAAAGACTGGACTGTGTTGCATTGCTGTGTTGTTGTTCAGCACCCACATGTATCCTTTCTTGTGTTGGTCATCGCCGGATGAGGGTGAGTCACTGCTGGAGGGTGATCTCATCTCAATGTACCGGACATAACATCTGTGAGCCACTCGGTCTGGAGCCTTTGCGTGCTCTCTGGTCTTCTCGTGCATGTGATCTGTGATATTCATGCTCCTCTTGTCTTGGCCTTCGAGATTCACTGTCGGGTCCGGGCTCGAGGGGGTTTGTCAGTGTCGTCCTCCTTCGTTCCCTAAACAATCTTTTGCTGGCCGGGGGTAGCAGCGCTTTTTAACATACAGCCCTAAAATGGTCATCGCCTCCACACGCCATGCATTTCTGACCGAGTGCTGGGCATTCTCCAATATGAGGATATTCATATCCGCATTTGAAACACGTGGCTTCTGTTTGTCTAGACAGGAGGTTGGGTGTGGTGTTTAGTTTGTTGACGGCACTAGGTTCATTATGGTTGGGTTGTATCGTTACTTTGCCTAAATTGTCTAGCTGGGAATGGACTTCAGGTTCCATGTGAACTAAAGCCAGGAGTTCCTCTAGGGATCTTTGTTTTTGCAGGAGTTTCTTCCTGAACTCTTGAGAGTCGCATCCGGCTATGACTTGGGATCTTAGGGCCTCTTCGTTGGAGTAGGTGTGGAATTCAGTGTTTCAACTTTATTTTCAACCTCATGACAAAGTTGTTTAGAGACTCCCCTTTGTTTTTTGTTGTTTGTTCTGGAGCGTTGTATGAAAGATGTGCCTTTCATAGTCGATGTTGTGTGGGGTGCGAAGTACTATGACCATTTTGTGTGTATGGCCTGGAATGATGCTCTCTCCAGGTCTAGTAGTTCACCTGCAATATCCCTGACTGCTGGTCCCACTGCGATGGATAGTGTGTTCTTTAGTCTCTCGTCATCTGAGAGCCCTATGGCTCCTACGTAAAATTATACGTCTCCTAGCCAGATTCTCCATCATGGCCCTAGGTTACTGGTGTCACACAGGTCTAATGCATTTAGTAGACTTAGAATCCTGTGCCCGAAGGAAGGGTGGGTCCCACTGTGCCTCCACCTGACGTGGATGCTACATCGTCTCCTGACATGATGTGGTGTAGGTGTTGCGCTGAGCGCACTGTTCCACTTCAGTGACTGTGTTCTACCATCCTTATTGTCTTGATTCCTGTTCCTTGAGTGTGCCCACCCCTTTATAGCAGGGTGTGGTCTTTTGTCTGTCTTGCCTGTGCTTGGTAGGGCCTATTGCACCCTTTTCATTTTCTGGTGTGCTGTGGCCTTCGGCAGACAAGTAGTGCTTGCTAGGGGGGGTGTTCCTTTATGGGTTGTGCCCCTGCTGAACCTCACAGTTCCTTAGCAGCCGCCCACTTTATAAGTGTGGGCCTGCCTGTGGGTGCGCGTGCTTCCCCTACCCCCTCCGTACCTTATGGTGGTTTGTGTGTCCCAATTAAAGGCGCGTCGATGTGCGGTGCGAGTGCCTGACGGCACACTTCTGGGCTGCAGGGTTACAGGCAGTGCGTGTTGTTCACCCCTAGCCGCGCGTGTGCTGTTCACGCTGACTCCGGCGCTTCAGGGTTCTATGGTTGTCCTGGCATGCATCCTGTCTTGGACCTTCTTGTTGGCAATGTAAAGTAACACCTTGCCTGCTCTGAGGACCGATAAAGCAGGGAGGCCTACAATACTTAAATAAGGCGCAAACACAATGGCTGGTGCACGCCGTCATTCGTAATACTAACTTTCTCCTTTCCTCCCGCCCCCTCCCTTGCCCAACATCATCTCCCTTGTCCCGGCCTAAACGAGGTCGAGGCTGATAGTGGCATGTGACTCAGTTCCTATAAAAGGGTGTTGTTGTGTCGAATCAGTTGAAACCAAGAGAGAGCTAAAACATGTGCAGTGCCCCTCTTTAAAGGCATACTCTAGTAAAAAATTTCATTGTCCCTATGGGTCGGCCATGTTTTTTTAAGGCTAAGTGGCTCGATTTTAGAAAACTTTCCTATGGACCTTACCCGAGTTTTCGTCCATTAAACGCATGCAAAAACAAGCACCTGTGAGCCGCCATTTTCTGATAATCCTATCTTTTCCCCGATCGCTCTGGCGGACCTGCTTTTGCGGCACTAAATCAATTCCCCCGCCCCTGAGCCTGACATTATCAAAACATTCATATTCCCCGCCTCTCCCCGTGACGTTACTGTGCTGCGTAGGCAAACGCGCCCAGTCGTCTTCTGCGCGACTCCACACAGAACCCGGAAACCAACACAGATCAACTCACAACACAGCGCGCCACAATTCGGAATATGAAACTGTACTTTACAATGAAACAGCAACACGGTACATTTGGTAAAGTACATTTATTTGGCATCAAATGTTTAGAGAATATTCTTATGAACTCCGGAAGACATTTATTTTCTTTTATCTGTATCCGCAATAACTGTTCCGTTTCATCTTGGGTCACGCGCTGTTCCATTATGGCACACAGGGTGTTCATTTTCGTAAAAAGAATCACTTTGGAAGCACGGTGAACCGCAAGGCTGTTCCATCAACTAAGCACTAGTCCAGCCTAAAGGTTGGTATGTTGCTTCTAGCCACTAGTACAGCGTAAGGGCATGTGGGCCCTTGGCGATCGTCCCATAATATGGTGATCGTGCTCCAGTTGTTGACACGAAGCTGCAGGTGTCTGCTGAAGAATCCGTCCGCCGGTGTCTGAAACAGGTGGCAGTTGCAGAACGGGATGAAATACCTGTTAAGAAAACAAATAAATGATAATTAGTCTCGCTAGCCGAACTTCATTAATATTACTCATTTCATTCATTACGGCCGATCAGAAACTATTTGCTTGCAAGGGTAGTTCAATGGAGTATGTTCTTCTCTAACATAAATGCGAAAAGTAACGAGATAAATCTAGGGCAACACACAATGATAAACGACACTCTACATGCATGAGGAATGATATGATATATGATATGGCATTTCTAACGTGCGTATACTCAAGTGTATAGTGATACTGAGTGTCAAGTGTATACTGATCGCGCATGGGGATGGGCTGTACAAGGATAGTTGAATACAAATTAAATAATAGGGCCAGCTATTGGCAAGTGCAAGGTAAATGCCGGGACAAGGGGCTGAAGGATACAGAGACAGTCCCATAGTGCAGGGAAAAGTGGCTGGGCCAAGGAGCGAGATCGGTGACACCAGTGAACCTGCATGCCCATGTGCCCACTACGAACAGTGTTAACATCTTTTACAGTCTTCATTCATTTATTCATGCATCCATTCACTAAATCTTCATTCCGGTATAAAAGCGTGTAGAGATTTACTTACATTATATTTGAAATTTCCATTGTGTCTCTTCGTAATGCAGTCTGTAAAACGGACCGTGCTCTTGACAACGATTTTTCGTATACTGAACTAAACTGAAACTCTAGTTTCTGAATTTTCTGCGTTATCGTCTCTTACGTTGTTGCGCACTCCCTTCAAATGTAGTTCTTTCGGCATGGTCCCTGACTCAAGGTCAAAAAACAATAGACCCTTATACTTCCAGTGCGACTTGTGGGCCTCATCTGCGCACTGTCCTTCGCATTCTTTATTTGCAACATAACGTAGTATAGGCATCTGTGAGAACTTCAAGTTTAGAATCCGTCTATGTAGTGCGCCTCAATGTGCAAATGCAAACTGGCTTCTCTACCAAATGCCACGGCCTGCTTGGCTGGCGCGTTCAAAGTGCCCGAATTTTGTCCCCGTTGTCTGCGAGCTTTGCAGCCCAAATTGAAACATTTAATTTTTTGCGGAAGGTCAGGGAAAGCATAAAGTACAACAGGAGTTGAGTTAAAAGTGAGATTTATTGTTTGTTTGTTTTATTTTTTGCAATACGCAAGCCTCCCCTCCGTTAACAGTGCACAGCATTTACATTTACATGAGATGAGACATGAGAAAAATATATACATACACATATGTGAGGTGAATAGAGAGAATTCAAAGATGACACCCAGCTCCTTCGCCACCCATGATGGTGAAGTTGGTGGTTAGGTTTACTGGTACACTGTACAATAACATTTATTTCCAAAAATACAATCCTATTGCAATTATTTAAACAGCGATTTGTACTTTACAATCAGCTGTGCATCGGGTGGGCATGGCACAGTCGCAATGTTTGGTGGCAATGGATCACTGCTCTGTACAGAAACGTCCAAAATTCCATATCTGTGCTTCTCTAACACAGCAACAATAAGGCCTTTCACAAAGTCGAACTGCATTTCATCATAGACTGGTTTGATCACCCATTGCTTACTTCGTTTTGAAAACACCTTGGTGTAGCGAGGCATCCTTACTTTGCCCCTAGTCCTAGATTGTTCACGTCCGACATTGCTGTTATGGGCCAAGACGGCTAGTAGAGTGCGATGTTTCATGCCCCGAAAGCTAAAATGCAAGCGCTTTGGCCTGTACTTTAGGCACATATTGTGGAACACCTCAAAATCTCCTGTGTGACAGAATTCTGTCAGTCCTCTCAAATCTCTTGATAGAGTTTTGTCGAAAACAATCTTCTCGATGGCTTTGTGTGTCGGTGATGATGGAATCAACCACTTCTTCTTCCGTGCCTCCTCTGGGGACAAAGGGCCATGTTCACATTGGTGGAAATGTTCATTTGCTGTCCAGCGGTGAACGTTGGTACAGTGGTGCATCAGTGACCGCCATTTTTCTAGTAGTATTTCCACTGACCCCTCGCAAGTTTTTGAGCTCCACCAAAGATGGTTGGTGATAGAATGTGACCACTGCAAAATACTTTCAAAACCTTTTTTTTTTCCTGCAGCCGAGATTTTCTTATTGATAGATTTAGCAAGATGCCATACGTCAAATTGATGTTTAATATGTGGGAACTGCTCTCTCATTGTCTTGGCAATTGAAACGTGTCTATCCGTGGCTATGAGCTCGATGTCCATCCCCCTCGATTGTAGATCTTGCACTGATTTTATAAATCCTAGTTTCTCCATGGCCACTGAGGATGTACATTGTGTTACCTGCACGACCACCAAACTCACAATTTTCTTACTCTCCATGTCTTGAAAGTGGTAGGTGCAGTACTTGGCAGAAAATCCAGGGCTATCGCACTGTCCATCGCCGGCTAGCCTGAATCGTTTGCCTTCGAATGTACTTGCTAGAGACAATTGTTCAATTCTCCAAGCATCACTAATGGCCGGAAACAGATAATCACGTTGGTATGTGTAGTACAGCGCACTAGAAATGAAATGGAGTCCCACAAACTGAAAGAAAGCCTCTAACTTCCTAAAACTGGAGCCACTAAAAAGTGATGCAGCTGCACACAGTAGATTGCCTGCTGGCAGTTTCCCCAGCATCGGTTGTGCAGACCATGAGAACCTATGATTTAATCTACAGGCGGCATTTATTTTGACGTTAGTGCCTTTCATTTTACGAGCCACATTAATCAATGGCTTCCCACATACTTTCCCTCTAACGGAATGCCCACATTTCAGCATACTTATAATATCCATCAAACAACTGTCGAATACTATGTATTTGCTCTCTTTCATTAGACTATCATCCTGCATCAACGTTGTTTCAGCTGTTGACGCTGTGGAGATGTCAACACATTGGAAAGTATTATCACTGCTATCAAGTATTGTTGCGTCTATGGATGCTGCGGCTGGTTCATTCTCTCTCATTTCAACATCTGCTAATTCAACATTGATGGGAGAACACAACAATGTCGACATGTTTTGTGGTGGCAATTTTTTGGCTGGTGTAGATTGTGTAAATTGATCTGAAACTACTTCAGAGCTATCTCCAATACATTCAATAACATCTTCTTGTGGTGGTCCGGTCGCACAGTAGCTATGGTCCAATGCAACTTTGCTGTAGTCTCCAATCAGAGCTAATTCATGTTCTGGCCATTGGACATGAGCATCTCGAGCCTGAACACGCCTCGCCTCAATTAATAGTTCCTCCATAGTGTACATGGTCTGGCAAGCCACATCTCTCATTCGCTTCACTGTCTGTGTGTGTATAGTTCTGACGCCCACGGGTAACTGGAGGAGAGATTGGAACAGGGATGTTCAGTTTAAACACAAGATGGAGTGTAGTAGAATTGACTAGAAAAAAACATAAAATAGTCCCCACCACAACATTTTTTTTAAAGTTATTAACTGTTTGTAACTAACCTTTTTTTGTTTTTTTTTCTTTGCAACTTTTTTGACTCGACTTTCAACATCTGCACGCTGTAGCTCCGATTCGTTTTCGCATGTCCTCCCTTCCTCTTGCGCTGCAACGAGTATATTTTCTGTATCCGCATAGACAGCAAGGAATGAGGCTCCATCGTCTCCCTGAAACATAGTACCTTTCATTACTATGTATCAAAATATTGTTAGCATAAAACATGTGAGGACGAACACACAGGTACATCTCAATAGCCAAATACGATTTAAACATTGTGTGCAACAATCAAACGACAAGTATTCGACCAGTGATGATCTATTTCGATGGAACTGTCAGTATTCATACCTCTGGCTCTGCACGGACAGCCATGAATGGTTGTATTGGAGAGGAGGCCTCCGCATCTCCCTGAAACACAATACTTGCATTAGTATGCTTTTCAATATTGGAAACATAACACACACTTGGGGTCGAACGCACAGGTACATATAAAGAGATAACCACGAAATATGCATTGTCCAAAAGAATCAAGGAAAATCCAAATATGATCACATTTCATCGACTTATTTCAACGATCCCTTTACATCTGCATCATCTCAATGAGATGTTGTGATTGGGGTGGAAGCTCCGTCGTCTCCCTGAAACACAGAACTTGGATTAGTATGGTTTTCAATATTGGAAACATAACACACACTTGGGGTCGAACGCACAGGTACATATAAAGAGATAACCGCGAAAGATGCATTGTCCAAAAGAATCAAGGAAAATCCAAATATGATCACATTTCATCGACTTATTTCAACGATCCCTTTACATCTGCATCATCTCAATGAGATGTTGTGATTGGGGTGGAAGCTCCGTCGTCTCCCTGAAACACAGCACCTGCGTTTATAGGGAAGAAAGTATAGCAAATGGAATCACGTTATATGATCACCCATGATGGAGCTGTCAGTATCCATACCTCGTGCTGCTGAAGAATATCTATGGATGTTGCAAATGTAGTGCGCACTTCCGAAAGCTGTTGCGCCGAATCGTATATTTGAATGTCAGGCTCTGCAACAAGTGTAGGGGTTGACGCTCCATCGACTGCCTGAAACATAGTACTTGCATTAGTGAGGATTACAATTGTGCAAACATAACATACACCTGGGGTCAACAGCACAGGTACATATCAACGGCTAACCACGAATGAAACATTGTGTAGAACAATGAAACGACAAGAATTCCAGCTCTGATGATGATGCTCGATGGAGCTGTCAGTATCCATACCTCGTGCTGCTGAAGAATATCTATGGATGTTGCAAATGTAGTGCGCACTTCCGAAAGCTGTTGCGCCGATTCGTATACTTGAATGTCAGGCTCTGCAACAAGTGTAGGGGTTGACGCTCCATCGACTGCCTGAAACATAGTACTTGCATTAGTGAGGATTACAATTGTGAAAACATAACATACACCTGGGGTCGACAGCACAGGTACATATCAACGGCTAACCACGAATGAAACATTGTGTAGAACAATGAAACGACAAGAATTCCAGCTCTGATGATGATGCTCGATGGAGCTGTCAGTATCCATACCTCCTGCTGGTGAGGAACATCTAGAAATATTGTAGATGTGGCGGACGCTTCAGCATCTCCCTGAAAGACAGTACTTGCATTAGTATGGATAACACTAATTATAACTGAAAACAAACACCAGTGGACGATAACTAAGGTGTATATCAATTGGAAAGCAGTAACCAAACATTCGGTAAAATAATTACACGATAGAATAAAACTATTACTTGACATGCATGAAACAAGTATGTAGCGGATTAGCCTAATAAGATTACCTGATACGCGCTAGAAGTGGTTGATAACTGCGACCACGTCAAGGATGTAGACTGTTCTTGCTTCAGATTGAAGGGATAGTCAAGAAGTTGTAAATGTCAATTAATGATTGATAATGAAATGCCAATATTAAAAATAGCCATGTAAGCCGACAGAATTCTTGAAAAAAGCTCAATACAGCACAGTTCGCTGTCCCCATATATATATACATTGCGTTTGTGGGTTATGAAATCGAAAAAGAATATATTGATAAATGTCATTATTCCAAAAACTATACACTCATATCAATATCGAAATTATTACAAGGGATAGAACACCTACAATATCAATTAATCCATTCGGCTACCTACACACTACCGCAAGGCCTAAAGCTAAATCCGGACACTTGACTCACCAGTTGTGGAATGTGGACGAATAGAGTGGGAATAGCGTTTTCGAGCAATTTCCGTGTTGTTCGCCGTTTATTCTTCTTTGTTACCCAAGAAGTTGTGTACATGTCCAAGGAAAAGTGCCAGCTGCAGATGCGGTATCGATCGCCCCTCTTGTCCTCTAAGACTTGTTGGACTCTACTTTCCAGCTCATCCAGTGGATATCCGCAATGTCTGACCCATTCTCTTATTCGATCGACAGTTTTCGGGAATACATGCATTGTAGTTCCTTCAGATTTCGCATGGGTCTTCGAAGGGCAACCGCTAATCGAACAGGCAGGCATTGTTGATAAATCTGAAAAGTAAATAACATTATTATACAATCTTCAAGAATAAAGATTTGATAAAAAAGTAAATGAATCATACAATGATCAATGCAAGGTTTGTTTTGGTCGCAGGAACTGTACCAGTTCATTATGTGCAGCTTAGTATTTGCATAAATTGCAGAAATGTATAAATGATGAGACTAAAATCTGAACATGTGACTCATCCCTTGGATGTTCTGTATTGCACGAGAAGGAAACATGCTCACATCATAGACTGGATCCCCGAAGAATGCAATTCGATGACAATAGACACAGATGAAAATAAATGGATCTATTGATAGCATAGCAATGGAAACTATAGTCAATAGCAATGAGACCAATGAACATAGCACTATTGTGTACTCTACTCGCAAATAGATAGAAATTTAAAAATCTGCGAAATATGACTAGGATACATGGCCTTACCTTGACCAACAAACAGTCGGATTCAGCAAGCAGAGCAGTATGTTGCAGGAGAATAGGTGGGTGGCCACAGGTAGCACACTGATGGGTTTGCTCTAAGCGGTCACAGAAGTTCACGGATAGCACGACGACGACCAGATTAGCGTAGATCTCGGTGGTTGCCAGGTAAAACGTTCAGGAGTTGACTTGCAAAGCACAAAGATGTTCTCATGAGACATATCAAGTGGTTTATAAAGTATTTGGAACAGGGGTGTGTTTGTGAATGAATGACGTATGTATGTCGTGGTCGGCCTGCTTCAAGGGGAGGCCTGGCTGGAGACACGGGGTCTGAGGAGGCCATGTGACCGATGGCCCCTTGGCGTGGGACACCTTTTGAAGTGTACATGCTGTTTGGCACCTTGGCCGTTTGCGCCCGTCACAGCCCCCCATGCCAGCACTCATCCCCGGGTGCGAACCGCCTTTGATAGAGGGGGTGGGATGGATGGGCCTGGGGCGTGCAGATAAGGCACAGGAAGACTGCTGAATGGAGACACACTTATGTGGATTGCAGGGGGGCGGCCTGCTTCAAGGGGAGGCCTGGCTGGAGACACGGGGTCTGAGGAGGCCATGTGACCGATGGCCCCTTGGCGTGGGACACCTTTTGAAATGTACATGTTGTTTGGCACCTTGGCCTTTCACGCCCCTGACAGCCCCCCCCATGCCAGCGAGCATCCACCGGCGCGAACCGCCTTTATATCAATATACAGTATATCGCCTTTATATGAATGATAGTATATCGTTGCTTATCAATAACAAATTCCACATACCGCAGATTCTTGTAAGCCCAGACCCATACTTCAACCAGTGTATTATAGTGGCCAAGACCCAAAGGTCTGTATAATCCAATGGTAATTGATAGTATAGATATATGTGATTCATTTAAAAAATCGAGACAAACGTGGTTAAAATAAATGTGGTGTTTTATTTTGTATCTTATTTTCATGACACAAAAATACAAGACTTTAAAGTTTATACAGGTCAGGTTGCAGCAGAGCGAGAGAAAATCCCCTGTACTGACCGCTGTCACTCGGGAACATTTCTCTAATGGCACGAACGGCACAGGCGGGTATCACTCTTCGAACGCGGTGTCCAAGCCTTCCGTGAAGCCACCATATATAGGAACGATAGGCCACCAGCCTGTACCACCTGTGAAAAGGAATGAAACAAACTGTTTTTAAACGACCCAGATAAGTTTAATAAAAGTTTGTTGTCAATGACAATTCTTGTAACTAATGGCATTTTACACGGACAAATGCTATCTAGACAATGCACACTATTGAATGACTTATATGCGTTACAATGATATGTAGATGTAATTTTGGATATAGTAGAAGAACATGAAGTAGGAGTGGCATGACAAGCAGAGTATACTTACTCGTTACTCGGATTACGAGGACAAACAGTTGCTCGAAGTTCGTGCATAAGCACCATCATTATTCTCAACACGGCCCGTGTGAGGCAGGCTGCCCTGAAGTCTGCCAGCTCGGTGATGCATTGCGGTCGTAGCTCGCCTTCCGAAATGTAGGCCAGGCATCCCGAGTTTTCTTGGCAGCAGCAGTTCTCCTCCTCGGTTGGCATTAGCTTGCACCGATTGCATGTGCACCAGGTGGAGACGCCGTCCATGCAACTAGGCCCAGGCTCTTCATCTGTTGAATCGTCCTCCCAACTGCCGTCCGAATCCCCATTGTTTTCGCGTGCTTCCCTTTCCAGTAGTTCCTCCTCGGTATACTCAGGCTCGTACATGTAGGGCATTATTGTAGCCATTGTGTGGTAAACAGAGTAAAATAATTTACCGAGATGGTACAGGTGTTCACACGGGCTACAAGCGGCGAAGGTAGCTGACCAGAGCACTGAAACGAGTCACAGATTACTCAAAGTAACACAGAGAGAGGAATGGAATCGATAATCGGCTGCTGTGTGTTGTGAAACAGTCTGTTTATACTTATTGAGGAAAGAGGCGTCCTGCCATTTCCATAGCGACACGTCATTAGCTGAAGCGCAGCGAATGTTGGCACGAGACGTGCTTTGGCGTTGGGAAATGGGTGGTACGAGTCTGCTGATGACAGGCTCAGGGGAGGGGGAATTGATTTAGTGCCGCAAAAGCAGGTCCGCCAGGGCGATCGGGGAAAAGATAGGATTATCAGAAAATGGCGGCTCCCAGGTGCTTGTTTTCGCATGCGTTTAATGGACGAAAACTCGGGTAAGGTCCATAGGAAAGTTTTCTAAAATCGAGCCACTTAGCCTTAAAAAAACATGGCCGAACTATAGGGACAATAACATTTTTTAGTAGAGTATGCCTTTAAGGCCTCCGTCCACTTGGCTGAAGCACATTCAAAAGTGTAACATTTTTCAGGTGAATTCCAGTCCTCAAACCTTCTGTCCCCTTCCAGAACAGTGCGACTGGATGTTGCATCATCCACCCGGGCAGTTCTCAAACACTGATCGGATTTCCATTTGAAGATGTAAATAGTCATCATGACGGTGCTTTAAATTCCAAGACAGTAATTTCCTATGTATGTAAAGCAGTACAAGCGACACATTTACAAATTTAAAACATCTGCTTCTTGAATGCTTTCTGCACCTGCTGGTAACCATAAAACAGTGTCTGCCAAAGGGCATTTTTCTTTCACATTTCACTTCACTTTGCATTACATATGTGTTCACCCCAGCTGCTATGCAGAGCCATCCCTCCCGCATCGGGTACATTATTTTTCCCAATGCAGTCTGTTGGTGTCATGAATTGGGCTACAATTATTTGATTTAAATGCCTGTTAAACAGATAAATAAAATAAAAATATTGGTTGATGCAAGTGTGCAGAAGTAGACTTGGGACATATAGGTTGTACACTTCTTGCATAAACCTTTATTTAATAGAAAGTAAGGAAAACCCCTATCTGTCCCTATAACTAATAGGGGTTTCCCTGCCTCAAACAAAACTAAGGATGCTGTCAGAGTGCCCGTCAAAAGAAATATAGTCCACTGTCCTATGTCCCAAACCTATTTCCGTCCCTTACACTTCAAAAGGAAATTATATAACTAGCTCCACCCTGACTCCAGAAAGGTGGTTCCTTCCTTCTGGATGGTTTTAGGCCTCTTCCCCTGGCCGACCTTAGGCATTTCAATATGGTTACACACAGATGGAGAAGGAGGGCTCCCTTCCACAGGCCTTCTTAGGCAATTCTTTGGTAACTCAGGGTGTCACCTCATGGTGACACCCCATGTTACCGCATCGGGTGTCACACAGTGAAACATCCCAGCCCGGCCCGTGTCCTTTAGTCACAGACTGGGATGTTTACTTTACTTTGCTGCGCTGCTTGACAGTGAAACGTGCTAGCCTGCTAATGAAATGTAGCAGCAGGGGTCATCCGGGGCCACAGAGGCGGCAACTGAAGTGTGTACACACCTCTGCAGCCCCGGCCGACCTCTGCTGCTACATTTCATTAACAGGTTAGCACGTTTCACTGTCGGGCCGGTGCCACTGAGTGAAGTAAACATCCCCTCCCAGCCCGTGAAATAGGCCGGGCCGGGATGTTTACTTCACTGGGTGAAATGTGCTAACCTGCAGTGGCTTCAGTAGTGGGAAGGGGAGGCATACCCGGTGCCCCTGGTGTTACCGCCTGGTCTGCACCTCCCTAGTGACGCCACTGAGATACACAAAGATGTTGGCAAAATATCTCCTCTCCCCAAGCCTTTCTTAGGCTCTCTTTTAATATTCCCAATGATGTCAGTGGTTTTGCCAGAGGATAGCTCTCTCTCTCCTTGGCTTCTCTTCCAGGTATGTTGGCCCCAGACCCCTTTCTCAGACTTATAATGTCTCTCACTCAGGCCTGGTTCACTCTCCTGCCAGGCATGGTTTTGCATATACAACTCTTCAATCCATTCAGTATTCGGGTCCCCAACCCCTTACTCAACTTTAAATCTCTTAATTAGGCCCAGTGCACTATCCTGCCAGACACTGTTTCTCATGTCCTATATGATACTTCCAAGTCCTGGTATGAGGAAGATGACTGCTCTTCTACTCTGATTGATTGTTCTCAATAATTGGTTTCACCCCAGGATTTCTCTTTTACCCCAACTTGGTTCAACTTTGTCCCTAGGGGTCTCAACAGGGTATTTGCTCTGCCCACTGCTTTGTAGCACAATTCCCAATTAATCAACACGGTTCTCTTTACAGATTTTTTCAACCACACTGCTCCTTACCCCTGCCCCATGGGTTGCTTCTCTCACAGGCTCCCAGCTTCTCTGGACTTCTCTCACCCCTGGGAGTTGTGCAGCGGCTCCATAGCCCTGGGTCCCTCACAGGTACAGCAGGTTTTGTTTCACTCTGTAGCTCGCTCCTGGATACCTTTTTCTCGTGCTGTAGTCCCTGTGTCTAAGTGGCATGCTCCGCTGGGATGCGTCTCCTGTCTGGCTGTTTTGCTCTCCAAATGTGCACGGACACTTCATCACCAGTACATGTGTAGAGCAAAGAAAAATAATTTGAACGCAGGTAGGTGAAGCAATAACTCACAGCCAAATACGCAGTTAGTGAAATAATGAGCACTTATACGGCTATTTATTCATAGGTTGGAAGCAACAAGTGATAACACAGAAATAAATCACAGAAAAGATAGAGAATTCAAAAGAAAATACATCACCGTGGGTGTAACTGAATCCCTCATCTCGACAGAAGCGGCTGGAAGACCCCGGTAACAGCCAGGCAGAGAGCACAACAGCCCACAGGAAGGTCGGAACAAGGCGTCCCCCTTCCGACTGAGGTCTTTTGTGGTTTCCCCCTGACCTTCCCGATAGCTCCGCATATATGTGCCCTCCTCAAAAGGGGTGGCAATTTCTCAAACCTTCTGACATTAGCATTTGCGGATTGCTGAGTGACTGTTGATTGCCGGCTGGGTCAACCGACAGTAACCCCAAGGAGCAAAGCTTCCCTTTTCTTCTAAAACACCACGGAACACAATTCCATAACTCATAGCGAGACATAACAAAACCAGCTTTCGAAGCAGAATGTCCTTGACTGGCTGCATACCAGGTTTGGAAAGCATGTTTTTCAGCAAAGCAAATTCCGCTTTCAGCAAAGTAAGTTCAGCTTTTCACTGAGGTATGGAATAAATATCCATTATGGCTCTGAGTGCCCCCAGAATGCACTGCGCACCTGTGCCATGTTTTAGCTCAAGCATAACAATTCCACCCTTGGATATTTATCTTCCATAGCCCAGTGGCAGAGGAGCCGGGCTCTGGAACCGACTAAACATTAGTACCAAGTTAGGAATACATTGAATACAACAACAACCAAGTATATTATACTAGCTAAAATAATGCAAATGCAGGCCAAGGCATAACGCAGTGTACCCTCAATGTCAGGAATCCATGAAAATAACCAATCCCACCAATTCCCAGCATAACTTTGAGAAAGTTGGGAAATGAGGTCCCTCAAACCTCTAATATGACTTTCAATGGATCGTGAATGGTCACTTAGATTAAAACAACACATACCTTCCACTGCGTTACAGCCCAAATTATGTTTCAGCAAGAGATAATCAATGGCGGCCCTGTTTTGCAATGTTGCTTTTCTAATAACTTTGCTATGAAGGAGCAACTCTTCTAGTGCTTGAGAAGTATGATTCAGACCTTTTACCACTAAACATGCTAGTGTAATCAAAGATTTGTAACCCCCAGCAGCTAAACCCCAGACTCCCACTAATGAATGGGCTAACACGAGATCTTCAGTCTCTGATAGCAAATGCACATGTGAATCACAATCTGGGGATAGACCTACAGACTCGAAAGTTGACCTTTTGCTTCGAGATATTGCTGGGTGTAAAGGGAACATCATTAGTCCTAATCGAGTTAAGACACATGAACCTCCGGAAATGTTAGCTGGAATGTAAGTGTATGTGATGTTGCCACAGGAAAAGAGCCATCCTGTTGGAAGTTTCACGTGATTCAAATGACTGGCCGCTATCTCTGTATGATTACAAGACATAGTATTATTCACACTGGTACATGTGCTTGGAACTTGTGAACACAATCTTCTCTCGAACATTGTTTGATTTTTCTGTTTAGTTAAATTGAGCTGTTGGCATTTGCCAATTTTTTTAACATTGCATTTCATAAACTAACACACATCGCCTTGAGTTACATTGTAGGTCATAATACGTGTCAAGTTTCTCCATTTGCGATCTGTTTCCTGGCAAAACCTGCAGTACTCATAGACAGAAAAGGATTGTCTGATATCGGAATCTTGAACCAAATAGTCATTGTGTATGATGCCGAAAATGTGCTTTAGAACTGGAACTGGCGTTGGCACCGCTACTAAACATGTAGTTAACAAAGCTTCTGCATGTTGCACGTCAGTAAGGCAAAAGAGCGTAATGTTGAGTACTTGCGGTGCCAAGTACGTCCACATATTCTCAGTTTGTTCAATTATCGGGGAATATTTTCGTCGTCCTAAAGATATCTGTTGTATAGCTGGCATCAATGTTGTTTTCGCTTGCACCTGACTTGTTCGCCGCATTCCACGACTCCATGTTTTCGGTCTGGCTGGCTTTTCGGCATCGGTAACGTGCTGCTTTCGGATGTCATTGCTCATCATCATCGGTTTCCCATGGATCGCTGGCACAGATGTGACATTTTTCATTGGTAGGAACATGCCCTTTGACTCTTCCAAATGGAGTCCATTTAGTCCCACAATTACACCAACCAGGCACAGAATCTACAAAGCAATCCCAGAAAAGAGATATCAGTGTTGAAAATCACTCTCTTAGGTAACATTTGTCTGTGGGCACATACTGCCATTTTTCTTTACCGGGTTCCATTACTAGGACTACCTGGTCTTTGCCTGATGCAATAACATCTGCAGTTACTGGCGGGCCACTTGGTCTTTGGACCCACACCTTTGCACCCGGTATCATACTGTCTTAAGAGCCAAAACCACGATCCCCACTGGTAGTTAACACTGTGGGAGGCTCCCTCTTTTTAATCATGGACAACTTAACAGGGATGATAGTTAACTGGGCTACTCTATCGCCCTTATGAATCGGTAACACTTGGTCCCCACTATTCATCAAGAGGACTTTGATTTTGCCTTGGTAATCGGCGTCAATGACCCCTCCTAACACTTGGACTCCCTTCAATGCTAATCCAGATCTAGGGGCAATCCATCCCATATGCTCTGGGGGAATTTGTATTCCAATCCCTGTTTCAATCACAATCCCTCTCGGGTTTAATCTGATTTCTTCATGAGAATGCAAGTCTACCCCTGCTGACTCTGGAGTCGCCCGATAGGGAGCTAAAGAACCCGGGGTAATTTCCCAATACAATAGAGTTTCTCTGACTGAGTTAGGTTGAATCTGTAAAGTAGGAGTCATTAGCCGCATCAAAGGAGTCTTATGATTATTCACAGGCCTATTGTTTAACACTTGCACCACATCAAACACACGATCATGCCAGCCTGTTAAACTGCTATCTCCGGATTTGCGCAGCTGCTCTTTCAACAAACCATTCATCCTTTCAATTAATCCTGAAGCTGCAGGGTAATAGGGCACATGATAGAGCCATTCAATACTCTTTTCCTGACAGTACTCTTGAATTAATTTGCCTTTGAAGTGTGACCCATTCTCCCTTTGAATCTGCAAAGGCACCCCATAATGCAACTTGATCTGATCCAACAACTTAATGGTGTTCAGTTGTGTGGCACGCTTGCACGGTAAAACCATCATGTATCCCGAGTATGTATCCACAATAGTGCATGCATACTGACAACCTCTACTGATTGGCAGGGGTCCAATATAATCAATCTGCCAAATTTGACCTGGTAATTTTCCTCTTCGCAAGGTACCCTGGACAATATGAGGGATAGGCCTGTGCAGTTGGTGTTGGCACACTGGACATTGCAAAATGATTGTTTTCACTACCTCTAAAGGAATACTGATTCCTCAAGCTTGTGCCCACCTGGTAGTAGCCTTTTCTTCAAGGTGCCCAAATTTCTGGTGAGCCCACTTGGCCAAACCCTCCAAATCGTCTTCCTGAGCCTCCGCATCCACAGATGAAATCTTGGTGTGTTCATCTGCAACAGAATTAAACCAACGCTCTAATGAATCTGCGGCACAATGCGCATCCACATGATACACAGTGACTTCACTTTGTGATAAAATCTCAGCAATATCTTGCCACAGTTCTTTTCCCCACAACTCTTTTGAATGAATCATCCACCCATTCTTTTGCTAGGTTGGCAGCCACACCGCCAATCCATTCGCCACTGACCATGATTCTGTGTACAAATGACATCGACCAGGGGTCTCTTGTTTCAATGCTTGGTAAACTGCGTAACGTTCTGCAAACTGACTGCTCTTCCCTTTCCCTGATGTGGTCAAAATCTTTTTTGTCTTGGGATTGTAAGACACCACTTGCAGTATCGCACGGTTCCCACATATCGGGCCGAGCCATCTGTAAACCAGGCATGTTCTGTCTGCTCTACGGTCAAATCGCCATAAGATACTCCCCATTTCACGGGAGATTTGCGTTTTTCAGACACTTCCGGCGGTATGTAATCTGAGTGTAGTATGTTGTCCACTTGCTCATGTAATTTGGCAATCCCACCCTTCCCTGATTTAGCTCTGTCTTGAATGTACCATTTCCATTTGATTATGCTGGCTTCTTGAGCGTGTCCAATTCTGTGTGTTTTACGAGAGCTCAGCACCCATTGCATAATCGGGATTTCAGGCCTCATCAGCACATCATGCCCCACCATCATTTGCTCAGTATCGACCAGGGCCCAATAACATGCCAGCAACTGCTTCTCAAACAGAGTGTATGAGTTACCACCATCGGGTAATTTACGGCTCCAAAACCCATGGCACACGTTTCCTGTCTTGTTTCTGACACACACTCCAGTTAGCATAATTGTCTTGCACAGACACACTCAACTCCACTTCGCCTTCGTTCAATGGCCATAGATCAAGTTCCTGCTGCACGGTATCTTTTGCCAAATTAAATGACTTTTGCTGCTCTTCCCCCCACTGAAACTCATATTTCTTTCGTGTTACTTTGTAGAGGGGGGCCTGTATCAGCCCTAAATGGGGAATGTGCTGCCTCCAAAACCCAAACAGCCCTATGAACTGCTGAGCTTGCTTTTTGTTCATTGGAGTGGTAAACTCAAGAATCTTCTGTCGGGCCTTCGGCACCATTTCTCGATGCCCATTATGCCACTGAATCCCTAGGAATATTACTGTCTCAGCTGGCCCTTGAATTTTGTTCGGGTTAATCTCCCACCCTTCCTTCTTCAATCCTTCCATAATGACTTCTAACTGGTTTTGCACACTTTGCTCATCCTTACCCTGAATCAAAATATCATCAATGTAGTGAGAGATTTGTATGTCAGGTTTACACGGTATCTTGTCTAAGTGCTCTGCCACCAGCCGGTGACAGATAGTCGGGCTATGTATGTACCCCATAGGTTACCTCGTCACTGTGTACTGACGCCCGCTCCATAAAAATGCAAACTGCTCTTGGCACTCTTCAGCAATTGGTACAGAGAAAAAGGCATTGGCTAGATCTATCACTGCATACCAAGTCCCCTCAAACTTTTCGACATTCTCAATCAAGGTAATGGCATCTGGGACTGCGGGCACCAAGGGTTTAATTTGCGGTAATCCAATGTCATTCTCCAAGACCCGTCCCCTTTTTTGACAGGCCAGAGTGGGTTGTTCCACACGGTGGTAACAGGGCATAACACACCCGCCTCTATGTACTCTATGATGGTACCTGAAATTTCCTTGTGCCCCCCGGGAATGCGGTATTGCTTCATTGCTACCCGCTTGGTCACCAGAGGCACCTGCACTGGGGGCATCTTCAATTGTCCTACGGTAATGAGTGTGCAGGTCAATGCACTCACCCCAAACTGATCCGTTTTACCTCCTAATCCCAAAGTCAATCCTTCTAGAATGTCAAAGCCAATTATGTACTCGGGTATCGGGACAATCAACACTTGGTATTTCTTCCGAGGGAAATTGCATATTTTCATATCCACTTCTGTCTGTACGGCAGGGGTCTCCTTCCCCACTAGCCCAGTAATGGTAAAGCCTCTACCTTTGAATCGTGTTGGATTTCCATGAATCAGAGAAGCCTCCGCCCCGGTTTCTATCAATGCTCGCACCCCTTGTGTATTTCCCGGCCCCCAAAAAATCTTAATATTAACATGGGGCCACCTATCACCTTTTATGTGAGCGGACGCCACCGGGGCTCGGCCATAACTCTAGTCAGATTTTGAATGAGTGTAACCTGACTCTGCCTCTAACATTGCACTCACCACCTTTCTCAAATCAGCATATGTTGGCTGGTATGGGGAAGGTGTCCCCATAGATCCTTCTTCTTTTTCTTCCTCAGGAGGAGCGGAAGGTGAGGTGTCCCCCTGTGGCTTAGTCACTAACTGTTTCTTAACCTGTTTATAGCGCTCTTTGGCTGCAAGCCCTCTCTTTTTGTATAGTTCATACATTACTCTAGTTTCAATGCCATCAATTTCTTCTCGTGGCACACCATCTTTTAACAAAGCCAAAAACATGTCCTTTCTGGACTCTCGGGAGTCTCTACTATCTTGCCTTCTGCCTTCAGTTCTCCTCTCACTACGCCCCTCTCTCTCTCGGGGCTTGTCATCACTCTTATCCCACTCTCCTAAATCTGCCAATTGCCGGATGGCATCCACTACTTCATCAGTGGGTTAGCCCGTCATACCTACGAGCATAGTCATAATGACACTTTTTTATGCGGGTGATGCAGTTCTGATCACCATATTTCTGGTTGAAACTGAGAGCGGCACGGCCCCCATGTGTCCTGGAGCATCTACATGAATAGCCTCTTTCATAGCATGCTCTCTGACCTTTTGAATCGCCTCTTTCAAAGTATACCACTTTGTTTCCTCGCTAGGCCAATCTGTGGCAATGGGATACTTACGGTTACATGCTTGGGCTGCTAGGTGCAACAAAGACACCTGTGAATCTTGCCCATTACCATCAGGGGGCGGCCCTGCCCTTAAGAACTCCTGTACATTGGTGTCAGTTGACAAGTAGAAAATGGGGTGAGTCCGTGGAATCTAGCAACAACCCGGCAGCCCCCCATCTAGCAATCTCACCATCCATGTCAATAAAGGCTCCCCTGATTTTTGCCTCAAACGAGTAATGATTTCTCCAACCTCCTGCAGGGTGTAATCCTCCAGCGTGGTTAAATCTATAACCCCGCCCGCAGGATTCTGCGGGTGGGGTCCGGCTCGCCGTCTTCTAACTGGCTTAGCCACCACTGTCTTCTGATTAAATTCCGCTTTGGGATATGACTCATTTGCCGAGCTGCTCTCTGGGCTTGTTGAGTCAAAAATGTCTCCATCCCACTTATTAGGGTCCCAATCCACACCTGCGGTAGCGATTACAGCTGCCACTTTTCTTTGATTGACCCCTCCCTGTCTTTTCCTATTCTTATACCGGGCTACTCTGACTGCTGCCCTCTCTGCCACAGCCTGATATTTATCAGCTTTATCTATACAAAGTTTCATCTGAATCTGCTGCATCAATGCAATTTGCTTTTCTTCAGCCAACTCTTTTTCTAATCTTGAAATATTCTCTTTCATTACCTAATTTTTCTGATGCATTTTCCTATAGGCATGCAGGAGGACCCAACCCTGCGTGCCGAGTGTGGCACATTCCTTCCCTTTCTCTACTGAAATCTGTTCTAAACAAAACATTACTTCTGATGGAGCAGCATCCCCCAAGCCATCATCCCACATTTCACAAAGTCCCGCTCTGCAAGCCCACACCTGGGCTAATTTATCATATGGGCCGTTAGCCCAACCTGGAATGATAACATCTGGACATTCACCACCAGCGGGAAGGCCCTTTTTCCTGAACAAAATATTCATCATTACAGTAATTGGCAAAACCTCTTTTTCCTTTCTCCTTTCAACACTGCAGTTACTCGCGCAGGCACGCACACACACTAAACAAAAATAAAAAGAAAACAGATTAACACAACCCAACACTCACTGCCAACTGAAAACAATCTTTTGCCTGCAATGAAAGCAAAGCCTATCTGCGTTTAAACAGATTCTTTGATATTTGGAAACAATTCATCACAAATACACTGCTCACAGCGCCAAAATGTTTTGCTCTCCAAATGACACTTCATCACCAGTACATGTGTAGAGCAAAGAAAAATAATTTGAACACAGGTAGGCGAAGCAATAACTCCCAGCCAAATACGCAGTTAGTGAACCAATGAACACTTATACGGCTATTTATTCATAGCTTGGAAGCAACAAGTGATAACACAGAAATAAATCACAGAAAAGAGAGAGGACCTCATTCCGAGTATGGCGGTAAGGGATAGCGGCCACCGGTAACGAGACCGGTGGCGGTATTCCCTTACCGCCATACTCCGAGTTCCCTCTGCGCCCTCGCCCTTAACGCCTGCTTTGAGCAGGTGTTAAAGTCGAGGGCGCAAAGGGGCCTGCAAGCCAATAACGGTGACCGTAATGAACGGTCACCATTATTTGCATCTTCCCCATTCCCATTGAGCCCTATGGGGGCTCATTTGGGAATGGGGAAGAGCCTTGGTGAATGGGGAATCACCGCCCCGCCAACCTTACTTGGAATGAGGCCCAGAGAATTCAAAAGAAAATACATCACCATGGGCGTAACTGAATCCCTCATCTCACCAGAAGCAGCTGGAAGACCCCGGTAACAGCCAGGCAGAGAGCACAACAGCCCACAGGAAGGTCGGAACAAGGCATCCCCCCTCCGACTGAGGCCTTTTGTGGTTTACCCTGACCTTCCCGATAGCTCCGCATATATGTGCCCTCCTCAAAAGGGGTGGCAGTTTCTCAAACCTTCTGACATTAGCATTTGTGCATTGCTGAGTGACTGTTGATTGCCGGCCGGGTCAACCGACAATAACCTCAAGGAGCAAAGCTTCCCTTTTCTTCTAAAACACCACAGAACACAATTCCATAACTCATAGCAAGACATAACAAAACCAGCTTTCCCAGCAAAGTAAGTACAGCTTTTCACTGAGGCATGGAATAAATATCCATTATGGCTCTGAGTGCCCCCAGAATCCACTGCGCACCAGCGCCATGTTTTAGCTCAAGCATAACACTGCCCAACGTCCGGCCTCATTCAGTCCCTGTTCTCCGCACTGTAGCTCCCTCTAGCTCGCCGTTCCTCCATGGAGGATCAAAACACAAGATAAGTCCTTCCTCTATTTTATCTTTGGCTGGCTCGTGTGTGGTTGAAAGTTAGTATGTTTGCTTTGGTTCTGCGAAAAGGCTCTTTAATCCTCTTTTCTTCTTCCTCGTGCCAGTATCTATAGAGCCATAACTTTCCAGGTTTTCCTCACTCTTCCACGTCAGAGTATGGTTTTCCTCATACTTGGACAGGTCTACTCTGCATAAAGTAACTATGAGTAGAAAGAGGAGGTAAAGCGGATGGGAGTGTTTTGGCTCTAACAGTGTGGGGGGGATGTCGTTTTGGGGTTAGAGTGATAGTTGTTATACAGCATTCTCCCTTGATAGTCTTTCCTTCCTCCACAGAGGGGGTTGCCTCCCATGGGATCCTCCGGCTGAGTACCACACCCAGGGGGGACTAACAGGTAGCGGCCTTACCCTGTGGGGGAGAAGTGATGACCAATGTATTCTCATCACATTGAGCAGTGGAGATAGGGAAAGGAAAGTTTTCATAAGAGACACAACAAAAAGAGTATATATGTGAGACAAAGAAAGTTAATAGGAAAGAGATGGTGTATTTGAATAAAAATTGATTTGAAGTAAGGAATGCAAATGTTACCAGTGATAATGCATTGTGTATGTGGATATTTTGTATGCATTTTGTACGATGCATTTTGTATGTGGATATTTTGGTATGAAAAGTTATTTGCACTTTTGAACCACATGATTTTGTAAATAATAATGGGTTATAATTGGCCATTTTACCGCACTTTCTGTGAAAAATTGGGAAAAAAGCCACACAGCTTGTAATCACTTTTGCATGGTAGCACATGAGAAAACCCAATAGATGCAAGTTACCAACAGTACACATGATCATTTTCCAATGTATTTTCATTATGCCTTTGCCCATGATATATGCTAGTATATAAAAACAAAGTCATGCTGGCAGTGCCCATATATGTTCATGCTTGCTGCACCAATATATGCCAGTATTACCATATGACTACTCCCAGCCAGTAAAACATGTCATGCCACAGAAAGAAGCCATATCCAAGCTGGCTATACCGAGGTAGGTTAGTGTACCAAGCATTAACACTTGTCATGTTTGGTTTACCCTTGATGCAAAAGTTAACATTACTCTGCAATGTAAACATGCTGAGTGACAAGAGAGGCCTCCTCTCCCGTCAGGCATGGTGTCAACGCTGCTGATGTTACAATGAGAGCTGGCACGGCCAGTTTTCGGACGCTCCGCTGGCTCACATTATTTGCCACTATGATACAAAAAAGCTTAGCGAGAGCACATGCCCCCGTCCATGTTGAGAGGCAGATAGCACAGTCCCTCATATAGATAATTAGCCTAGTCATCTGCTTAAAGATCATAAATGGCAGTTCTTCCCCTCCTCATATTGCACCTTCCTTTAGCCATTTATTTTACAGAAGGGGTTACTTTTTTTGCTGGCTTTATCTGAAGGACCCGAGGGTGCCTGCGAGAGAAGGTGGTTGTGTGGGCAGGAACGTGGGGCCAATTTAAATGTCCAAATGAAAGCGTAATAAGCATACCATTTATGGCTTTTTAGCAGGTGACTGGGTTTATTTTCTTGTTTCTGGGATATTTTAGCACAATCATATGAGTGACTCAGTGTCATCTGAACACCACTTGGGTTTCTTAATTCATTGTGTTCTGATATGTCAGTCCTGCTGAAACAATGGACTACAGCTCCCAGAATGCATTGATCTGTTACAGCCCAGCTGTGGAACAAATGCTCAAATGGAGTCACCTTGCTAAACTATGTTCTTCACTCGGAGGCAAAAAACTGTTTGAGGAAGTATGTGGAAAAAAGCAATATTTGTTCACATTTGATTTGTTGCCATTCAAGTTTTAGCAAAGGGGTCCGGCGTTGGAAAAATTGAATGGTTGAAGGCTGAGGGGATTACTTTGATGAATTGTTACCTGGCAAGGGTGTGAAAGCCCTGTTTTTCTATTTTTAAATCATAAAATGCTGTGCGGAACTCCTTCTCTTAAAGGGTAATCCGCTGATGAGATTCCCCTTTCATGAACTCCCAGCCAAAAGCAGTGTGTATCTGTGTCCTGCTGCATCGGTAGCCTGATTTGCAGTACCTGCTCTACTAGTGGCAGGTTCAGAGGTCACAGTTGCCCATTTGACATCTGCATAGGGAGTAGCCTAACTTCTAAAGGCCTTTGATCCTAGTGAGACGAGAAGGTTGTGGGGTTAAAGTATGATATGATATGATATGATATTTTATTCATATTGCGACCATACACAGGGCAAGGAGGGGAACAAGGGAGGAACAAAACAGCAATCTTACTAGGCCCAGTGACATTGAAAACATGCAAGTGCAGGAGAGAGGAAGGGGAGGAAAGTGCAAGGGCCAGGGGAGGAGTGGAAAAGTGCTGAACATGTGATCAACAATAACAGGTAGTGTGGCCAGCGGTGGCAAGTGAAAGAATAAGGCGCAGACAATGGGTGTCTAATAAGTGCAGGAAAGGGACTGTAGGTTTACAAATACAGACCTAAGTGAAAGAGTTGCCGTGAGGTAGTGCTGGTGTGTGGCTGGGTGGGCAGGGATGTGGCCCAAAATCAGAGGGTAGCCAGGTGCCCGCGCCGGAACAGAGATCAGCAGGGGAGAGGAAGAGGGAAGGCAGAAGCAAAGAGGAAGGTTTTGAGGTGCTTCCGGAGCCAAAGATGGCTCTCCTCAAGTTTCAGAGAGGCAGGGAGGCTGTTCCAGAGGGAGGCCTCAGCCGAAGAAAGAGATCTACCTCCAACTTGCTGCTTGGAGAAGCGTCTGACCCTGAGGGAGTTGGAGGTGGAAGAGTGAAGAGTTTGAGTAGGAAGGTATTTATGAATAGAGAGTTGGAGGAAGTGAGGCTGCAGGCCCCAGAAGGCTTTGTGCAAAATGAGTAGTCAGGAGCAATCCGTTCTGTGTAAGAAGACTTCAAACCTTTTGTTTCTCTCTGCCTCTCCCTCCTTCTTGACCCTCCACTTTCTCTGGAGCAAAGCACTTTGGGTTTGATGGCAAAAGGGCAAATTCCACTTCTTTCCAGAACAGGGCTTGGACCACTAAGGCAGGCTAGCTTTAGTCCAATTATCTGTGGGCTTTGCCTTTAAAGGAAGGGGTCTCCCACCACTTCTAAGATTTGCTCTGGAACAGCACGTGAGAAGAGCTCACTGGACCACCTTTGGGAAAGTCATAATTTCCAAAGCCCTCAGCCTGAGGTGAAGAAAGAGCTGTCCAAGGCGGGAGAGAGATCTGTCCATACCCATTCCCAGGGTGCTATGCAGGTGCACCTTTGCTATCGACTAGAACCTGCCACTCTGTACCGGAATCTCCTAAACCTGGGGAAGCAGACCCTGAACGGAACCATCATGTCCTCAAGTCCCTCTGAGTGGGTCTCACAGTGTCCGAAGGAACCAGACCAGCTGAAGCTTCCTGTTCTGCCGCACCAGTTTCACCACACCTTGAGCGGAAGGGTAGATGCTGGCGCTAGCTTTTGCGCTCCTCCAACAAACCATTCTATTGCTCGCATTTCGAGCCAGCTTGATGCTGCATAGTGCTGTAGCAGAGCCTCTCAATAACAATGAAATCCAAGCTGCCGATAATCTGATTTCTAAATTATTTTAGAATAATGGTTTGCATATAGGAGTGTATCATTAGCGATATCACTTGAACAACAAATTGGTGGCTGTGTCAGACTCTGAAAGCAATCGAGACGGTATCAAAAAATAAATAAAAAAGAACAACATTTATTTTGGTGAGTATTGTGTTTCAAAGTTCAAGATTTTAGACAAGAAACATAAATAAAAAAATGAAAACAATCTTGCAATTATTAAACAAATCTGGAATTAGACAATGATGCAACAAAACATTAAGCAATAAATTAAAAAAACAATAATTTGCTAGTAACAGCAAAATAAAAGACAGTGGGCCTCATTACATGTCACACGGTATGGAAATAACGGTGGCGGTAAACCCACCACCGTTGTTTCCATACCGGGTGATCACGAGTCCTGCAGGCGGAGGTGTCATTCCTGCCAGGTCTGACCTGGCGGGTTTAACATTGCCCGCCTGCAGGTGGACGTGGAAACACCGGCACCATCACGAGATGGTGCCGGTGTTTCCATGGTCCCCATTCCCATTGAGTCCTGTGGGACTCAATGGGAATGGGGATTTACCGAATTCCGCCTCCGGAATACCCAGACATACCATTCACGTGCCTTGGATTTTGGTATGACTGTATCCCTTCTGCCCACAGTTGCCAATTAGGCCCACATTAGTGCACTTTATCTTGAACTGTCATCTTGCAACTACATTATTCAGATTTTGTAAGTGTTCATTCAGGCTGATTGTTTCCACTCTCCCATTTTTGCTACGCATTATTCTGCCCTACTGCAACATATGTGATATGCTTCAGTCATTGTTTACAGCCCACACTGGGCCTCTATTTTTACCTGGTTATGTTAATGATTACACCATTCAGGCCGATGGAGTATTGGGCTGCAGAATTATTTTATTAGGGCCTGTTTGCATGTGGAAGATGACAGATGTTTCCTGCAATGTTAAAGTGACTAACCATTGATCAGCCCACAATGACTGTGTTGTTGTACACTGGATGTGTTTCAGTGTGTGGCACATGCATATTTTGCAACACCATTCAGCATCAATCTTCGCATCATGTCGATGTGACATGGATGTGTGACTGTACTCATTCACTGACATATTGCTGTAGTTTTGTAATTTACCGTGGCTATGCTACTTGACATCTGTGTGGTGGCATGTGTCATGTATGTGTATTGGACATGCCACTCACAGCCTGAAGTGTGATGCCACTGCTACCCAACATGCTGCAAATGTGTTGCATATCCATCTTACTCTCCCCAGTGTCTGCCTTTTTGACTCCACTTACAACTCTTTGACAATGCACGCATGGCAGGGTTATAGTCATGTAGGACATGTGTAATTCATGTACTTGATCTCTGGCTTGTCACGACCTATGTGTGTGCTATGGTGCTCATGCATGTTTCCATTTGTTGTCTTTCATGTTTTTGCAGGTGATGACGCACTTGGTGCTGTTGAGGTTGAGGAGATGGTGCAGACCCAGGAGGAATCTCAGGCACGACCGGGCACCAGTGGGGGACGTGGTGTGGTGGTGGGTAAAAACCCAATGTTACTGCAGACCATACTGTCCAGGGGTGCCTCTGGGTGCACCTCCCCAAACCTCTATTCAGGTGCTGAGTCAGATGATGAGACTTATGTGCAGTCGCAGGTAAGTGTTCTGGCAGGGATTCTGTTCTGTCCAACCCACCTGGACCAGGGGTAGAACCCTCTATGGGGATGTCAGTGTTGGTAGGTCCACCTTTGGCGGTTACAGATGCAGGGTCACACTCCACAGCATCTGATCCTGTTCCTGGGCCAGCATATCAGTGGGGGGGGGAATGCAGTCCTGCAGCCTCAGGCAGTGCCAGCACAGCAAGGTGCAGATCGCCTTGCCCCAAACAGGTCTGGTGCCCGTCGACGCGGTGGCCATGCGCCACCAGGCAATACTGTATGGGAAAACTCCATGTACGGTATGGCAACCCAACAGGCAGCATCAGTAGAAATGATGGCTCAGGCAATGGAGAGGGTGGCCACTTCCATTATCCCCCCTGAAAGGCAGATGGAGCAACAACACCAGGCAACAGACTCCATTTGCCAATCACACAGGGAAGACATGTTGGCGTCCAACAGGGAGAGATGGGCGGCACTGGAGACTCTGCGCAAATCCATATCAATAAGGTCCCAGGGCCACAGGGAAGCCCTGAGGGTAGAACTCCATAACCTCAGGCAGAGTCTGCTTGAACTTGAGGCTTCCCGAAATGTTAGGGCAGAACAGCAGCTGGAGCAGCTCACACGTTCGCTCTCAGCTGAGCTGCATGCAACACGTGAGGAGATCCGGGCATCATGCGAGGCCATGAGTGCAGAAATGCAGGCAACCCGTGATGTGTTGCATGGGGATCTCCGCACTTTAATCCTCCAGAATCAGACCTTCCAGACCCGCAAGCTTGCTGCCATGGAGGACCATACTAGGGCTTTGCGTGGGCTGCCTCCCAGAGTGCTACTGCCTCCTGATGCAGCAACAGAGGATGAGCAGAGCGACAGCAGTTCTCCCACAATGGCATAGCCGTGCAGGCCATGAGCCCAAGGAGGTATTTTTTTTTCTGCAACATCCACGCAGGTGGGTGTTGGTGTGCACCCTGTCCTCGAACCTCCTGGGTGGCCTCCACCAACCCTCTGGCCCACACATGGCCATTTTTGATTTTTGATTTTTTTTTTTACAGTGTGTTGCCTTGTGTGGCTCCCGTGGGCATCCACTGTATTCCGGATGGGCATATGCAGACTTGTCCTGAGTTTGAGTTAGATGCTTGGGTTCGTGAGACACACACCCCTCCTGCTTCCCGTTTCCATGGGCTTGCAAAGGGTGTGACCAAGTGACAGTGAATTACACAGTGACGTTGGGCTCCCATGAGCTGTGTGGGCTGTCTGTAGTCAATACTGTGTAGACATCCCTAGTGGATATTGTTGTTGTATTGTACACTGCATGGTGTATTGATATGTGCTTGTGCATCCATGTCTTCCTCCTAATCTGCAGGTTCCTTCCTCATGTCTTCACAAGGCCGTCTACTTTGCAGATGCAGTTCATGTTGTATGCAGTACACTGAGACATTTGCGTGGCAGCAACACTCTACAGTTGTAAGGGGTTCAATGTGCTGGCGTATTCAGGTTGTAAGACTACCACTTCTTGAAGTTAGTACTGTCATGTTTTTGCAATTTTCCCTGGTGAGTTGCAGCATTGTGTTGGTGGTAAGTATTTGGTAATGTGTGCTGTTAGTTATACATTACTGGGAGCATATTGTGTGTGGGCAGTTCCCATTCAGGACCGTGTACTTTGTGACACTTGTGTCAGGTCTTGTGCATTGCTTTGTTTGCTTTCACATTGCATGACATGCCATGGTGTGTTTGGTGGTAGAGCTGGGGAGGGGTTGGGTGACATGGCGCTGTTCTCATGTTGTATTTAGCAAGGGGGTAATGGATTTTGCAGCATAGATGTATGTCTTTTGATGACACAGCATTGGTGGTGTTTGGGTAGGTAGGGATGCACACAATGTAACACTTCCAGGTGACCAATCTCAGGATGGTATGGTTGTGACAGTTGAGTGTCCCTTATGTCATCATCATTGATTGTCAGCTGGTATGTGCCAGGGCTGTGTGCACTCCACAGGGGTTTGATTTTATGTGAAGTAATTAGCCACCAGCTGCGTACGGGCTGCCTCACCACGTGCTCTTTCCCCTCCCATGCGCAGTGGGCGTGCATGTGGTTGGGGATGTGGGGGCACCACCATGTCCACCGGCATGCCCCTGGCATGTTGCAACGTTGTGCAGGACACATGCTGCCACTATGATCCTGCACACTACTGGGGGAGCATATAACAGCTGCCCACCAGAGCGGTCAAGGGAGCGAAAGCGTGACTTGAGCACTCCGAATGTGCGCTCCACTATGCCCCGGGTTGCAATATGGGCTGTGTTGTATCTTACCTCGGGTGGCGTGGTGGGGTTCTGAATTGGTGTCATCATGTGGGTGCTCAGAGGGTAGGCACTGTCCCCTGGGGAGGTGGTGATGGGTATCATTAGTGGGGTTGTGACATTACTCAGTATCTGACATGCAAGCATGTGCAGTGGCATTTATACTCACCAAGCAGCCATGTATCGCCATGCCGCCCAGCTTCTAGGTCCCGCTTTAGGGTTGACATTCTGTAAATGAAACTGTCGTGGGTGGACCCTGGATGGTTGGCATATACTGAGGTGATGATTCCCTTGGCATCACATACTACCTGCACCTTGATGGAATGCCAGCGCTTGCGGTTTCTATAGATGTGCTCAGATGCCCTGGGGGGACGTAGAGCCACATGGGTGCAATCAATGGCACCTAGCACTTTGGGGAATTGTGCCACCCCGTAGAAATCCTGGACGGCAGCCTGCCTTTCTGCAGGTGTTCTGGGCAGGTATATGTGCCTGCGGACTGATGAGCGTGCAGTCATGATGGCCAACACCTGGTGTAGGCAGCGTGACTGCGTGGCCTGTGACACCACCCCCACTATAGCACTTGTCCGCTGAAATGATCCAGTGGCCAAGAAGTGCAGTACATTGAGGACCGTCTACAGGGGGCTGAGTGCTTGGGAGCACAGGGTGGGTAATGTGAGGTCATCCTCCCACTCACTCACCAGGTCGAGTATTATGTGAGGTGGAAACCTGTACCTCCCATACACCTGGTCATCAGGCATCCCAAAAAGGCTGGTTCTGTTTGTAAAAATTCTGGCCCTGACTATTCTCCTCCTCCTCCTCCTGCGGTATCCCACGACCACTGCTGCTAGGAATGGTATATTCATCTTGGCGTCTGAGCTTGTTTGTTGTTTGCGCACACTTTTATGCTGCGTGGGTCCACGTACGCCTGCTTCCTGCTGGCATACGTGTTTCAGGATTAGTGCGTCTTTTTTGGTGCACGCATTAGCCCCGTTCGATTCCCTGAATATGTGTTTCGTGCATTTCCCTCCTGTACTTCCCCTGTGACGCCCACATTTTCACGCGTTGTTCCCCATTCCCCGTGTTATGCCCTCTGTTCCGCCTACTTTTGTTGTGTGCGCTGCGCTATGTGCGCTTTCGCTGTGCGCTTAGCGCACGCTGTTTGGAGACGTGTGCGCCACGCAGAATTTTAGTGCACATCCAGGGATTTAAACGCACACAGACTTCCATGAATTGCTGTGTGTGGTTTTCGCTGCAATTTTCGCACTTGCACTGCGATTCGCACGCTTTTGCACGCTTGCGCCGAAAATTTCAGCGCACATTAATTCCATGAATCGGCCCTCAAAGGTTTGTGCAGGTCGCACTAGATGCAGCATATGCGGATGTATCTAGCGCTAGGTTTGACCTCAAATAGAAGTCCTACTTTGAGGCAAGCGGGCACTTTCGTTTAAAGGCAAACAAATGTGTAGAGCGTGGACATTGTAAAAAGGCGCTCAACGTATGTCAGACCTATTGTTAACTAGATGAGAAAATGGAAATAGTCTGATAGGCACATAAAGGGAAATTATCAAAAGAAGATATGCGCGCATGTGCCTATTTGTGGAAAAATCGCACTCCTGCCTCTCGTGTGGTGGGTAGAGGACACAAACATGGCATGACTGACAAACTAAATATGTATACTCATTTTTTAAAATTTGATTTGATATTAGGAATTATTCATGTAGTAAAAGGCATAGATCAAAAGCACTGCTACTGCAAAGGACAAAAGCATGTTACATTTACTAGAAAAAAACTAAGTAAGAACTAAATGAAAATGCAACAGGCTATTTAGAAACACCTGAAGAATGGCACAACTAGCCGAGAGATCAAGGACAAGAGATGTGGAGAGGAGGGGCAGAGCCTGTCACCTGCTAGGCCCGAATCGACTGCTTGATGCCAGGACCCGATCTGAACGACCAGGGGTTACAATCACGGCTCGTCCCATCCAGCCCTCGAACGGCCGCCTCACCATCAGTTTGACAACCATTGCTCGCTGACTCCAACCGCTGAACGCATCACCCCCTCCCAACAGCTAGAGCCCAACCCAATTCGGCCCAACTGCAAAGAGATCCTGGGCCCGCCCGACCTGCATCTGTGAGAGCCCCCCTTCAACAGCACAGAGCGACTGAATTCACCCCTGCTCAGAGACTGCTTGCTGCTTGGGCCCACACAATCCCACATGCCCAAACCGAGCTTGATCCTCTAGCGTCAAAGTCCAACACGGGTTCGACATCATCAACCCTTCAAAGAACCGAAACTAGGTACTATGGACCACAAACTAAGCCCTTGGTCTACTGGGAACCTAGAGAATTGTTAGGTCATCTCAGCACCTTCTTTCGACGAAGTGTAAATCCCTATGTGTGGGTAAAAAAAAAGAAAAAAATCAGATCCCAGCACAGGGGACATGTAAATGAAACAAAAAAGGGGGGGTTAGAGTAAAGGACCATCACACATGCCCATATGTGGGATCCTTTACTCTGGAAAGAAAAAAAGGTTGCAGGCGCAACCTAAGGGTTTGGAGACTCTCCACTCAGTGCCCGGTTTACTGCCAGTACCCGGGCCTGTAAGCGTTCGCCTGACAGGGAGTGGAGCGCCGCGACCACCGCCACCCCCCTGGTGGCCACAATCACAGCCAGGCACTGGGAATGTATTAAATGAATGATGCTCCCCACAGCAGGGGAGCACCAAATGTTTCCGGCCCCTCTACTATAAGTAAAGGTGCCGCCCCCCTTGGCAGGTGGCTCACCAAGACTACCTGGGCCACAACTAGCAGATGTGGTCCAGATGTAAGAAAGTTCTGGGGTCCACCATGCCAGGGGCTCTGAGTACGTGGGTGCTCCAAAGGCTATTTTTGTCAAGTCCCTATAATTATAAAGGGATGTTTTTTGTTTTTTTAACTGTGGGCTCCCCCCCGGTTCCCCCAGGGAAAACCAAAACTCTACACCCTGCACCACGCTGCATCTGATTGCTGGGCTGCATCTTGTACATGCAACCCAGCCTGTGTAAAGACTTTGGGGGGCCCCACACATTGCTGGTGCTGTTTCCCATTTACTGCCAGGACCGTTTTAAGAGAGCATGAAGACTGAGCCCAAGAAGAACATTGCTAAACCCGCAGCAAAGGCCTTGAGACAGCCCTTCCCAGGTTGTCTCAGAATTAAGGTGTTTATAGTTTTTGATACAGTGTATTGTATGGACTTTGTACATATTTTTAATGACTTTTCTATATTTTTAATATTTAAAGGACTATTTGTATTATTTTGTTTAGTTATGCCGCTGCTTAGGATATTGTTTAGTGTCTTGTGATTTCCCCTTATGTAAAAAAAAACTCTCAAAACCCTGCTGGTGTACTGGAAGTGAAAGGCATAAGTGAACATATCCAACTAAAAGAACTGTACACGAGCATTCCTTTGTCCGTCTTTCTTTTTGAAGACCAGTTACTTTGACCGTGGGTAATTTTCCTTAGGGGTATTTGGGGATCCTGTGCTCACCTTCAGATTTTTCCTATCTTCTCCACATTCCCATTGGGGCTTACCGGGGTGTATTCAAACCCAGGGAAGCGGGGTTTGGAGACAGGTAAGAGGTGAGACAAGCTATAAGTTAAGGCACAAGATTTATATTATGTGCCGCCTACACCTGTCTCCCAATAAAGTGCATAATATGATCACCCCGCTACATAAGACATATCCTTTTGTAGTTGGGATTTGCCTAGCACCCCTGTACTCATGCTCAGAGGGCTACTTTCTTCAGTCTGTTGATTTCACTCTGTTCTTCCACAGGGGTGGGTTATTGTTCAGTGGTTTCTATGTTGTTCTATTGCAGGTGGTGTGTTTGATTAAAGTATATATTTATATATCTGTGTGTGTGTGTGTGTATATATATATATATATATATCAGAAAAGCAAACAAGAGGACTGCCATCAAGGATGGAACAGTTTAGCCCGCACTCCAGGCCATGAAACAAGAAACCAGAGAGCCCCGTTTGTTCGAAAAAGTGAGCCAGAAACTCGAAGTATAAATACTTGCAAGTTTATTGTGTACAAAAAATATATATTTTAAAGCCACCATTAACAAAAACAACAGAGGCAGGACACCAAAAGAACAGTCCAGGATGGACGCGTTTCGCGCTTTCCACAGCGCTTGTTCACCAATATATATTACACGGCCCACGGTAGTGGCCGTGTAGTTATGGTTAAGTTGCTAATCCCATAGGAAGAACACTTTTTGGGCAGCTTATAACTTCGCTCCTCGTGGACGAATCCACACCAAACTTTGCAAAAAAAGTATATGGCCCACTCTGAATTTTTTGCAAAGTTTGGTGAGGTTTGGTCCGGGGGAGCAAAGTTATAGGGGGGGTCCCAAAACATTTTTTTTTCCATAGAGTGAATGGGGAAAAAACTTTGATCATGCCTACAGCCCAAACCACTGGACGGATTTTCACCAAATTTGCGGCAGGAGCAGCGGCTTGGTCCCGAAAGCGTGATTTTGTAAATTTGGTGGAAATCCGTCCAGTAGTTTTTTTTAAAAACGACCTAAAGTAGGTGTCAAAAAATGTGTGATATCTATGTCCGCTCCACGGACACACTTCCCTGTTCGCTCCGCAGACAGGACACCGATTGGCTAATCGGCTTGTGTCATGTCCACGGACATGCGACGTGTCCCCTGATTGGCTGGTATGAAGCGTGAGCTGCGTCATATTGTTTTGATGTGTCCGCGATCTTGGATTAGCTGACATCCGCAGACAGCGCGGCAACGAACGGGGGAAAAATACAAGTTTGGGTAGTGTGTTAGTGTGTAAGAGTGCTTGGGGAGGGTGGGGGAGTAAGAGATGGGTCAAATGCTGTATTTGTTTAGGTGGCAGGTTCCCCTGATGTGTTCGCCATGTCAGCGGTCACCGCGGCTGTCCGTGAACATAAAAAATGCCCATATAGCATAGTTAAAATGTTTGATTCTATGGGTGTGTTATGCTGCGGTGGTTGTGGCCCTGGCCAGCATGACCGCAGCATAACACACCCATAGAATCAAACATCCATCAAATATCCACAAATCTACAGTTTGTGTACAGTTTGATTTGTATAGTTTGTATGTTAAGTTTTGGCTACGTCATGTAATTAAGATTATATGGTTTGGTTACAAGCACAGCAATATAACATATCCATGGAAGTAAACATTTTGAATTGTGGTGTATGGTTAGATGTTTGCTTCAATGGTTGTGTTATGGAGCAGTATTTGTGAGTTGAATTGTAATATACTTACTGTTTGATTTTTTGTGTTTGGATATATTTTTTCATGACTTGGGTAACTGGAGCAGATTTTTTTTTCAATTTCTGTGATAAAAGAAAAGATCATGTTAGTGTAGGTAGTTTATAATGAGTTATTGTATTGCATAATAGGCATTTTTGCATTATTTTGACCCTCATATTTAGTAGTTTACAAACCAGTGTACTGTGCAATTTGATCAGTTTCTGTGTTTATTTCTTAAATCATTGGGTCTGTGGGAAAAAAAAATCCATGCTGGATTTTAAAAAAACCCAGATGTTCCTGGGGCGAGATTGGGCGGGCAGCATTGTCAGGTATTCCTCCTCACAGTTCCGCGACCATGTGAGCATACCCAGCCATTTCTGAGAGGCAAGTGGGGAGGAGCGCTTCCAGTTCTGAAGTATACATTTTTTGGCAATCATGCAACTTATATTCAAAAACTTTTTCAAGCGCTTAGTTTCGTCAGACCTCCAGACCCCAAACAGAACTGCCAAAGGATCAGGATCAATTACAGTTTCAGCTACTGCACTTAGTGTATGAAGGACACTGTCCCAGAAATCAGACAATTTGTTACAGGTCCAGAACATATGTAAATGATCAGCATCCACTGCTCTGCAGCGCGGGCAGAGGTGCACCTCAGAGCGAGCAAACCCCGATGTCCTGCGTGGTGTATAGTAAAGCCTATTCAGAAGCTTATATTGCATGGCACAAAAACGGAAATTGCGGGAAACTTTTTGTATGTGGCAGCCCATGTCCTCCCACAATTCATCAGGTATTTCTAGACCCAGTTCAGCCGACCATCCGTCGCGCGCCCCAAGAGCCGGAGTGGGGATGATGTCTTGTAGCATTTGATACAGTGAAGAGACAATGCCCCGTGCACCGCCCGAGTTGGCGATGTAGGCTTTTGCCGAGTTATCTGGGGGCTCATCCGGAAAGGAGGGCAACATGGTGCGGAACGCGGCACGAAGCCTGTAGTAACCTGTTGGCATATTCTAACTGTTTTTTCTTCTTATATTTTAGTGGTGTTGATTTATCTGTTTGGTTGTTGCAAAATCTTGGGGCAGTTAGATACCTGTTGTCATATTCTCACTGTTTATTTCTTCTTATAATTTAGTGGTATTGATTTATCTGTTTGGTTGTTGCAGAATCTTGGGGCAGTTAGATACCTGTTGGCGTATTCTAACTGTTTATAGTTTACTAATTGAAGTTCCATTATTGTTTATGTACAGATTAGTTATTAAATTTTGGTTTTAAGAATATTAAGTAAGCATTTATAAGATTTGCTGGTAATCTCTGTTTTAGAGTCATAGTATTATCATTACATTCAAACCATCCACAATTCTTTTTTATATATGCAGTGCAGTGACCTGCATTGGTTGTGGCTCCTGTGTCTTAGATTATACCTATTGTTGTGAAGGTTTTCTTACCAAGTGATACTTGACCATGTGTGAATCCAGTCAGCTTGCAGTTGATTTTTGGTACCATCTGCATTGTAACATAGAAGCATTAGTATTACATATTTACTATGTTTTTGTATTTGTAAGGTGGAGTGATTATCTGAATTGCAGGTAGTACATAATCTGCCATGGTTTGCATTTTGTACAAGTTGCTGAAATGGAACGGATTCACAGTTAGGTATGGATACGTACACGAAGCGTTCATTAGAGATTTGTTCCTGTGCTATATTGTTGCAGAGAGTGCATGTATGTTTCCACATGTATGAAATCTGCAAGATTTCATTTATAGGTATGTTTTTGTTTTCCAGTACTTGTAGTAAGTACATTAGACATTCTTGTGGATCTTCTTGTGAGTTTATACTGATTTTCGCCATTCCAGCACAGTAGTCCAATTCTTGTCTTATTCCATGAACACTGTATGTGTTGTCAGGATTGTTGCTTGCATTTCTTTGAAGGACTAACATTTGCAAACACAATTGGTCTGTATTGTGTAAGTAAATGTTGTCAACAATTGGTGGTAATTGCAATAGAATATGTATTGCTACATTTGCGTAGCAATTGACACCAGTTATATTTGAAAATTTGAATGGACCAGATAGTTCTGTGTCCAAGTCATTTCTTCGGAGTGTGTGTTGCTTCTTTGAAGAAGTACCTGAGTTACTTTGAGTAGTAGTTTTTTCTTTGGTTGTATTAATTGATGAAGTATTAGCTTCTTTTACTCTCTTTGGAGAATTTGCAGTGAGTTCCTGTTGCATTTCTGTTTGAAGTAGTTTTCTTTTACAACGTTTTGGTTTTTGTGGAACAGGATAGGTTTTTAGATGGGGGTGTATAGTGAACGTAGTCTATTGTATTGTAAAATGCAAGGAATATCAGTGTTTACTAGAAATAGACTGTTAAGTGTACGTAAGCATGATAGTGCTACGTAGCTCATGCCTTCTTTAAAGACTGTGTTCCCAATATCTATCAATGCTTTATCTAGGGTAAGACCTTGTGATTTCTGAATGGTGACTGCGTATACTAGAGTTAGAGAAAATTGTTCTCTGCGTACATACATGTCTTTGAAAAGAAGGAATTGAGCTGTTGAGCATCCTCTCCTTTTTACTTCTGATAGTTTGTCAAAGAGAATATTGACAAACTGAATGTTGTTGTCACGTGGGTATGTTTGAAAGCCAACAACTGTACCAAGTGCTCCATTAACTAGTCCTTGTTCCACGTCAAGGTTACGTTTAAGCATTACTTCACAGTTTAAAGATAATTTCAATATTTTCTCCAAACCAGCTGTGTTGGAGATAGAGTTTTCTAAGGTATTTAGTCTTGTTGTGACTTGTTGACACATGGGTAGTGTCATACCATGTACGTCCAGTTTGTCTGTGGAGCAAATTTCAATTATTGGTTGCATTTCTTTTTTCAACTTTTTTTCATTGAATTTGGAACAGCTTGCAAGAGTTGGCATCAAGGACATACAATTGACATTTTTGTGTGCTAATTGTTCCATGACATCAGTAGCACATGAAGTTATGACCATGGAGTGCATGGATGTGCCAGGTTTTTAATATTGCTTGGCCTTCTTGAGATAGTACACCAACTCTACTACTTTTTAAAATGTTGGCGTATGTGAGGTCTGCAGACTGGCGCATGTTTTCTGTTAATCCCTTGTATTAGAAATGTTGCCAAAGGTTGACATTTCCTTTGCTGTCAACAGTTTTACGGCAGGGTTTGTGTCCTAAGGTTTTAAAAATAGGTTCACCTTTCACTGGTGTCAATTGAAGAAGATCTCCAAAAACAATAATGTGTTTTCCTCCAAGCTCTTTGTAGTTTGTTTTGAGTACTTCTTGTAATCTGAGGGGAATCAAAGACAACATTAGGTTGGAGACCATGCTCACTTCATCTATTAGTAGCATTTTCATTTGTTTTAACACTCTGTGTAGTTCCATTGCAGCTTCTGTAGAAAGTTTGTAATATTCTAATTTATTTTGGTGTTTTACTGGGAGGAGTAGTAATCAGTGTAAAGTGACACAGCCTATGTTGTAGGCAGCTAAACCTGTGGGGAGCAGTTACAACAGCTGACAGTTTGTTGTTTGTCACTTGTTGAAGGAACTTGCTGGTGATTTTGATTAAGAATGTTTTGCCTGAACCAGCTTGACACTGATGTACAGTAGTATAGGTTTATAATTTTGGCAGGTACATTCTTTATTTTCATGTTGTACACCATGTGCAATTTCTTTTGTTAGTTCTTGAAAAATGCTACGCTGCTCATTGTTCAGTTTTGATTGCAGTACAGTTAAGTCTTCTGTATCTTCTTCATAGTGACACATGGTGTTTTCTACTTCTGTCATAGCTAAGTCTGCTAAGTCTGCCTCATTTGCTATTAATGGCTGTCCCAGTGGTTCTTGGCTTCCTGTTACAAAAGGTTGACTATTGTCGGGAGTGTCCTTATCTAGTTGGGCCTGGTGTTCTTCTCTGTGTTGCTGTTCATTGTGCAACTGTTACACCTTTGCACCGATGGTCGCTCTGGCGACAACATCGTGTGTATAATACGATGCCGCCTTACTCACCCAAGATGGTCGACGCCTCTGAATCCGTTTGTGCGGGCCACGGTGCAGAGGTTGCACGTTCTTTACCTTCACGCCGCGACGATCATGTGACTCCATATAATCCAAACAGGAAGTTCAGCAGATGCGTCGCTACTCTCCAGAACGGCGCTTCGTAAGTTCGTTCCTAGGGAAAGTGGTTCATAGCCCGTCCTCCTATCTTTAGCTTTCTGAACCTAAAATATCCTGTTCTTTCTGCCCTTTTATCCCTTAGGCTCTTTCCTCTCGTCAGTCCACTTGTCACCTCTCCGATAGGTTCCAAAGTCAGCCTGAACAGTGAGTTCCCGGGGGTTTATAGTTCCCTTTTTTGTCACCCCTAATCTTAGCACTTACACTAACCTCTGCTTCTGGTTTCCGGAAACACTCTTACTATCTCTATAGGACTCATCCCCTTCTTGAAGACTTCACACAGCATTCCCGAGCCACTCGACTCCGTACCCGGAGTAAGTTAGTCATAACTTTTCAATCAAGACTCCAGACTACCGAAGGTGGACAAGACTCACCTCTCCTTTCTCTCGCCCAGGACCAGCCTCGACCACACCTGACTCCTTGAAGGAAGCCTGGCAGATTCGTCCCGAGAGTCTACAGTATACCGTCACAGAAACACAGGGTTTTTCTTCCCCGGAGGGTTTTCCCTGGGGACTGTGGTTCCTCCGCAGCTGAAATAACTAACGGCTGGGAGGGAGCAGGGCTTCCCGGGAAGCTTTCACTTTCTGCATTGTTGCTGATGCGAAGTCTGCCCGCTGCCCAGGTTAGTGAAACTGCACAACGTGTTTTGTCTCAGATTGGGCACAGTGTAATAGTTAGCGACGCCTAATAAAGAGAATATTCGATTCAAGGCTCCTGGGCAGACGGTAGACTTCTGATGGAGCAACAGATGCAGCAATTAATGGCAGCCATGCAGTCTATGTCTTTGGAGATGCAATCTCTGAAACAAGACAATGCTCAGTTAAGACAACAGGTCGCTCGAGCTTTTTCGGAGACTCCCCCTTATGCCTTGCATACCGATAAGTATGACGGGGATCCTCACAAACTCAAGGAGTTCCTTGATAGTTGTATGATTCAGTTTACCTTTAAAGCCCGTTTTTTCCCGTCCGATAAGGACAAAGTAGGTTATCTGATATCCCACTTGACAGGCCCTGCATTGGCCTGGGCGACTGCCCTAGTCACCTCGGGAAATGCCATTCTAGACTCATACACAGCCTTTACTAATAGTTTACGATCTATGTTTAGTAGGCAGGAAATTTCAGTTTCTACTCAGGAAAAATTACTAGATTTAAAGCAGGGCAATAAGGATCTCATGAGTTACGTGACTCAATTCAAACAGCTATCGGCCGAAACAGAGTGGCCAGATGATGGTCTCCTCACGCTGTTTCGCAGAGGTCTTTCCGAGGAGCTGAAGGACGAAGTCTCAAAAGTTCCTCGTCCCGCCAATTTAGCCGAGATGATTGCGCTCACGATGCAGATAGACTACCGTCTCCATGAGCGCTTCCAGGAGAAGAAGAAAGGGGAAACCCTCTAAACCCTTCTGCGGTTCTCCTTCCCCTTTATCTCGATCACAGATTTCCGACGAACCTATGCAAATAGGATTGGCCAGAGGCCCCTTGTCAGATGGAGAAAAAGAAAGACTAAAGAGTCAGGGCCTGTGCATGTACTGTGGGGCTTCATCTCACTTGTTAAGGGATTGTCCCATCGTTCCTCCTCGTCGGACCAGGAATCCGATGCAGGGAAACGCCAAGACCCTGTCGTAAGGGGAACCACGGCAGGAGGTCCTGAACGGAGTTCCCCAAAAAGACTTGGTACTTCTTTTAAAGAGGAGATGACGGAACACACTATGTTAGTACTTCCCCTGCTCTTGAAATTACCAGACTTGGAGCTGTGAGGAGTCCCAGCATTAATCGATAGTGGAGCAGCTGGCAACTTTCTAGACGACCAGTGGGCTGCAAAGTATGGAATCATTAGATCCGCCAAGACCTGTATAACCCCCATTCAGGGGGTGGATGGGTGCCCCCTCAGTTCCGGACCTATTAGAGAACAGACAACCCCTCTTACATGCCAGATTGCCGCCCACAAGGAGACTTTAGTATTCGACTTGATCAAGACTGCTCATTTTCCCATTATATTGGGGTTACCATGGTTGCGAACCCATAATCCCTTCATAAATTGGGCAGCGGGAACCTTATTTTTGGGTTCCGAATATTGTGTCTCCCATTGTCTTGCTCAATCCTCTGTTGGGATTCAAGCTCCTTCCATGATGGTTGAACCGACTGAAGGCCCATCGATTGGGATGGTCAGTGAGATCCCGAGGTGTCATCAACAGTTCCAGTCCGTATTTTCTCAGCCAGAATTCCCTAAATTACCTCCTCATCGTCGGGATGACTGTCATTTGGATTTGTTCCCGGATCGACCGATACCTTTCGGCCGAATGTACATTTTATCACAGCCGGAGAAAAAGGCTCTCAAAGACTATCTTCAGACTAATCTTCAAAACGGTCTTATAACTGAGTCCAAATCACCAGCCGGAGCCTCTTTGTTCTTTATTCCCAAGAGAGATACAGAGGAACTACGGCCATGCATAGACTATCGAGGGCTTAATAAGGTTACCATGCCGGATAAGTATCCCATGCCGCTTATCCCTGACATTCTTGAAGCCGTCCAAGGGGCTTCTCTCTATACCAAGTTAGATTTACGAGGGGCATATCATTTGATTCGCATCGCCCCTGGCGACGAGTGGAAGACTGCCTTTCGGACGCCATTCGGTCATTATGAGTATAGGGTGATGCCGTTTGGATTAGCTAATGCTCCCGCTGTTTTTCAGCGTTTTATGGACCATCTATTCGCCGATGTACTCCTTCACTATGTAATCGTCTACTTGGATGATATTCTAGTTTTTTCACAGAGTATAGAGGAACACATCGGACATGTCAATTTAGTGTTAGACCGTCTTAAGGACAACCAGCTATACTGCAAACTAGCAAAATGTGAATTTCACAAGAACCAGGTGACGTATCTAGGGTTCGTGTTGTCTGCCCAGGGTATTTCAATGGACCCTCGGAAGATCTCGGCTGTTTTAGATTGGCCTTCACCCTCAAACGTCAAAGAGATCCAACGATTTTTGGGATTCGCAAACTTTTACAGAAAGTTCATCCCAGGATTCTCCAAGACCGTGCTTCCCATCACCAGTCTTCTGAAGAAGGGGAAGACTTTCGTTTGGGATGACTCTGCGCAGAAAACTTTTTCGGAACTGAAGAGCCTTTTCACGTCCGCTTCCATCTTGCTCACCCCGGACCAGTCTCGACCATTCATTGTTGAGACTGATGCGTCTCACCATGCTCTAGGGGCAGTTCTTTTGCAAGAAGAAGAGTCAGGAGAAGAAAGACCAGTTGCTTATCTCTCCAAAACCTTCTCCTCCTCGGAAATAAATTATTCGGTCCTCGAGAAAGAATTGCTGGCAGTTAAGCGTGCATTTGAGGAGTGGAGACATCTTTTGCTGGGCTCGGCCCACCTGGTCGAAGTTCGAACCGACCATCACAACCTCAAAGTGTTGCAACAAGCCCACACCACGAACAGTCGACAGGCTCGCTGGGCTCACTTTTTTCTACCATTTCGGATAGAATTTACTTTCCTTCCGGGAGATCAAAATCTCCGAGCCGACGCACTTTCACGAAAGGATCCTCCAATTAAAAAGTTCCACCCAGAGCCTTTCTTTCCTAAAGCTAAATTTCTGGCAACAGTGACTGATTTTCTACATACAGTCAAACAGGAAACTGCACGTCTGGATCCGATCTGCAGGAACTTACAAAAGACTCATTCGCTTACCCAGGAGAAAGGATACTACTTTTTCAAGAATCAAGTGTTCATTCCGACCCCAACCCTTCAGAGAGAAGTCCTGTTCATGTGTCATGACTCCAAGGCAGCAGGGCATCGTGGATATCAAAACACCCTTGAGCTAATTACTCGTCATTTCTGGTGGCCAGGTCTAACTTAGGATATTCAAGATTATATATCAGCTTGTACTATTTGTCTGCAGTCTAAGACTCCAAGGTGTCCACCTTTTGGTTTACTCACCTGCATGCCTATTCCGGACAAACCCTGGCAAGTCATTTCTACTGACTTCATTGTCGATCTTCCGTTGTCCTCTGGCTACACCACCATTATGGTGACTATCGACTATTTCACAAAGATGGCCCACTTCACCCCTCTGCAGAAACTCCCAGGGGCTCCTCTAATGTCAAAGATCTTTATATCAGAAATCTTCTCCAGACATGGTCTTCCTAACACTATTGTGTCTGACCGGGGTCCCCAATATATCTCGCAATTTTGGAAGGGTATATGTCAAGCATTAGGGATCGATAGAGCCCTGAGCTCAGGATATCATCCTCAAACCAACGGACATACTGAGCACCTTAACCAAACATTAGAAACTTATTTACGTTGTTTTGTTTCTGCAGCACAAGATAATTGGGCAGATCTCCTACCCTTGGCAGAATATGCTTACAATAATGCCAGCCATTCGGCGCTAAAAACCAGTCCTTTTTACTGTTCATATGGTTACCATCCATCCTTTGAACCTTCTATCTCAAAGTCCTCCTCCAGATGTCCTGGAATTGACAGTCTAATCGATGGTATTCAGATGGGACAACAGCTCGCTCGGATAGCGCTGCTAGCTGGCCAAGATCGAGCCAAGAGGGTAGCAGACCGCCATCGACAAGATCTGCCCTCCATTCAAGTCGGGGACGCTGTCTGGTTATCGGCCCGGTTTCTCCCGAGACATTTGGTGCCGTCCAAACTGTCGCCCAAATATTTTGGACCATTTCAAGTAATAGCATTGGTCGGTCCGGTGGCAGTCCGATTGGAGTTGCCTCCTTCTTGGGCCCGTCTTCATCCGGTCTTTCATGTCTCCCAGATCAAATTATCCATTAAGGATCGATTTCAACGCACCTCTGCAGTTCGTCCCCCTCCAATAATGACCGATACTGGTCCGGAATATGAAGTGGCAGGGATTTGCGACTCCAGATATCACCGGGGTCGCTTGCAATTCCTACTGGACTGGAAGGGTTATTCTCCTGCCGAACGGCCGTGGGAATTGGCATCAGGAGTACATGCTCCCTCATTAGTTCGACGCTTTTTCATGCTGCACCCGGGGAAACCGGGTTATCCGCCCCGTAGGAGGGGGCATACTGTTACACCTTTGCACCGATGGTCGCTCTGGCGACAACATCGTGTGTATAATACGATGCCGCATTACTCACCCAAGATGGCCGACGCCTCTGAATCCGTTTGTGCGGGCCACGGTGCAGAGGTTGCACGTTCTTTACCTTCACGCCGCGACGATCATGTGACTCCATATAATCCAAACAGGAAGTTCAGCAGATGCGTCGCTACTCTCCAGAACGGCGCTTCGTAAGTTCGTTCCTAGGGAAAGTGGTTCATATCCCGTCCTCCTATCTTTAGCTTTCTGAACCTAAAATATCCTGTTCTTTCTGCCCTTTTATCCCTTAGGCTCTTTCCTCTCGTCAGTCCACTTGTCACCTCTCCGATAGGTTCCGAAGTCAGCCTGAACAGTGAGTTCCCGGGGGTTTATAGTTCCCTTTTTTGTCACCCCTAATCTTAGCACTTACACTAACCTCTGCTTCTGATTTCCGGAAACACTCTTAACTATCTCTATAGGACTCATCCCCTTCTTGAAGACTTCATACAGCATTCCCGAGCCACTCGACTCCGTACCCGGAGTAAGTTAGTCATAACTTTTCAATCAAGACTCCAGACTACCGAAGGTGGACAAGACTCACCTCTCCTTTCTCTCGCCCAGGACCAGCCTCGACCACACCTGACTCCTTGAAGGAAGCCTGGCAGATTCGTCCCGAGAGTCTACAGTATACCGTCACAGCAACACAGGGTTTTTCTTCCCCGGAGGGTTTTCCCTGGGGACTGTGGTTCCTCCGCAGCTGAAATAACTAACGGCTGGGATGGAGCAGGGCTTCCCGGGAAGCTTTCACTTTCTGCATTGTTGCTGATGCGAAGTCTGCCCGCTGCCCAGGTTAGTGAAACTGCACAACGTGTTTTGTCTCAGATTGGGCACAGTGTAATAGCAACATTGTTTTGTACTGTGTAAAGATAACATTGGTTAAAGTGCTTTCATTTGCTTTGTAAGTGTCTCGTAGGAGTCATAGATATCTAGTAACTCTTCTTCTTTTCTCTACGGTTTAAAAAGGTTGTAGCAGGCACATGTAATGTAGTTCTGTATGTTGAGGAGTTTTTAATGACAATTTGATATGATTAATTAAGCTTTGTTTGGTAACTTTCACTAAGCTGCCTTCACAATTTGTCACTCTGTATCTACCTTTGTTTTCATCTGGTTTTATATTATTTTTGAATGTGAAGTTTTGGGCTATACGGTATAGACACATGGTTTCCAAAGTGGTACTCCTGTTTGGGTAGTATGTGTCTAGTAAATTGTTTCTCAAAATGTCTTGGCTGTTGGGATCATTTTTGGCTAATGTTTCTATGTCATCGTATGATTTTAGAACTCTTTTTCTAGATTTAGCAGGACCAAGACTGAGCCATACTATATTTTCAGATGTTCCATACAAAGCAGTACCAGTTAAACGGTCTGCATCTTCATAGGAGCCGCATTCTCTATGAGAGAGTATTTTATGCCTAAGCTGTACAATTTCTGAGATAGTGTTTTGTCTGATGATAGGTCCTCCCAGAGGTCTTGAAGCTCTGTTTTTTCTGCTTTGGTTAAGTAGGCTGTAACATATCGTGCAACTGAAGTGGAATTGTCTGCAATGTACTGCACATCTATGTTTGCATTCCATAAGAAGGCAATGATTGCATTGTAATATTTGATATATTTTGCTTCTTCTGTTCTTTTTATTTAATATGTGTTCTTAGGTGATTTACCTTTAACACTATGTCTAACTGAAGACATGAAGTTGTTTACTTGACCTGTTGCTGTAACTGGTCTAGGGAAACCAAAGCGACATTTGGTGTAGTATTTCCCTTTGTTTTTGTATTTGCGACGACAATATTTCCCACATTTGTGTCTTTGAAATTGTAAAATGTGTGCATGAAGATCACTTATTGTTGCTTCTGAAGGAATTTCACAAGTGACATATTTTTCGATAAACTGTAAAACAGTGGCATCACTGTCTTGACTAAATTTAGGAGCATCTTTAATCCATAAAAGCATGTGGATATGTGGTGCTCCTCTGGTTTGGTATTCTTTTCTCCAAAAGAAGTGTTGCACTTCTCTGAGGGGAGGAACAGTTTTATTACAAATAAAGTGTAGAATAACAATGAAGCGATGATGGAAATATCTTGAAACATTAACAGGATCTAGAGAGCAAAGTTCTCCAGGTGTTAATATATCTATGTTTGTTTTGTTTTGTTTGATATGCGTAGGAAATCATGTAAATCTTCTCATGCATATTCTGCACAACTTAATGTAACAAACCAAGTGGGTGGGCCAAGGTTTCTTATCATACAACGTACATCTCTGTGACGTCAGAACCAGTACTCTTTACTACCACGCATGTCTACTAACAGATTTGTAATGCTTGATTGTAAAACCTCATCTTTTTCTTGCATTTTTAGTAGTAATTGCGTAGCTGACATATTTTGAAAATAGGTACCTGATTTCAATGTATGTGCAACTCCGCAGAATAGAGTTGCTAGTTCACTTTCAAAGAGTAGGTGGAATATGCATTCCACATTTTGTCTAAATCTGGGATCTTCAGAATACATTTGTAACGAGCGGTATTCGGATGCTGCTATCTAAGGGGGTTTATCATCGTACCTTACTCCTTTCCCAGTAGGAAAGAGTAGAGGAAAAGCACATGCTTCTATACTTTTTTCCCATAAGTTGATTGGTGATCCTTTGGTTTGTCGCATTTGGTACGTTTCTAGTGCATCATCTATGGTGTCTTTAGAGTGCAATGGATGAATTGTAAAATGGTCTAAAATATTGGATACTGTAGCAGGATCTAGAAGTTCAAATTGACCAGTTTCTGGTGACTCTTGAATTATTTCAGCGGTTACCCTCAGGTTTTCTTCAATATTCATTTCTTTGTAGTATTCATTATTGTCTTTTAGATATTGTAAGGCTTGTGTAACTTTATGTAAGTCTACGAGTTGTTGCCAATTTTTTTTGTCTTTTGTAGGTACACTATTTACTAAGACAATTAAAGATTGCTCTATTGGACGTTGCACTCCTAGAGTGTGTACATTTTCTTTTAGATCTAATGGTAAATAAATTATTTTGCCACAAATGCCTTTCACTAATTCTGAGGGAGGCAATTTTGCTGTTTTTGGTTGAAGGCGTGTTATTGCTTGAAATGGATGCACTGTTTGAATTATGATGCTCTCATATAAATTGAGTTGTTGCAAGGGTTTTGGTAGTGGGAATAATTCCAAGTTATTTGTGATAGTACGTGAAGGAGTTTGGTTGTCAAGTTTTGCAGTGCAGTAACTGCAAAGTTTTAAGGGGTCATTTATTTTGTATTCGTTTTCTGTTATAAGGTAGAGAGCTAATTCAAACCATTTGGAATCTTCATTGTCTTCTATTTTGTATGTTATTTCTACAGTTTTTGTGCTACTTTTATAAAAAGGTCTGCGGCAACACAAACACCCACGGTTTGGTACTTCAGTGGATGTACTTTTAAATTTTAGTATTTCTTTTTTTTAAGTGTGTAGTAGAAGTTTGCCATTTGTAGAATTGTTCCTAGACTGTTGTAAAGCTATTGCAGTTTGTAAGTGGCTTTCACTACCAAAATATTTTCTCTGGCTATGCTCTATTTCTTTGAGTAGGTCTTTGGCTGTACCATGTAGAAGATTGTTATTTAAATTGTATAATGCTAAAGCTGGACTTTTAGCATAGTACAGTTTATGGACTAGATTACTTATAGTTGAATGATGTGTTGATATCATTTTGATATGATGGAAGGTGCTTTTGCAATTAGGTCCTGAAATGCAGGCTAATGAATGTCCTTGTCGTCCTGTGTGTTTACGCACTGGACAGGTATCCATATTTTGTAGAAGTTTCATTTTGAATTTGTCTTTGCCTCTTACATATTGATTGAGGAACTGGCGTAAAGATTTGAAAGCGTTTTTGTCAATGTTACACATTGAATTGCACAGCCATTTGTACACTGGACGTTTTGGTTCAGCCTGATGGAGAGGTGATACTGAACTTTCTGGGGATATTTTTGTGAGCAGCATTTCTTGTTCCACAATGGTATTATTACGTTTTTCATACCCTTGTCCCCTGCTATGCATGGCAATTGTGTTTATTTGCTTTTGTTTGTATGCTTCTTCATTGAAATATGGTTCTGTGCTTGTTGACATTCCGTTAATTGAGAAGTATTTTTTGTAATTTCGGGGCCGATTCATGGAACAAACGTGCGCCGAAAATCTTTGCGCAAGCAGGCGCAAGCGCAAAAAAACAGGCGCACGCGCACGCGTGCGATTCATGCCCTTGCACTGCTGGGGGGTGGAGGTAATAGGGGACATGAGTGGGGGCCTGGTGGAGGCTGCCCCTGGTGGCTGGGGGGTGGGGGTGGTGGGAGACATGGGTGGGGGCCTGCTGGCAGGTGCCCCACAGTGCTGGGGGTTAGGGGGGTGGGAGATATGGGTGGCGGCCTGCTGGCAGGTGCCCCACAGTGCTGGGGGGTGGGGATTGCAGGGGAACATGTGTTGGACATGGGTGGGGGCCTGGTGGCGGGTGACCCTGCACTGCTGGGGGGTGGGGGTGGTGGGAGACATGGGTGGGGGCCTGGTGGAGGGTGAGCCTGCACTGCTGGGGGGTGGGGGTGGTGGGAGACATGGGTGGGGGCCTGCTGGCAGGTGCCCCACAGTGCTGGGGGGGTGGGGGTGGGGAACATGAGTTGGACATGGGTGGGGGCCTGGTGGCGGGTGAGCCTGCACTGCTGGGGGGTGGGGTGGTGGGAGACATGGGTGGGGCCTGGTGGAGTTTACCTCGGGATGTGAGCCTGCACTGCTGGGGGGTGGGGTGGTGGGAGACATGGGTGGGGGCCTGGTGGTGTTTACCTGGTGGTGTTTACCTCGGGATGTGCGCCAAACCCGTGCATGGCGCACAAGTCACTGCAACATCCCGAAAGGCGTGCGCGACGCGCACAGTGAAAGCGCACAACCTCGGCGCATACATCAGAAAGTGGGCGGAACACGGGGCGTAACGCGCAGAATGGGGAACAACGTGCGAAAATAAGGGCTTAACTGGGGATGTACTGCAGGGAAGCAGACAGAATGCCCACACGCACTCGAACCACACGTATTCATGGAATCGAATAGGGCAAAGCCACGCACAGCCAAAGACACGCACAAGCTGAAACGTGTCCGCCACACGAAGGCAGGCGGTAGCGTCCCTGCGCATTACAAAAGTGGCAACATACAGCAATTGGGCCTGTGTGAGCGGGGCACGTGTATTTCGGGGGTGCGCAGGAAGTTACACATGCGATTGAGCGGGGTACGTATATTTCGGGGGTGTGCAGGAAGTTACACACGCGATTGAGCGGGGTACGTGTATTTCGGGTGGTGCGCGGGAAGTTACACACGCGATTGAGCGGGGTACGTGTATTTCAGGGGTGCGCGGGAAGTTACACACGCGATTGAGCGAGGTATGTGTATTTCGGGGTTGCGCGGGAAGTTACACACGCGATTGAGCGGGGTACATGTATTTCGGGGGTGCGCGGGAAGTTACACACGCGATTGAGCGGTGTACGTGTATTTCGGGGGTGCGCGGGAAGTTACACACGCGATTGAGCGGGGTACGTGTATTTCGGAGGTGCACGGGAAGTTACACACTCGATTGAGTGAGGTACGTGTATTTCGGGGGTGCGCGGGAAGTTCCACACGCAATTCCATCAGGGTACGTGTATTACAGGGGTGCGCGGGAAGTTCCACACGCGATCTCATCAAGGTACGTGTATTACAGGGGTGCGCGGGAGCACCACACGTGAATTGCATGTGTGGGTCCTCCCAGGTGTTCATTCTACACCCTCCACGGCCCCTGTAGGTAGCTCACACCACAGGAGCCTACACTGCACATGTCCTGCAGGCACCCCATCCACCATGGCCATGCCCCCCAGCCAACCCACATGTCAATTTGCACTACTGCCCACCAACGCATGTCCCCCTGCACCCCCTGCCACCAGGGGCACCCTCCACCAGGCCCCCACCGATGTCTCCCACCACCCCCACCCCCCAGCAGTGCAGGGTCACCCTCCACCAGGCCCCCACCCATGTCTCCCACCACCCCACCCCCCAGCAGTGCAGGCTCACCCGCCACCAGGCCCCCACCCATGTCCAACTCAGGTTCCCCACCCCCCCACCCCCCAGCACTGTGGGGCACCTGCCAGCAGGCCCCCACCCATGTCTCCCACCACCCCCACCCCCCAGCAGTGCAGGCTCACCCTCCACCAGGCCCCCACCCATGTCTCCCACCACCCCCACCCCCCAGCAGTGCAGGGTCATCCGCCACCAGGCCCCCACCCATGTCCAACACATGTTCCCCTGCACCCCCACCCCCCAGCACTGTGGGGCACCTGCCAGCAGGCCCCCACCCATATCTCCCACCCCCCACCCCCCAGCACTGTGGGGTACCTGCCAGCAGGCCCCCACCCATGTCTCCCACCACCCCCACCCCCCAGCCACCAGGGGCAGCCTCCACCAGGCCCCCACTCATGTCCCCTATTACCTCCACCCCCCAGCAGTGCAAGGGCAGCCTCCACCAGGCCCCCACTCATGTCTCCCACCACCCCCACCCCCCAGCTGTGCAGGGGCAGCCTCCACCAGGTCCCCACTCCTGTCTCCCAGCACCCCCACTCCCCAGCCACCAGGGGCACCCGCCAGCAGGCCCCCACCCATGTCCAACTCATGTTCCCCTGCACCCCCAGACAAGCCGAGCACACCTGGCAAAAAGACCGATCCTCCATCAATTTGGCGATCTGGAAACAAAAAGAGAAACAATATAAGGCAGCAATTGTTGAGGCTAAAAAAACTTTTTACAATAACCAAATCAGTTCAGCCGGAGATGAGACGAAGGAACTTTTTCGTCTTTTCAAATCCTGGGAGAAACTAGAGGCCTGCTGCCTCCCTATAAATCCTACTAATGATGACTGCGAACGGGTACAAAAGGCCTTCGCAGCCAAACTTTTGAAAGCCCAAGATAAAATTAAATCCGAGACATCAGTGACCTCGCCCTCTATGCCCACCGAGACATACTATGCTTCTGCACAATCACCCCAAACTCAGTTCAGCTTTACATCTAGCCGAGATGCTTTATCAGGTTCCACTTTGGGTTTTTCCTTCACAGCATCCTCTGTGGCTGATATCCTTAATATTCTGAAGTCAATGCACCCCACCAATTGCCCCGGCGAACTACTCCCGTCCAAATTCATCCTGGAATATAAGGAGCTTTTTGCTCCTTTTCTTTGTAGATTTGCAAATGCCTCCTTTAGAACAGGCGTAATTCCCAAAACCATAAAAAACGTAGCAGTCTCACCTCTGCTGAAGAAAGCAGGCCTTGACCCCACGGATGCGGCCAATTTAAGGCCTATCACAAATACCCTGTTTTTTTTTAAATTTATCGATAAAATAGCTACTATCCAGCTTCAAGCCCACGTCCAGATGGCTGGCATCTTGCACCCTAAGCAATCTGGATTTAGAAGCAACCACGGCACTGAAAGTGCGCTCCTGGACTTGCAGACGCATATGCTCTCAAGACTGGATAGTAGCAAGTCAGGGCTGCTGATGTTGTTAGACCTATCGGCAGCCTTTGACTTGCTTGACCACAAAATTTTACTTAACAGAATGAAGTCTGTTGGGGGCCTTTCTGAGAATGCTACCACTTGGTTGAGAGCATTTCTTGAGGGTCGTCAGTCACGGGTACATTGGGGAGACAGCTCTTCTGGGCCACAAACCATTACTTGTGGCGTGCCCCAGGGGGCTTGTCTATCTCCATTGCTGTTTAATATATACATCTTCCCTCTCTGCTACGACTTAGGTCTCTTACAGACCTTCTTTTGTAACTACGCAGATGATTTCCAACTGGTTCTTAACATCACTGGAGATTATGACTTAGATCAAGGCGCAATAAACATAGTCTACCAATCGATAAAACAATGGATGTCCACCAATTAGTTATGCCTGAACGCTATGAAGACAGAGCTTATGATTTTTGGCTCACGACAGACACAAACTAAGCTGGGACAAGAGTACGTGGGTTTCACTATCGATGGTAGTTTTATCAATACGGTTCGGAAAGTGAAAACTTTGGGTACATATATGAATAGCGAAGTCGACTGCCAAGCCCATGTCGCAGCTATTACTATCAGTACCAATTACTACCTTAAAGTGCTTAGGCAAATCGCTCCTCTAGTCTCGGTCGAGAATCGCACGAAACTTGTGAGAGCCGTTATTTTGCCTCACATTGATTATTGTAATGCACTCTTGGGTGGAGCAAGCAATGCAGACATCCAAGAGTTACAAAAAATCCAAAATAAGGCTATTCGCGTCATTTTCAAAATGAAGTACTCCGAACCCACATCGATAGCCAGAAAAAAATTACACTGGCTCCCGGTAAAAAATAGAATCCAATTTAAATTGATGACCACATGCCACAAATGTATCTTTGGCAGCGCTCCGGCATACCTCAAAGATATCATTGGCATTTACCAGCCGAAGAGAAATCTCAGGTCAGCAGACGCCAATCTCCTTATACAACATCGAGTGAAACGCACCCGAGGTACGGGTAGAGCCTTCCACCTCCAAGGAGCTAAAGCATGGAATGCTCTGCCAACATTCTTGCGTAAAACTTCAGACCGCCTTACTTTCCGCAAACAACTAAAAACCTATCTCTTTCTTTTAGAGTAATCCCGTGGTAGTTCTTGCTACAGTATTCTTGCTCTCGGCGTCTGGATGCCTACGGGCTTTGACGCGGTACAAATATATTAACATAACATAACATAACCCCCACCCCCCAGCACTGTGGGGCACCTACCAGCAGGCTCCCACCCATTTCTCCCACCACCCCCACCCCCCAGCAGTGCAAGGTCACCCTCCACCAGGCCCCACCCATGTCTCCCACCCACCCACCCCCCAGCACTGTGGGGCACCTGCCAGCAGGCCCCCACCCATGTCTCCCACCACCCCCACCCCCCAGCACTGTGGGGCACCTGCCAGCAGGCCCCCACCCATGTCTCCCACCACCCCACCCCCCAGACACCAGGGGCAGCCTCCACCAGGCCCCCACTCATGTCCCCCATTACCCCCACCCCCCAGCAGTGCAAGGGCAGCCTCCACCAGGCCTCCACTCATGTCTCCCACCACCCCCACCCCCCAGCAGTGCAGGGACACCCTCCACCAGGCCCCCACCCATGTCTCCCACCACCCCCACCCCCCAGCAGTGCAGGGGCACCCGCCACCAGGCCCCCACCCATGTCCAACTCATGTTCCCCACCCCCCAGCACTGTGGGGCACCTGCCAGCAGGCCCCCACCCATGTCTCCCACCCCCCACCCCCCAGCACTGTGGGGCACCTGTCAACAGGCCCCCACCCATGTCTCCCACCACCCCAAGCCCCAGCAGTGCAGGCTCACCCTCCACCAGGCCCCCACCCATGTCGTCCCACCCCCACCACCACCCAGCAGTGCAGGGTCACCCGCCACCAGGCCCCCACCCATATCCAACTCATGGTCCCCACCCCCCTGCACTGTGGGGAACCTGCCAGTAGGCCCCCACCCATGTCTCCCACCACCCCCACCCCCCAGCAGTGCAGGGTCACCCGCCACCAGGCCCCCACCCATGTCCAACTCCTGCACCCCCACCCCCCAGCACTGTGGGGCACCTGCCAGCAGGCCCCACCCATGTCTCCCACCCGCCCACCTCCCAGCACTGTGGGGCACCTGCCAGCAGGCCCCCACTCATGTCCAACTCATGTTCCTCTGCACCCCCACCCCCCAGCACTGTGGGGCACCTGCCAGCAGGGCCCCACTCATGTCCAACTCATGTTCCCCTGCACCCCCAACCCCCAGCACTGTGGGGCACCTGCCAGCAGGCCCCCACCCATGTCTCCGACCCCCCACCCCCCAGCACTGTGGGGCACCTGCCAGCAGGCCCCCACACATGTCTCCCACCACCCCCACCCCCCAGCACTGTGGGGAACCTGCCAGCAGGACCCCACCCATGTCTCCCACCACCCCCACCCCCCAGCCACCAGGGGCAGCCTCCACCAGGCCCCCACTCATGTCCCCTATTACCCCCATCCCCCAGCAGTGCAAGGGCAGCCTCCACCAGGCCCCCACTCATGTCTCCCACCACCCCCACCCCCCAGCAGTGCAGGGGCAGCCTCCACCAGGCCCCCACTCCTGTCTCCCAGCACCCTCACCCCCCAGCCACCAGGGGCACCCGCCAGCAGGCCCCCACCCATGTCTCCCACCACCCCCACCCCCCAGCAGTGCAGGGTCACCCTCCACCAGGCCCCCACCCATGTCTCCCACCCCCCCAGCACTGTGGGGCACCTGCCAGCAGGCCCCCACTCATGGCCAGCTCATGTAGCCCTGCACCCCCACCCCCCAGCACTGTGGGGCACCTGCCAGCAGGCCCCCACCCATGTCCAACTCATGTTCCCCAGCCAACATGTCATCACAATCTAGTTCCCTGGTCCCTATGGTCAGCCTCCAAATGCAAAACACCCACCCGAGTATTGCATCCACCCACTCATAATTGGCAATTACATGACAGAACACCAATTGCAAGTTCCGAAACATACAGATTTCCCTCACATACACCCAATGGGTGTCAGTGAATCTCAAAACCCATATCATGAAATGCATGAAACCAATGAGATACCACACATTGAAGTTCACTAAAAAAATATGTATTAAAGGAAACATAAATAGAATCAAAAAGAAAGAAACAGAAATGTGAATGTACAAAAATGAAAAGAAGCATGTCCGTGAAAAAAAGCAAAACCAAAAATCAAAATCCAAAGTAATGGTGTCCAAAGTCACTGTCCACAAAACAAAATCCAATGGGAAATAAAAAAGAAAGCCATTGCTCCATGGTTAAAATGTGAAAGAAAAATACAATCCAACAGTGAACTATGTACATACGAACAAGCCAGGGTCCATTATCCCAACAAAAGAAAGGAAACCTATCTAACTACACTAACTAATAAAATAAACTATATACAAAAATGTGGCCAATGTCCGAAAGGTCCAAAATAAATCCAAAAAAAAAATGAAACCTAACACTGCCTACATAACTATGTACAAGGGCAGCGGGCTAGTTTGACGGCTCACTTGTGGATGTCCCGGGCCAGGGCATCCTCGAACTCCTGCTCAATGTCCCAGAGGCGGTCCTCCTCCATGGCCCCGAGGGTCCGCAGGGCCGTCGACGTGTCCACCTCCAAACCCCTGCAGATCGCCTCGAGGCACTCGGCCCGCCTCAGGGCCCTCCGCATGGAGTTCTCCGCCCTGACCATTGTGAGCCGTGCCTCTTACGCCCGCTGCCGCTCCGCATCTATGGCGTGGCCCAACCGCTGCCACACGGAAGACACTCTCTGTCCTGGGTCCTCCTGCCCTCCGGCCGATGCCTGCCCCTCCGATGTTGAAGGCCCCGAGCCTTCATGGCTCCCACCACGTTGCTGCTGCTGCTGTGCCTCTGCCCGTGCACTGCCTCCTACTGCCTGCACATCCTCCGCCGGCTGGGGTGCAGTTGTTGATGTGGCCACCCCTGCTGGACGTCCGACTCCCGACTGTGGCAGGGATGCCTCCTCCACCAGCCTGGCCGCACCGTCAGAGGCAGCTCCACAGGGCACCCAGGTGACTGATGGGTGGGAAGATGGCACGGAGGACGACTGGCGCGTAGGGGGTTCAGTTGAGGAGGGGGTCATAGCAAGCCCCATCATACGGAGGAATCCGGCCTGGGTGACCTGTCCCAGCAGGCTGACGCGGTCAACGAGCCATTCGAGATGACGTGCAGTCTCCTCAGAAAAGACTGCAGGTCACTCTCGCATGGCCAGTTGATGCAACGCCACACCACTCAGAACAGGCTCAACCTGGACCCGGATAGCCACGTCCGCAGGCAGAGGAAGGCCAGTTCTCGTGAGCTCATCCCCTGCCTGAAAACGGGTCTGGACGTAGGCATCCCTGCTGGTGCAAGATGATGCAGGGACAGGATCAGGGACAGGATTGCACACAGGCACCTCCGCGGCGGCCTGTGCTGCCTCTTGTCCATGGTCCTGCACTGCACCACTAGCACCAGTGGGATCCCCACCTCCAGACCCCGTCTCTGTTGCTTGCACGGCCTCCTCCTCCACCAAACCCCCCACCAACCTGGATGACTCCGTGCCATCTTCCCCTGTTGGGCCCTGTGGGGTCCCAGCTGCCCCTTCTGCTGCCGAGGAGTCGAACTCCAACCTCCGCCTCTTGGACCTCCCCCCGGCAGCTGCGGCCTGGGACGCGGCACTGGACTCCTCACTCCCTGACGAGATGACAACATGGGAGGGGGGCCGGGCCTTGCGTCTCCGGCTGGCGGTGGGATCCCCGCCGCTGTGCTCCACAGCACCTTCTCCGCCCTCTTCATCAGTTGACGCTGCAGACAGGGAGAAATAAAACACAGGAATCAGGGCACTGTACAATGGACACATACACACATGACAGTTGTACATGAGTGGCATTGGCAAACCTCAGACATGTCATCACAATCCCCAACACACATGTCATTTCAACTCGCACACATGAGCCATACCACAGCCATATCGCAACTGCCAGCACCATCCATACACATACAACTGCATGAGCAGGCAAAGGTGATCCAGACATCACATGCAACACAGGAAGTGCACCACACATGTACACACACCACCACACTTGCATACATGTGTACACCTCTGCCAAGTGTCGCAGTGTTCAGATGGGCATCCATGTCACATCTGCCGATCAGGCTTCCACATACCACTGTCACATGCATCCATGTTGCATCACTGTTGCACCCTTGTCAAATACACACACATGCACATGTACACAATGCTGATACATGCAGCTGAAAACAACATACATGCATGACATCACGGACATGTCTACTTACATACACATTCATCCAAACATGTGTGCCCACACAACTGCATTTGGCATGCAAGCCTACACACACAAGCACCATCCATGTCCGACACATTCCAGCCCTTGCATGTGTTAGCCCCACGGCCCTGTACACCCCCACCCATACTCGACCCCATACAAACAGATGTGCAACCTGCACACTACTGAAAAATCACCACACGCACATCTCACAATCAGGATGCATGTACCCTTACCGCTCGACTCCAGACGGGTCTGCCTCTCAAGGACCTGGACGTGGATCGCTGGGGACATGCGTTCCAGGACCCTCATCTGTTCTTCCGACAAGTGGCCCCGGCGCCCCTTGGCATCCGCTGCCTTCAAGAGGCACCGGGCCTTGTTCAGGGTCCTGGACCTGAAGTCCTCCCAGCGCTTCTTGACATGTTGTAAGTCGCAGACTGCCACCCCCTCCGTGTTGATGGCAGTCATGATGTCAGTCCAGATCCGAGACCTTCCTTCCTTGTCGGCGCGGGAACTTCCGAAGAGGGCATCATACTGCCCCAGGACTTGCTCCACCAGGACACCAACTTCGGTGGCACTGAAGCTGGTGCCCCTCTGCCTCTCTGGCCGGGGGTTGTCAGTGGTCTCAGATGGTGTTTGCCCTCACATGACAACCCCAGAGGCAGGTGTGGGTGGGCAACTGGGTCCTGGGGCTGGGCTGTGGAGCGATGGAATCCCAGTCGGGAGTCTTCGGTTCCAGCAGGGGTGGTCACAGCAACAGCACCCCTGGCTGATGTGCAGGCAGCAAATGGCAGGGCACGTGGGCAGCAGGCAGTCAGGCAGCAGCAGATGGCAGGTGGGAGCATGCTCGGGGCTCTGGGGGGCAGTAGTTCGGCCTTCTGGGCAGGAGCGTGGTCTTCCGTGTGCTTACGCATTGTAACGCTCACCTGATTCCCTCAGAGGCGCCGGTCTTGACTGGGTGAATGCCGTATCTTCAAAGGTGATGTGTAACACACGGTTGGCTCTTTGGGCTGGACCTCTGTGCACTGTATGTCTGACTCGAAGAGTAAGATGTCTGCAGATAGAAAATATGGGATTAATGAACTGGGGTTATTGGGTGCCTCTCTCCTCTTCCCTTTCTCTTCTCCTGTAGAACCCCAAAGGTTAACACCCTCACCTTAGGTAAGTGAACGCCGAGCTCTCCATCTGCCTCGGGGCAGGGTGCCGTAACCAGTTTCTTCACTGGATAAGGGTGCAGGCCTCTTGACCTCAGATGACTGCTCTCCGTCGTTAACTGCACGAACGGTAAGTTCTGGGCACTTCAAATGTCTTAAAAGTCTTTTGAAATGATATCTCTTGTTTTGCAGGGTTCCGGCGATGGCGGATGGCGGGCTGATGAGAGTTGAGGATCGAACCCGCGTGAGGAATAGCAGCGCCTGGAAGCACGTAAGTAAGCGCTTGTAGCTTGCTTCACGATGCGCACTAACTGTCCCTTTTATCTTGCAGGTACAAGTTCGGAGCTTTAGAGAAGCTGAAGGATGCTGGAATACCCACTGGATTCGGCGTGGGAAGGAGTAATGGCACGTGAGTAATAAAGTTGCCCAATGTCTTTAAACGCACCTTCTTTTGTCTTTCAGATGCGGGATGCAGCGCCGAAGGCCTCCGGAGCGTGCGAAGAGCTGGTAATCTTTTGTCTTTCAGATGCCGGAATGCAGTGCGAAGACCTCCGGAGCATGCGAAGAGTAGGTAAGCCTTTGTCTTTCAGATGCCGGAATGCAGCGCGAGGCGTTGGTGACAGCCGATGGACCAGGTAAGAGATGCGCTGCCACTGAAGACCGTAGTGCTAACCTGTTCTTTCTTTGTCTTTACAGGTGCTGCTGAAGACTGGATTCCAGGATGGAAAGCCTTTGTTCCCTTAGGCCCAGGATTAGAAGCAGAAGACACGATGAGCGTTCTGCTGCAGAGAATGCAGAATAACGCAAAGCAAGATTCATCCATCGGGTGTGGTTTAAATAGCCTCCTGTAGTGCTTAGGTGTCTCCTTCCACAGCCACGCCTAGGTAAGAAAAGAGTTCCTGCTTTCCAGAAGAGTTCCAGTGTTCTGAACCTAGGGAGTGGCTCCTGCCCCACCCAACAGGAAAAGTAGTCCCAAACAGAAGAGGATCAGGGGTTCAACTGGCAGGTAAGTAAGCAGCATGGTCTGCTGCAGGTAAATCCACCCAAGAATTATGAGCCCGGCGCTTCCAGCGCTGGGACTGGGCATCTTTATGAGCCTGGTGCCACTGGCGCCAGGACAGGGTCCAAAAGGTCCCAATTGGGACTGGCTGGCACTCGGAACCGGGGTTATGGGTCTGCTTCCAAGGGAGTCGGGCAAGTCCTGATCTTTTGGAAGCAGAGATCATGACACGCGTGGCCAGCTTGATACGGAGTGAATTGGCACGTGAAAATCCTGCAGGTTTGCGTGTAATTCGAGGAAAGGCCCTTAGCGCGTATGCACGGCAGCACGTGAGCGCGTCTGTGACGTGACGCGCGCGGGTGTTTCCCTCATTACACGTGATGACAGAGCACACGTGGATTTCCACCAATCGCGTGTGAAAGTTCCCGCGCACCCCAAAACACACATACCCAGGCCAATCGCGTGTACGCTCACTTCCCTCCGATTACACGCGATGACACTCGGATGTACAGTTTTACCACGTATCCGAATACGGGAAACCCGCGCACGGCAAAAGATGTGCACAGTTGTCAACGCGTCCGCCACACGAAGGCAGGCGGAAGTGTCCCCCGCGCACAGCATAAAAGTGCGCGCAAACAACAAACGCGTATATACAGCTACGATGAATGCCCCATTTGTCGCTGCACTGATCGTGGGACACCGCAGGAGGAAGAGAATAGCCAGGGCACGCATTTTCGCACCACGGACAAGCCTTTTTGGGATGCCTGACGACCAGGTCTACGGCAGGTATAGGTTTCCACCCCATATCATCCTAGACCTGGTCAGGGAGTGGGAAGATGACCTTACAGCCCCCACCCTTTGCTCCCAAGCATTGAGCCCCTTGGAGAAGCTGCTCAATGTCCTGCATTTTTTGGCCACTGGGTCATTTCAGCGGACAACTGCCATAGTGGGGGGGGGTCTCACAGGCCACGCAGTCACGCTGCCTACACTAGGTACTGGCAATCATGACAGCACGCCCCTCAGTCCGCAGGAACATATACATGCCCAGAACACCCGCAGAAAGGCAGGCCGTTGTCCTGGATTTTTTCAGGGTGGCACACTTCCCCGAAGTGCTCGGTGCCATAGATTGCACCCATGTGGCCCTATGTCCACCTAGGGCCACTGAGCACATCTACCGAAACCGCAAGCACTGGCATTCCATCAATGTACAGGTGGTATGCGATGCAAAGGGAATCATCACCTCTGTCTATGCAAACTACCCTGGCTCCACCCATGACAGTTTCATATACAGAATGTCTGCCCTGAGCCGGGCCCTAGAAGCTGGGCAGCATGGCGACACATGGCTCCTAGGTCAGTACAAATGCCCTTGCACATGCATGCAAGTCACACACAGACAAATATCCAAACCCTAATAATCTCAACTATTATCACCTCCCCAGGGGACAGTGCCTACCCTCTGAGCAACCACATGATGACGCCAATCCGGAACCCCGCCACACCACCCCAGGTAAGATACAACGCCGCCCATATTGCAACCAGGGGCATAGTGGAGCGCACATTCGGAGTGCTCAAGTCACGTTTCCGCTCCCTTGACCACTCTGGTAGGCAACTACTCTATGCACCACCAGTAGTGTGCAGGATCATTGTGGCAGCATGTGTCCTGCACAATGTTGCAACACGGCAGGGCGTCCCGGTGGACATGGTGGTGCCCCCACATCCCCAACCATAGGCACAGGCGCTGCCCATGGGAGGGGACAGGGCACGTGGCGAGGAAGCCCGGACCCAGCTTGTGGCCACATTTTTCACCTAAACTCCCACCCCTGCGGAGTGCACACAGGCCTGGCACATACCAGGTGACAATCGATGATGACAAAGAGACAGTCAACTGTCACAACCCTACCACCCTGAGATAGTTGCCATGGAAGTGCCACATCGTCTGCATCCCTAGCTACTTAAACACAAGCTATCCTGTGTGACCAAAAGGCACACATATGACATATGACATGATATGGCCTATACACAAGTATTTCAAGGCGCGATGAGGCAGGGAGGGGGGAACAAGGGAAGACAGACAACGGTACTACCAGGCCAGGTGTCATTGAGATTGTGCAAGTGCAGGAGTAGGGAGAAGGGAAAAGTGCAAGGGGAAGGGGGGGGAGTGCAGTACAGGGGAAGTAGCCCAAAAAAAAAATACATAGGTCGGCTGGTGGCAACTGCAAAGGTAAGTGCAGACAAGTGCTGGGAAGGGTGGGCTGTAGGGATAGAGAGACAGTACCGCAGTGCAGGGGTTGCCAGGGAGGCAGTGCAAGTGGAGAGTGGCTGGGCCAGGGACCGAGGTAGGTGAGAGTGGCCCAGTTGCAGCTCCAGTGCAGTTCCAGTGAAGAATTCTGCAAGGGAGAGGCAGAGAGAAAGCAGAAGCAAAGAGGAAGGTCTTGAGGTGCTTCCAGAACTGGAGATGGTTCCCCTCAAGTTCAAGTGAGGCAGGAAGGCTGTTCCAGAGGGAGGGCCCTGCCGCGGAGAGAGATCTACCCCCAGCTAGTTGCTCTGAGAAGCGGATGACCCTGACATGCAAGGTGTGCATCACACAAACCTGCAAAACAGGCCATGGCCATCACTGTCATGTCACTCAAACCCTCCCAAACCACAACATGACATGGCAAGCAATACCCATACACCAACACAGTAACGATAAGGTACACATTGCCATGTCCTAAATGTACAGTGGCATCAGACAATGATGCCTGATTCGGAATCAGATGAAATGACAGACCAACAAAATCTCCCACCCAAAATAAGTCATTTCCAAATGCATTAGAAGAGTCGTAGACGTAACATAACAATGAATGCCTGTCTACATGCACATTGTGCATTGGAAAATCAACACTGCAGCTCATGTGTGCAGTGTCCTACTCCTGCAACACACTGCTCAGCGCACAGCACAGTGAACAGCCATTGTGTGTGATGCACACCCTGAGCATCACATCTAAGTGACAGACCACATCAAACAGCAAATTAGGCATGTACAGGATCCATAATCGGTCACAGAACATGTGCTGCAGGGACACAGTGGGCACCAGAAGGCAAACAGTGTACACGTGGATATGCAAGGGTGGGAGTACATGTAGTGCATCAGAGTGCAAGTGTGTGGTTCTGCAAGGACATGCACTCTACATATGCATGTGCACTCAAGTGACCATTAGTGTTCTCTACACATCACATGTGAACATTCACCATGTGTACACCCCAGCATGTCAAACCACAACTATCCCCTCGCACCTGAAAGGAAAACACAACACATGAACAGGCAATCAGTAGAACACAACATGTACATAGGATACCACCATTACAATGTCAGAGTTCCCATCACACTGCAGGGCAAGGCAACTATCAACAACAACCCCCTTCCCCCTCACAAATGACCATGACCCACTGAACAACTGCACCTGGGTCATGGAGCCTTCAAACCTCAATTCCACCTGGCCACAGGATCACCTTTACCCTTTGTCACCATCTCCCACCTTGTGTGTAAAAAGGTGCCTGCACCCTCATAATCAATGTCCAAAATCACAAAATCCAAGTCAGAAAAACGAACCAGAACACCCTCCAGTAGATGACTTGACGTAGCAGTACCTCACAAAGGCCAAGTACTACCACAATGATGCAACAACCAAGGTAGCACAGCAAAACAATGTCACGACAGGATGTGAAACATGTGTGGTACATGACATAGGATGATGCACCATGAACGGATGTGTACTGTCACAGGTCCCCTGTACAGGCGCGGGAGTGTCACGAAACAACCACCCACAACATGTCCCGGGTGACTGCAAGGTCAAACTCACACAGGCCCCTGAGACCCTGGTGGGGAAAGAGGTTCAGGGATATGCAGTCGGGACAGGTGTTGACAGACTGGATGACTGGAATGAGTGGCAGGAGAGGGGAGGAGGAATGACACATGAAACTAGGGAATGCACGAAAATGTACTACCTGCATGAACATATACACAATCCAACCAAACTTGGACATCATTGTCATGTCCTTCTGTAGTCCAGGCTCAGGAGTGGTACGAACCAACCACCCCTTCTAGGGTATTGGCGCCTGCAAGTTCGGGGCTTACACAGGCATCCGCAACCCCAGCGGGGAAAGAGGGTCAGGGAACGTTGCTTGGATAGGTACGGGAAGCAGGAACAACGGGTAGAGGGTACAGGGTTCAAAATTGCATAGGATCACGGGTGATTAGGGAGAAAAAACATACCAAATTGAACCACACATACATCCATGCATTAGTACACTCCCCAGCAAGCCTATGCAGAGCAGTTCGAAAGAAAAACAACAAGACACTTAGCTCTGGTTTTGAGTGCTGGCCTCCTGCCTGCGCACTCTCAGGTCCGGTTACAGGAGCACTGCAATGCTGCAAAGAGAGCCACAGTCAACAACCTGTATGTGCCAATTAAACAAAAACACAACACCAAACATGCCCCATAGCAACAAACTACTCTACAAACAGACAATCTGGTGTCGCTGCTTCGTACCCATATATAACATCACCCCTGTGACGGGTCATACACAGTCAATGCAGTAAGTCAGCCGCTGGTGGGTGCGTGGCAAATGGAACACCAATGTGTCACAATTCACACAACATGCAATGTTCCCTTGGTAAGCAGACAGACCCATATAGCAAGCCATGACTTCAGAGCAAGTTGCGTGCCACCATGACCGAAACAAAGTTGGCAGTGCATTTATCATAAAGTACATGGAAAAGACATGCACTGCACCCGAGTATGTCCCTTGCTGTATGTCCCTGTGAGCTGCCCCTTTCCATGTCTCGGAAGGCTACATGGTTGATACAAGTGCCTCAATGGACCTTGGTGTACCGGAGGGTAAGTGCCACTGCCCCTGCATGTGTCCCAGACAACCCTTCTATCAACAGCCATCAGTCCACCAACACATCTGAGCTGCATTGTGTGCTTCAACACCAATATTCGTCTAAGCTCACCCTCAGTGCTGTGACTAAGCCTGCATGTGCAACTCGCCTGGTGCAAGCTTTGCTGTGTCGTGGCCCCCCTGTGCTGCTCACCTTGCCTGGAGTTCCTTGGAACATGTCAGCAGTTCTAGGATGTGGTTCTGCAATCCCTGTGCCTCTGCTTGTGCACACATGTGTATGTGGGCACCAACAAACGGGTCCAGAATTCCGTCGTCCAATGGGCCATGTCTGCTGGCAAAGGTGCTCTGGAGGCACATCCCCCAGCAGAAAGGGCATGAAACACATGATTAATGCTTCAAAGTCATCTGTGTGTGTCTCATCAGGCATCTCATTACTTGACCATGTCAGAGAGTCACATCACAAATCACACCATCAGTCCGTCTTTCACATCCAAAGTGTGGAGCACTATCTACAGCATGAATTGCAACAAGCACGTGTACAGGAAAGATATGAAACATACTACACAATGCATAGCAATCAATGTACACATTAATCATGACACACCCCATCTAGCAAAAGCTGAACAGTGGACAATAACACCAAAATCATCCCCACTAGGGGTGTCAACACAAGTCACACAGCACCAGACATGCCACAGATATGACAGTCCAAAGCCCTTGTGTAATATTCTGTAACACCAAACCATCCTTGCGAGCCCATGGATAAGGGAGGCAGGAGTGGCATATGTGAGTCAAGGACCCCAAGCAGCAAACACATACACAAGACAAGCCTGAAGGGCCCAGCTGGAACAGACAGTGGATACCTTCAAAAGCCACAAAGCACCGCACCGTCACATGAAAGCACAATAGACTAGCAATTTTAAACTAAATCAACTATTAACTAATTACACTAACAATGGAAAACCTACATTACCTAATTAAACTAACAATCAAACAGAAACTTAACTAACTAAACTAAAAGAAAAATCAAAAATGGCCACATATGACCCGGGGGGGAGGGGAGGCACCCAGGAGGGGGGAGGTACAGGGTACTGCTCAACATCCACATGCGATGATGCTGAGCCAAAAAAAAACCTCCATGGGCTCAACGCCTGCGCAGCCCGACCTATGTGGGAGATAGATGGTCGTCCGAGTCTGGCTCATCCTGTAAAGGAGGACGTGGCACAGTAGCCTGGCCACGCCTAGCCGCAGCTTGCCCCTCGTCGGCAGCAAGTCTGCCGGACGGGTGAGCCTGGTTCTGTGTGGCGATGTGACATAGGTCTGCATGCAGAACCTCACGTGATACACATGCTTCCTCTTGCAAGGTAGCACGTGTAACACGGAGTTCCTCCTGCAAGGCCTGGCTGGACAACTACTGCACCTCCCGGCAAGCCTGTAGCTCAGCCGAGATGGTACGCTCAAGCTGTGCAAACCTCTCCTCTGCCTGCTGCCTCTGGGACATCATAAGGACACGCAGAGTGGAGCTGAGGGAAGCATACTCCTCCCTCAGGGCATCCATGTGCGCCTCTGCGTGAGCAGCAATTGCTTGACGCAGAGACGACATTTCAGCCTGGCGTGCCCTGTCTGAGGCTGCCATGCCCAGCCTGAGCGAGCGGGCCGTGGACGTGCCGCCTGCTGCTGGAGAAGCACCTGCCTAGCAGGGGGAGCACAGATCGGGCCACACGCTCCATGCTCTCAGCGATGTTCTCCATTGCTGCCCCCTGCCGTTCGGAATTTGGCAGTCATGTCTGTCATGATGCCTACCTCCAAGGAGCCAGGTCCAACCCAGCAACCCCAGAGGCAGGCATCATTTCCCCCAGGGGAGTGCCAGCGGGCCCAAGCTGGGGCCCTTTGGACGCAGTCCTGGCACCTTAGGCGCCAGGCTCATGTTGGACCCCTGTCCTGGCACCGTAGGCGCCAGGCTCATAAAGCTAGACATGTGTTCAAGTGTTTTAATGTGCACTTACCTGATGCAGACCATGCTGCCACATCCAGGCCCTCTTGAGGCCTGAATGGAACTACTTTACCTGTGGGATTACTTTCCACCCGGGTGTGGTCGGGGAAGGATACATACCTGATCAGAGGAAGGATACACACTTGGATCTTCTTCCAAAGCTATTTAAACCACACCCGATCAGTAACTCACGCTTCGCGTTGTTCTGCTCCTCGCAGCTGGACGCTCACCGTGTCAGCTCATGCATCTGGACCTCAGCCACGCCTGTCAGTATCCTGGGTCACCTGCAAAGGGAGACAAAAGACCTTACCTGCTAAATCAGCACCACAGAGGCATCACACCGACGATCCTGAAAAGGAAGACATCATTTTAAAAGCATTTCGCTACGATCGCTGCAGCGCTGCATTTCACTCACCTTTCCTGGACGCCACCATCTTCAGCAGCGATCATCCGGATCCACAGCCACTTCCCAGAACCTAGAGAGAAAGACAAGAACAAGGTGAGAGAAGGAAGGGAATAGGAAAAGTTCAGTTTCCTTCTAAGTCTTACCTGTTGGGTCATTCCCATTTAATTTCGGGTCTTGCTGCTTCCAGGCATCCGGACCCCGGCCCCTATGGGGAAAAAAGACAAAGACATTGAATGAGCGAATGCAAAGACATTACCCGAGCGCTCATCCAGAACTTACCTGTCATTTACTGGAATTGCACGTATCACTTTGGGTCGGCGCCATATCTCCGGCATTCCGAACCCCGGCCCCTAAGGGGAAAAAGATAATGAACATTATTATTAAGCTTGGACTTTTGAACTTGCAACAGAACTTTTACAGAGCCTTACCTGAATAGTCAAGCTTACCTGAACTACCATAATCCTCAATCCAGTGAAGCAACTGGGTTTCAACGCGCCCCTGCATCAGAAGCAAGATGGAGAGCTCATCCTTCCTGACCCTAAGGTGAGACTTCACGGGGAATCGTGGAAGGGTATCGTGGAGGGTTGGAAGAGAGTGGGAGGCTTGAGCATAACTCAGTCAGTAGGTAATAGTCCCTTTTCATGCACAGGGGAATATTCCTGCGAGCCGGAGAAGCCAGAGTAGAGGGGCCCTTCCTGTCCATCTTCAGATTCCTGCGCTTCACCATTGAAGAAGCATCAGCACTCGAAGCCAGACCTGCGCCCCCGTGGGACTCAGGTGAGCGTTACAGAACGCAAAGCCTACCCACAATTTCCCACCCGGGCACTATGGAGACTTCCGAGACTGACCAGCTGGCCCAGCTTTGGGGGAATTACGGGCGGAGGTGCACTCAGCCCGCCAGGAGACTAACGCTCTCAAAAGAGAACTGATCTTATCCAAGGAAAGAACAGATGACCTAGCCAAAAGGTTATTACAGGCCCAGGCAGGGCACACTCCTTTACCTAATTCCGGAGACATTTCCACATCAATGGGTTTGAGTAACCCGGTACAAATTAATCTACCTGGACACATGCCTTTGGCCCCGCCTGAACGTTTTGCGGGGGATCCCAAGAAATATGCCGTCTTTATGAACCAATGTCATTTACACTTTCTGTGCAGACCCAGAGCCTTCCCTAACGATCAGACCAAGGTAGCCTTTATACTATCTTACCTCAGTGGCAGTGCTGCCGATTGGTCTATTCCATTGGTAAATCAGGATGATCCCATTCTCCAGGATTTTCAGGGCTTCCAGGCCAGCATGGAAAGATTGTTCGCTCGACACTCTCAAGGACAGGCCCTTGATAACGAACTGCTATCCTTACGACAAGGTAATCAGGATCTTCTGTCCTACATTACCACCTTTAACAGACTGGTTGTGGAAATTGGATGGCCAGAAAACAAAAGGATCACATTGTTTCATCGAGGCCTGCGCGGAGAGCTAAAGAATGTTCTAGCTCAGATAGTAAACCCACCCCAGGTCTGCGCAGACTACATAGACTTGGTGGTTCAACTTGATCACAGACTTCAAAATAGAAAAGCAGATTGGTTCAAGTATGAAAACCGAGTACCGATCAAAACCCACGCTAACTTCAAGAGTACCGACGTATCTGAACCTATGCAAATCGGTGGTGTTAAGGACCATTAACGCAGAAAGAACGAGAGAGAAGGCGGCAAATGCAACTTTGTCTGTATTGCGGGACTTCCGGTCACTTTCTTCGAAATTGTCCGGTTAAACCACTTAAGAAGGTGGTTGGAGCTACTGATAACGAATTATTGACCCCTGATTCGGGAAACGACCTAGCCCGACAAGCGTAGGGGTCCACTTGCCGAGCTTGAAAACTAACTCTTTGACCTCGCATTTTGTCATGCCAATGGTGCTCGTGAACCCAAAACAGCCTCAGCAGTTGCATGCTATAAAAGCATACATCGACAGTGGAGCTATTGGAAATTACATAGACCGTGAATTGGCTTCCAGAATCAAGCTTCCTCTCCGCCCAAAAGTAACCCAAGATGTCATTACTACAGTAGATGGAACCGAAATAGCCTCAGGGCCAGTAACGCATTCCACTGTTGAAGTGACTCTGGTGGGTCAGGATGGACATCGGGAAGCAATCGTGTTTGATGTGATCAAGGCCCCACAATTTCAAGTAATTCTTGGAATTCCTTGGTTAGAAACACATGATCCCAAAATTGACTGGCGAGCAAAGAAGATAAGTTTTCCTGATTGTGAACCAACTTGTTATTCAAGAAATCCAGCTATGGGTCTAGCCTCAGCAACTTCCACCCCTGCACAGCTACCGTCAGAATACCAAGAATTCCAAGACGTTTTTCAGAAAGAACAGGCTAACACGTTACCTCCCCATCGGTCTTATGATTGCCAAATCGATCTGGTACCCAATGCTCAACTACCTTGTTGTAGGATTTATGCTCTTACGGAACCTGAGAACCTGCATTTGCGTCAGTATTTAGATCAGTACCTAGCCAATGGTTTTATACGCCCGTCCAAGTCTCCTGTCTCTTCAGCTCTGTTCTTCGTGCCGAAAAAAGAAGGCGACCTTAGAACGTGAATAGACTATCGCGCCCTAAATCAAATAACGATTAAGAATCGTTATCCTCTGCCCTTGATCCCTGAGCTTATCGACCAGGTGAAAGACGCTTGTGTGTACACCAAGTTAGATCTCCGAGGAGCTAATCACCTGGTGCGCATAAAAGAAGGCGACGAATGGAAGACTGCATTCCGCACCAAATTTGGGCACTTCGAGTATCAGGTGATGCCCTTCGGGTTGTGCAATGCACCTGCCGCCTTTCAGTACTTTATGAATGATGTTCTTCGGGAACCTATCGATGTCTGTGTCATTGTTTACATTGACAACATCCTGGTGTACTCTTCTTCAGAATCTGATCACAGAAAACATGTTAGGGCAGTTCTTGAGAAATTGCGCCAGCACAGACTATTTGCAAAACTCTAAAAATGCGTTTTTCATACCACAGAAGTTGAGTTTCTCGGATTCATCCTGACACCTCAAGGAGACTGAATGGACTCGCGAAAGGTGGACGCCATCCTCAAATGGCCATCTCCTAGCTCGGTGAAGGGAGTTCAGAGCACGCTCGGCTTTGCCAATTTCTATCGAAGATTCATCCCGGAATTTTCACGAACAGTCCAACCCATCATCGCTCTCCTAAAGAAAAACAAACGCTTTGAATGGACTCTTGAAGCCGAACAAGCCTTCCAGGACCTGAAAACCAAATTCACCTCTGCACCTGTACTGAAACACCCGCACCCAGATCTCCCGTACATAGTGGAAACCGATGCATCCAGTTCGGCCATGGGAGCTGTCCTGTCGCAAAGGGACCCAAAAACTAACCAACTACACCCAGTGGCCTTTTGGTCCAGAAAATTTTCTCCTCCTGAAATCAACTACGCAATTACCGATAAAGAGTTACTGGCCATCAAATCTGCTTTCAAGGCTTGGCGTCACTATCTTCTCGGGGCAAGACACACCATTACCGTAATTACGGACCACAGAAACTTACAGTATTTAAAGACGGCCAAAGCTCAATCTTCACGACAACTCCGATGGGCTCTATTCTTTGCGGAATTTGATTTTGTAATTACCTATCGCCCTGGCTGCAAGAATGGAAAAGCGGACGCCTTATCCCGGATTGGCATGGAAGAACCTAATTCGAGCTTAGAACCTGTGCCCATCATACCTGAGCAAAGAATCTTAGGCTTAACTTCATTGCACACTATTGAGGACATCCAAACGCAAGTAAAACAACTTCTAGACTCTTCAACCTTACTGGAATGGAGTCAGAAGTGTCCTCATTACACCGTTAAGGATGACTTACCCTACTTCCAGGAGCGGTTGTTTCTGCCAAGTAAAGAATTGCAAGAACTTGTTATTGCCCATCATCATGAATCTTTAATGGAAGGACATCCTGGTATCGCTAAAACGGAGGAAAAAATTAAACGTCACTTCTGGTGGCCTTCTTGGAGAAAAGACATAAAGTCTTTTGTTCTGTCTTGCGGAATTTGCGCCCAAAACAAGGCTCGAAAGAAAAGGCCAGCCGGCCTACTTCAACCCTTGGATATTCCACCGGCACCATGGCACACCCTGTCAATGGACTTTATAACCAACCTGCCTCCTTGTGCTGGTTACAACACAATCCTTGTAATTGTGGACCTATTCACCAAAATGCCCCACTTTATCCCTTTAAAGGGTTTGCCTTCTGCTTCCACCTTGGCCAAGGAATTCCTGGAGAATGTAGTTTGCATGCATGGTTTCCCTTCCATATTAGTCTCGGATCGTGGAAGTCAATTTATCTCCCATTTTTGGAAGAAGTGTTGCCAACTGGCACAAATAGATGTGCGGTTATCCACCAGCCACCACCCCCAGACCGACGGACAAACCGAGAGAACCAATCAGACTCTCAAGCAATATCTTCGGTGCATGTTACACCAATCCGAGTTAAATTGGAAAGACATCCTTTGGATCGCAGAATATGCATACAACAATTCAGTGCATTCGCGAACCGGACAAACCCCCTTTTATACTTTGTATGGTCACCATCCTCGGACCTCTGACCTAGATCCACTTCTGACCCTGGAAATGCCTGCAGTAAATCATCTGCATTCCACAATAACCCGAGCCTTCAAAGAAGCTGCAACTCATTTACAGCAAGCCAAGAAAAAGTATTAAAAAAAACGCAGATTTGCACCGGAGTAAAACTCCGCCTTACCAAGTAGGAGACCAGGTATGGCTAGCAACTAAACACTTATCCCTCAAGGGCCCGCAAACCTTCAATCCCAGATTCATAGGACCTTATCCCATCAAGGCTACAATCAACCCAGTGGCCTTTAAACTGGATCTACCGTCCAACATGCGTATACATCCAGTTTTTCATGCATCACTTTTGAAGCCCGTACAACCAGGAACCCGATTGTCCAAGCCTCCAGATCCAGTTCAAATTGAAGGGGAATTAGAATTCGAAGTTAAAGACATTTTAGACTCCAAGGTGGTAAAGTCGAAACTCTTCTATCTTGTTGACTGGAAGGGATATGGACCTCAGGAGAGATCGTGGGAGCCTAGTAAACATGTCCACGCACCTCGATTAGTACAAAGGTTTCACCGGAGATTTCCGAACAAGCCAAAACCCCCTGAGGGAAGAACCTTGGGAGGGGTCTTGAGGGGGGATACTGTCATGATGCCTACCTCCAAGGAGCCAGGTCCGACCCAGCAACCCCAGAGGCAGGCATCATTTCCCCGAAGGGAGTGCCAGCGGGCCCAAGCTGGGGCCCTTTGGATGCAGTCCTGGCGCCTTAGGCGCCAGGCTCATGTTGGACCCCTGTCCTGGTGCCTTAGGCGCCAGGCTCATAAAGCTAGACATGTGTTCAAGTGTTTTAATGTGCACTTACCTGATGCAGATCATGCTGCCACATCCAGGCCCTCTTGAGGCCTGAATGGAACTACTTTACCTGTGGGATTACTTTCCACCCGGGTGTGGTCGGGGAAGGATACATACCTGATCAGAGGAAGGATACACACTTGGAACTTCTTCCAAAGCTATTTAAACCACACCCGATCAGCAACTCACGCTTCGCGTTGTTCTGCTCCTCGCAGCTGGACGCTCACCGTGTCAGCTCCTGCATCTGGACCTCAGTCACGCCTGTCAGTATCCTGGGTCACCCCGGCCCATAAGGGGAAAAAGATAATGAACATTATTATTAAGCTTGGACTTTTGAACTTGCAAACAGAACTTTTACAGAGCCTTACCTGAATAGTCAAGCTTACCTGAACTCCCATAATCCTCAATCCACTGAAGTAACTGGGTTTCAACGCGCCCCTGCATCAGAAGCAGGATGGAGAGCTCATCCTTCCTGACCCTAAGGTGAGACTTCACAGGGAATCGTGGAAGGGTATCGTGGAGGGTTGGAAGAGAGTGGGAGGCTTGAGCATAACTCAGTCAGTAGGTAATACTCCCTTTTCACGCACAGGGGAATATTCCTGCGAGCCGGAGAAGCCAGAGTAGAGGGGCCCTTCCTGTCCATCTTCAGAGTCCTGCGCTTCACCATTGAAGAAGCATCAGCACTCGAAGCCAGAACTGCGCCTCCGTGGGAATCAGGTGAGCGTTACAATGTCTTGCTCCCACTCAGTATACAGCGGTTGCGCGCGGCGACTGCGTTGCCGGGCTTGACCCCTGTGGGACCCAAGGACCGGGGGTCCTCGCTGTGTTGGCACCGCCCGCGGCTGCACGACTACATGCCCCCGTCGACGTGATGTCCCAGGCACATCAGTGACGGGTGTGGATGGTGACCCTGCGTCCCGATCCACCACGGGTGGAGGAACCAAGACTGTCTGATCCCTCAGTGCAGGAGTCGCAGACAGAGGAGTGTCCACATCAGAATCACTCACCCCTGACACATGGACTTGATGCTCATCCAACTCAACATGGACGTCAGAGTCGTCATCAAGGCTGGACTCATAGGCAGCCAGAGACAAGATGGACTGCAGCACTTGGGGGTTTTTGTGGCCTACCACCCCACGACCCCCACTAGTGCCGGGTTGATGTGGTGTTACCAACCCTGTGTCTGGCATGACAACACCATCCTCCGCCTCCATTGCGTCATCACCTGAAAAATAGAGAGAGAAAAGGTCACTACACATGTCAGAAGCACGCGACACACACACACACCAACAGCAAACGCATCCGGCAGACATGTGACACACAACATATAACCTGGCATGCATGCTGGGTCTACTTTGAATAGCTTCTGTGATCAGACCTGTTGAAAGGTGGCAGTTTCCATGGAAGTGGGTCTATGCAGTGCAGACAATGTGTACACCACTCACTACCTACATGTACAAGCACTCCATGGTGTGTGCCAGGAAATGTGAAGGCAGTGCAATGTCAAATTCACACATCACGTGCATTGTGCATTCAATGTGTACCATATCTAGAAGCCAAGCACCCCTCCACCCCAGTACCAAAGCATGGATGCCTAGCATGGTATCAAAAGGCTGACCATGCACCTGTGTATTGACAGGCAGTGTTCACTGGCATCAACAGCTTAATGTGATTCAAATGACAACACTGCAAATGATGCTGGGACAGTAAGCAGGACACATGATGAAAACTCCGGAGGCCGCCCACGTGTGAAGAAGACACAACAAGAGTTGGACAGAGTCATTGGCCATTGAACAGGCTGAGGCCTGTGAGCCACACAGATTGTCAGAGCCTAAACATGTGTGCAACGCAGGACTGAGCCACAGTTGACATGGGAAGGCTGATGAGATGGTAGGCAATGTATGTAACCAAGGACTTATATTACAGTGATCATCCAGTCAAGGACACATAGGGGCATGCGTGCAATGCACATGGAGCATGAATGGGCACTCATGTCCCTGCGGGACATCTGACCCATGCACAGAGCAAGTGAGATACCCTGCATCGAGTACTAAGGCTGTACCACACGGCATATGTCTGGCAGATTCTACGCTGGAAGTTAGCATCTACACAGGACACATGAACAAGAAACTACACATTGGCAAGAATGAAGCAGACCAGTGCAAAGGTGGAACTGGGGTGCAGAGTGGCGGAGGAGGGGCAAGGGAGCATGCCTACATGGAGTCCAGCATGCAGGCAGAGGAGACATGCATGACGGAAGCATTGCATTACTTACACATCAGAACCATGTAAACATCACATGTAGCAGCAATCATGCACAACACATCCCACAAGTGAAACACACACGTCCTCACCAAACACGCATCAACACTCACTGGACTGCGCATCAAAGTCCAGCATCTCTCCCACTCCTTCGACCAATTCAGGTGGTATGAACTCCGCAACGAGAGCCTCATGCGGAGTGAGCTCTTCCTCCTCTGGTGCAGGCTCACCGCCAATCACCAGAGTCAAGTTGTAATTAGAGGCACGCTTAGCCTTAGTGCTGCGCTTGATGTCATTCCAACGCTTTTTGCACTCTTGCGCCGTGCGCACCTCATGGCCGAATTAACTGACATGTTCCGCAACATGCTTCCAGTGGGTGTCACGTTGGGTAGCCGTAGTCTGACTATTGGCACCCACTAGCATGTCACGGCTGTGGCCCCGCACGTAGTCCACGAGGAAGTCCAGTTCCTGCTTACAGAAAGGCTTCTTCCTCGACGTGCAGGAGGTCGTGGCTGTGTGTGGGGTCCCAGCCTGTGCTGCAGGTGCAACCTTCCTCCTCTTGGACTGGCTAATGCCGCCCTGACCAGTATGGTCAGTGGGTTCGGTGGATTGAGCCAAGGGAGTGGCAGGTGGAGGGATGACCAAAGGCCTGACTCGTGTCAGTGGCAGCTGGGTGCCCACTAATGGACCCTGCGCAGCAACATCAGCTGTGGCAGGGTCATTGACCGCAACGGTCCTGGTTGGCAGACTCACAACCGGGGTGCTGTTGGGTGCATCTGCCCCTGCACTTGCCAACACCCGGCTGTTAGGGGCAGCAGATGACATGACTGCCCCAGGGACACGTGTCTTGGTCTGAGCAGCCTGGCCTGGCCCTATGGTTTCCCCCCGGGCCTGTTGGAGATCTACCAAGGGCTCTTCAAGTGCCAACGCAGCCTGCGCTGGCAGACCCTGAGCCTGGGTGGCGGTGTCCACAGCTGCACCTGCAGCTACCACTACCCTTGGGCCCGTGGCAGTCGATGGAACGGACTGCCGGGCCGAACGGGTGCCAGATGCAGGAGCTGCATCCCCCGGAACCACAGGGGGTGGTGGCATGACTGCACCGACACATGGCACAACATTGTGCTCAAGTGGCGCACCCCTGCCTCTTCCCCCTCTGTGGCCGCCCTGGACACCCTGGAGTCCCCCTACTCCCTGGTCACCACGGCCACGTCCCCGACCACGCTTGCCACGAGGAGGACGCCCAGCTGAGGCGCCCCTCACCTTTGGTGGCCTCCCAACCATGGCACTGATGTAGAAGTGCTGGCACAGATGGAGTGGTGTCAATGGGAGGTGTACACCACAATTGACCTGGGCAATTGGGATGAAGGGGGTGGGAAGCAAGATGTTAACAGCCCCCCTGCAAGGCTGTATGTGACCCCAGTGATGTGGTGACGGGTCACGCAATGCTCAGGCACCCCAAAACTGCAGTAAAACCGTGCACGCAACCCTGCAGCCTACGTGCGTGGATTCAACCTCCTGCAGTACGCGGTGGCACCCAGTAACACGAATAACGCGTACGCGTGGGACATGCAGGCTACTATGACATCCAAAATGGGTGCGATACACAGGGGCACCCGCAGTGGGAAAAAGAGCGTGTGCGACTCACCGTCTGACTAGCGCGATGCAGAAAAACACACGTAGCCAATACCCCCACCAAAAGAAGAGATACGTCCTTGATAGCTGTGAAGTTGTGATGGCGCGCGAAACAACAGGAAGCAGCAACACACGTCGGTCTCCATGAAAGGCACGTACAGCGAACTGCTGGGCCCGCTCGCCTTTAACCCGTGCTGAGGGAAACGCACGCGCGCGTCACGTCACATACGCGCATGGGCCCTTTCCTCGTATTACACGCGACGTGCAGTTTTTCACGTGCGCTGAAATGCCCATGCACGCCTGTACGCGTCACGTCACAGGGGCGCTTACGCTTGAGGGGCCTTCTGTCCAATGAAAAAGCGTATGCGTGCAGACGTGCTTACGCGCTAAGGGCCTTTCCTTGAATTACACGCTGACGTGCCGAATTTTCACATGCCAAATCACTCCGTATCAAGCTGGCCACGCGTAAGCACACGGAAGACCACGCTCCTGCCCAGAAGGCCGAACTACTGCCCCCCAGAGCCCCGAGAATGCTCCCACCTGCCATCTGCTGCTGCCGGACTGCCTGCTGCCCATGTGCCCTGCCATTTACTGCCTGCACATCAGCCAGGGGTGCTGTTGCTGTGACCAACCCTGCTGGAACCGAAGACTCCCGACTGGGATTCCATCGCTCCACAGCCCAGCCCCAGGACCCAGTTTCCCACCCACTCCTGCCTCTGGGGTTGTCATGTTGGGGCAAACACCATCTGAGACCACTGACAACCCCTGGCCAGAGAGACAGAGGGGCACCAGCTTCAGTGCCACCGAAGTTGGTGTCCTGGTGGAGCAAGTCCTGGGGCAGTATGATGCCCTCTTCGGAAGTTCCCGCGCCGACAAGGAAGGACGGACTCGGATCTGGACTGACATTGTGACTGCCATCAACGCGGAGGGGGTGGCAGTCCGCGACTTACAACATGTCAAGAAGCGCTGGGAGGACTTCAGGTCCAGGACCCTGAACAAGGCCCGGCGCCTCTTGAAGGCAGCGGATGCCAAGGGGCGCCGGGGCCACTTGTCGGAAGAACAGATGAGGGTCCTGGAATGCATATCCCCAGCGCTCCAGGCCCAGGTCCTTGAGAGGCAGACCCGTCTGGAGTCGAGCGGTAAGTGTACATGCATCCTGATTGTGAGATGTGCGTGTGGTGATTTTTCAGTAGTGTGCAGGTTGCACATCTGTTTGTATGGGGTCGAGTATGGGTGGGGGTGTACAGGGCCGTGGGGCTAACACATGCGAGGCCTGGAATGTGTGAGACATGGATGGTGCTTGTGTGTGTAGGTTTGCATGCCAAATGCAGTTGTGTGGGCACACATGTTTGGATGAATGTGTATGTAAGTAGACATGTCTGTGATGTCACGCATGTATGTTGTTTTCAGCTGCATGTATCAGCACTGTGTACATGTGCATGTATGTGTATTTGACAAGGGTGCAACAGTGATGCAACATGGATGCATGTGACAGCGGTATGTGGAAGCCTGATCGGCAGATGTGACATGGATGCCCATCTGAACACTGCGACACTTGGCAGAGGTGTACACATGCATGCAAGTGTGGTGGTGTGTGTACATGTGTGGTGCACTTCCTGTGTTGCATGTGATGTCTGGATCACCTTTGCCTGCTCATGCTGTTGTATGTGTATGGATGGTGCTGGCAGTTGCGATATGGCTGTGGTATGGCTCATTTGTGCGAGTTGAAATGACATGTGTGTTGGGGATTGTGATGACATGTCTGAGGTTTGCCAATGCCACTCATGTACAACTGTCATGTGTGTATGTGTCCATTGTACAGTGCCCTGATGCCTGTGTTTTATTTCTCCCTGTCTGCAGCGTCAACTGATGAAGAGGGCAGAGAAGGTGCTGTGGAGCACAGCGGCGGGGATCCCACCGCCAGCCGGAGACGCAAGGCCCGGCTCCCCTCCCATGTGTCATCTCGTCGGGGAGTGAGGAGTCTGGTGCCGTGTCCCAGGCCGCAGCTGCCGGGGGGAGGTCCAAGAGGCGGAGGTTGTAGTTGGACTCCTCGGCAGCAGAAGGGGCAGCTGGGACCCCACAGGGCCCAACAGGAGAAGATGGCACGGAGTCATCCAGGTTGGTGGGGGGTTGGGTGGAGGAGGAGGCCGTGCAAGCAACAGAGACGGGGTCTGGAGGTGGGGATCCCACTGGTGCTAGTGGTGCAGTGCAGGACCAGGGACAGGAGGCAGCACAGGCCGCCGTGGAGGTGCCTGTGTGCAATCCTGTCCCTGATCCTGTCCCTGCATCATCTTGCACCAGCAGGGATGCCTACGTCCAGACCCGTTTTCAGGCAGGGGATGAGCTCACGTCAAATGGCCTTCCTCTGCCTGCGGACGTGGCTATCCGGGTCCGGGTTGAGCCTGTTCTGAGTGGTGTGGCGTTGCCTCAACGGGCCATGCGAGGTGACCTGCAGTCTTTTCATGAGGAGACTGCACGTCATCTCGAATGGCTCGTTGACCACGTCAGCCTGCTGGGACAGGTCACCCAGGCCGGATTCCTCCATATGATGGGGCTTGCTACGACCCCCTCCTCAACTGAACCCCCTATGTGCCAGTCGTCCTCCGTGCCATCTTCCCACCCATCAGTCACCTGGGTGCCCTGTGGAGCTGCCTCTGACGGTGCGGCCAGGCTGGTGGAGGAGGCATCCCTGCCACAGTCGGGAGTCGGACGTCCAGCAGGGGTGGCCACATCAACGACTGCACCCCAACCGGCGGAGGATGTGCAGGCAGCAGGAGGATGTGCACGGGCAGAGGCACAGCAGCAGCAGCAACGTGGTGGGAGCCATGAAGGCTCGGGGCCTTCAACATCGGAGGGGCAGGCATCGGCCGGAGGGCAGGAGGACCCAGGACAGAGAGTGTCTTCCGTGTGGCAGCAGTTGGGCCACGCCATAGATGCGGAGCGGGCGGAAGGGGCACGGCTCACAATGGTCAGGGCGGAGAACTCCATGCGGAGGGCCCTGAGGCGGGCCGAGAGCCTCGAGGCAATCCGCAGGGGTTTGGAGGTGGACACGTCGACGGCCCTGCGGACCCTTGGGGCCATGGAGGAGGACCGCCTCCGGGACATTGAGCAGGAGTTCGATGATGCCCTGGCCCGGGACATCCAAAAGTGAGCCGTCAAACTAGCCCGCTGCCCTTGTACATAGTTATGTAGGTAGTGTTAGGTTTCATTTTTTTTTGGATTTATTTTGGACCTTTCGGACATTGGCCACATTTTTGTATATAGTTTATTTTATTAGTTAGTGTAGTTAGATAGGTTTCCTTTCTTTTGTTGGGATAATGGACCCTGGCTTGTTCGTATGTACATAGTTCACTGTTGGATTGTATTTTTCTTTCACATTTTAACCATGGAGCAATGGCTTTCTTTTTTATTTCCCATTGGATTTTGTTTTGTAGACAGTGACTTTGGACACCATCACTTTGGATTTTGATTTTTGGTTTTGCTTTTTTTCACGGACATTTTCATTTTTGTACATTCACATTTATGTTTCTTTATTTTTTATTCTATTTATGTTTCCTTTAATACATATTTTTTTATCATACTTCAATGTGTAGTATCATCTCATTGGTTTCATGCATATCATGATATGGGTTTTGAGATTCACTGACACCCATTGGGTGTATTTGAGGGAAATGTGTTTGTTTCGGAACTTGCAATCGGTGTTCTGTCATGTAATTGCCAATTATGAGTGGGTGGATGCAATACTCGGGTGGGTCTTTTGCATTTGGAGGCTGACCATAGGGACCAGGGATCTAGATTTTGATGTCATGTTGGCTGGGGAACATGAGTTTGACATGAGTGGGGGCCTGCTGGCAGGTGCCCCACAGTGCTGGGGGGTGGGGGGTGGGAGACATGGGTGGGGGCCTGCTGGCAGGTGCCCCACAGTGCTGGGGGTGGGGGGGAGACATGGGTGGGGGCCTGGTGGAGGGTGCCCCTGCACTGCTGGGGGGTGGGGGGTGGGTGACATGGGTGGGGGCCTGGTGGAGGGTGCCCCTGCACTGCTGGGGGGTGGGGAGGTGGGGAACATGAATTGGACATGGGTGCGGGCCTGCTGGCAGGTGCCCCACAGTGCTGGGGGGTGGGGGGGTGGGAGACATGGGTGGGGGCCTGGTGGAGGGTGCCCCTTCACTGCTGGGGGGTGGGGGGGTTGGAGACATGGGTGGGGGCCTGGTGGAGGGTGCCCCTGCACTGCTGGGGGGTGGGTGGGGGGTGGGAGACATGGGTGGGGGCCTGCTGGCAGGTGCCCCACAGTGCTGGGGGTGGGGGGGTGGGAGACAGGGATGGGGGCCTGGTGGAGGGTGCCCCTGCACTTGTGGGGGGTGGGGGGCTGGGAGACATGGGTGGGGGCCTGCTGGCAGGTGCCCCACAGTGCTGGGGGGTGGGGGGTGGGAGACATGGGTGGGGGCCTGGTGGAGGGTGCCCCTGCACTGCTGGGGGGTGGTGGGGGTGGGGAACATGAGTTGGACATGGGTGGGGGCCTGCTGGCAGGTGCCCCACAGTGCTGGGGGGTGGGGGTGGTGGGGAACATGAGTTGGACATGGGTGGGGGCCTGCTGGCAGGTGCCTCACAGTGCTGGGGGGCGGGGGGGGAACATGAGTTGAACATGGGTGGTGGCCTGCTGGCAGGTGCCCCACAGTGCTGGGCGGAGGGCGGGTGGGAGACATGGGGGGGGCCTGCTGGCAGGTGCCCCACAGTGCTGGGGGGTGGGTGGGTGGGAGACATGGGTGGGGGCCTGGTGGAGGGTGCCCCTGCACTGCTGGGGGCTGGGGGGGTGGGGAACATGAGTTGGACATGGGTGGGGGCCTGCTGGCAGGTGCCCCACAGTGCTGGGGGAGGGGGGTGGGAGACATGGGTGGGGGCCTGCTGGCAGGTGCCCCACAGTGCTGGGGGTGGGGGGGTGGGAGACAGGGATGGGGGCCTGGTGGAGGGTGCCCCTGCACTTGTGGGGGGTGGGGGGCTGGGAGACATGGGTGGGGGCCTGCTGGCAGGTGCCCCACAGTGCTGGGGGGTGGGGGGTGGGAGACATGGGTGGGGGCCTGGTGGAGGGTGCCCCTGCACTGCTGGGGGGTGGTGGGGGTGGGGAACATGAGTTGGACATGGGTGGGGGCCTGCTGGCAGGTGCCTCACAGTGCTGGGGGGTGGGGGGGGAACATGAGTTGAACATGGGTGGTGGCCTGCTGGCAGGTGCCCCACAGTGCTGGGCGGAGGGCGGGTGGGAGACATGGGGGGGGCCTGCTGGCAGGTGCCCCACAGTGCTGGGGGGTGGGGGGGTGGGAGACATGGGTGGGGGCCTGGTGGAGGGTGCCCCTGCACTGCTGGGGGCTGGGGGGGTGGGGAACATGAGTTGGACATGGGTGGGGGCCTGCTGGCAGGTGCCCCACAGTGCTGGGGGAGGGGGGTGGGAGACATGGGTGGGGGCCTGCTGGCAGGTGCCCCACAGTGCTGTGGGGTGGGGAGGGGAGACATGGGTGGGGCCTGGTGGAGGGTGCCCCTGCACTGCTGGGGGGTGGGGGGGTGGGAGACATGGGTGGGGGCCTGCTGGCAGGTGCCCCACAGTGCTGGGGGGTGGGGGGTGTTAGACATGGGTGGGGGCCTGGTGGAGGGTGCACCTGCACTGCTGGGGGGTGGGAGGTGGGGAACATGAGTTGGACATGGGTTTTGGCCTGCTGGCAGGTGCCCCACAGTGCTGGGGGGTGGGGGTGGTGGGGAACATGAGTTGGACATGGGTGGGGGCCTGCTGGCAGGTGCCTCACAGTGCTGGGGGGTGGGGGGGGAACATGAGTTGAACATGGGTGGTGGCCTGCTGGCAGGTGCCCCACAGTGCTGGGCGGAGGGCGGGTGGGAGACATGGGGGGGGGCCTGCTGGCAGGTGCCCCACAGTGCTGGGGGGTGGGGGGGTGGGAGACATGGGTGGGGGCCTGGTGGAGGGTGCCCCTGCACTGCTGGGGGCTGGGGGGGTGGGGAACATGAGTTGGACATGGGTGGGGGCCTGCTGGCAGGTGCCCCACAGTGCTGGGGGAGGGGGGTGGGAGACATGGGTGGGGGCCTGCTGGCAGGTGCCCCACAGTGCTGGGGGTGGGGGGGTGGGAGACAGGGATGGGGGCCTGGTGGAGGGTGCCCCTGCACTTGTGGGGGGTGGGGGGCTGGGAGACATGGGTGGGGGCCTGCTGGCAGGTGCCCCACAGTGCTGGGGGGTGGGGGGTGGGAGACATGGGTGGGGGCCTGGTGGAGGGTGCCCCTGCACTGCTGGGGGGTGGTGGGGGTGGGGAACATGAGTTGGACATGGGTGGGGGCCTGCTGGCAGGTGCCTCACAGTGCTGGGGGGTGGGGGGGGAACATGAGTTGAACATGGGTGGTGGCCTGCTGGCAGGTGCCCCACAGTGCTGGGCGGAGGGCGGGTGGGAGACATGGGGGGGGCCTGCTGGCAGGTGCCCCACAGTGCTGGGGGGTGGGGGGGTGGGAGACATGGGTGGGGGCCTGGTGGAGGGTGCCCCTGCACTGCTGGGGGCTGGGGGGGTGGGGAACATGAGTTGGACATGGGTGGGGGCCTGCTGGCAGGTGCCCCACAGTGCTGGGGGAGGGGGGTGGGAGACATGGGTGGGGGCCTGCTGGCAGGTGCCCCACAGTGCTGTGGGGTGGGGAGGGGAGACATGGGTGGGGCCTGGTGGAGGGTGCCCCTGCACTGCTGGGGGGTGGGGGGGTGGGAGACATGGGTGGGGGCCTGCTGGCAGGTGCCCCACAGTGCTGGGGGGTGGGGGGTGTTAGACATGGGTGGGGGCCTGGTGGAGGGTGCACCTGCACTGCTAGGGGGTGGGAGGTGGGGAACATGAGTTGGACATGGGTTTTGGCCTGCTGGCAGGTGCCCCACAGTGCTGGGGGGGTGGGGATGGGAGACATGGGTGGGGGCCTGGTGGAGGGTGCCCCTGCACTGCTGGGGGGTGGGGGGTTGGGAGACATGGGTGGGGGCCTGGTGGAGGGTGCCCCTGCACTGCTGGGGGTTGGGGGGGGTGGGAGACATGGGTGGGGGCCTGCTGGCAGGTGCCCCACAGTGCTGGGTGGTGGGGGGGGTGGGAGACATGGGTGGGGGCCTGGTGGAGGGTGCCCCTGCACTGCTGGGGGTTGGGGGGGGGGTGGGAGACATGGGTGGGGGCCTGCTGGCAGGTGCCCCACAGTGCTGGGTGGTGGGGGGGTGGGAGACATGGGTGGGGGCCTGGTGGAGGGTGCCCCTGCACTGCTGGGGGGTGGGGGGTTGGGAGACATGGGTGGGGGCCTGGTGGAGGGTGCCCCTGCACTGCTGGGCGTTGGGGGGGTGGGAGACATGGGTGGGGGCCTGCTGGCAGGTGCCCCACAGTGCTGGGTGGTGAGGGGGTGGGAGACATGGTTGGGGGCCTGGTGGAGGGTGCCCCTGCACTGCTGGGGGGTGGGGGAGTGGGGAACATGAGTTGGACATGGGTGGGGGCCTGCTGGCAGGTGCCCCACAGTGCTGGGGGTGGGGGTGGTGGGGAACATGAGTTGGACATGGGTGGGGGCCTGCTGGCAGGTGCCCCACAGTGCTGGGGGGTGGGGGTGGTGGGGAACATGAGTTGGACATGGGTGGGGGCCTGCTGGCAGGTGTCCCACAGTGCTGGGGGGCGTGGGGGGGGGGAACATGAGTTGGACATGGGTGGGGGCCTGCTGGCAGGTGCCCCACAGTGCTGGGGGGTGGGGGGGTGGGAGACATGGGTGGGGGCCTGGTGGAGGGTGCCCCTGCACTGCTGGGGGGTGGGGGCGTGGGAGACATGGCTGGGGGCCTGGTGGAGGGTGCCCCTGCACTGCTGGGGGGTGGGGGGGTTGGAGACATGGGGGGGCCTGCTGTCAGGTGCCCCACAGTGCTGGGGGTGGGGGGGTGGGAGGCATGGGTGGGGGCCTGGTGGAGGGTGCCCCTGCACTGCTGGGGGGTGGGGGGTGGGGAACATGAGTTGGACATGGGTGGGGGCCTGCTGGCAGGTGCTCCACAGTGCTGGGGGTGGGGGTGGTGGGGAACATGAGTTGGACATGGGTGGGGGCCTGCTGGCAGGTGCCCCACAGTGCTGGGGGGTGGGGGTGGTGGGGAACATGAGTTGGACATGGGTGGGGGCCTGCTGGCAGGTGCCCCACAGTGCTGGGGGGTGGGGGGGTGGGGAACATGAGGTGGACATGGGTGGGGGCCTGCTGGCAGGTGCCCCACAGTGCTGGGAGGTGAGGGGGTGGGAGACATGGGTGGGGGCCTGCTGGCAGGTGCCCCACAGTGCTGGGGGTGGGGGGGTGGGAACTTCCCGCGTACCCCTGAAATACGCGTACCCTGCTCGTACGGGGCCAATCGCGTGAGGTACTTCCCGCACACCCTAGTGATACATGTAGCCCGCTTGACGTGCTGGTACAGGGTTAGTGCAGCCCTTTGCGCTGGATTGGGGATTTTGATGGCTTTTCCCTGCGCGAGAGGCGTTCTTGGGGGCGTAAATGGCACTGCTGCAGGGTCGCTGCGCCACTGTGCGCCACGGCTGGTTTTGGTGGCTGGAATCCATGAATATGCTGTGCGCGGAAATGGATTTTAGCGCACGCGGCTGGCGCAGGGATTCGCACGCGCACACTGTGCGCCAGCCGCGTGCGCCACTTGTGCGCTGCATTCTATGAATTACCTCCCTTAGTAGTTAGTTTTTTTAGTGGTTTAATTCTGTTTAACACTAAAATAAATAACTTCCTTTTGAGAAGGATTGCACTGTCTATGAGAGCTTCTAAGATTAATTTTCTACGGTAGGTTTTAAGGGTTGTGCATGATTTCTCTCCTGTTTGTAAATGATTCTGAAGGACTTTGTGGTGGAACATTTTTTATAAAATACTTTTTTTGGTATGGTTACTTGCCACTACCTCAAGATTTATAGGAACACTGTTAGCGGTAGTGGTAGCTGAATTATTGTTAATCACTTTCTGTTTTGTTTTACATTTTGAAAGAGGAGGCAAAGTTTTTGTACTGGAAGCTTGTTTTGTTTCGCTTAATGACTCGATTAGATCTTTTGTTTGAACTTTTTGTACAAATTCTGCTAGAGATATGAGACTTGTACTCAGAGTGATCAACAGTACATTTGAAGTGCTGAACTCTGATGATGGAGTTAGATGCAGAGGTCTTGGATGTGATTGGCGGATGGTTGTGTGACTGCTTAGCTGTATCCAATGAAGGAATGGCACAGAGAGTGAAGTGGAAAGGGTAGAAGGGCTGTCTAAGAGTTACGAGGCCCGCGGACATCGCGGCTATCTGCGGGCAGGGTGTGCCACATACGGGGTTTTCCAGCAAATCCAGCATGGAAAGGGGACTGTAGGGATTACCCAATCAGGTGTTGAGGTTGTGGATTTGTGTTGAAAGAGGCTGTGTGTAGTGAAGATGACAGAGGTGGAGAAAGTCAGGGTGTTGGTGCTTGGAGATATGTTTGTGCATGGTTTACAGCAGTATGCTCAATGCAGTCATGTGTCAAACAATTTTGATGTTAAAAGAGTGGAGGTGGTGTGTAGCACTGTGCCTGATTGCAATGTACAGGGAATTGTACAAGTTTGGGAAGATATGGGCAGGATGAACAGTCCACATGTGGTAGTTTTGCACTGTGGTGCTTTCCATTTGGGCTATGTTGGTGCCCCTACTTTGTTGGCAGATTTGGAACACTTGGTTCAAGCAGTAATGAACATTCTTCCAAATGCCAAACTTATTTTTTCTGGATTAGTACCTAGGGCAATATGGGACAATAGTACTGTTTTTTGTCCTCAGCAAAACATTGCTAGGTGTGTAATCAACCGAGGCATGTGTGCTTTCATGCTTAGAGCTGGTATGTTCTTCTGTAATAATGAGAATATTGATTCCAGTAATGCTGTTTATTTTAAATAAGATTGCATTTCTTTATCTTTTATGGGAAATGCCATGCTGTTCTGGAATGTAAGGGTTGCTTTGGAGAAGGTTATGTGAAGATTTTAGGAGTAAAGTAAGAAAAAAAAGAAAAATACAAAAAAACAGGGGTCTGTCAAGCATCTGCAAAAAACCAAAAATAGTCTCTTTTCAGAGCTAACCTCAAAGAGGAAATGGGGCACACTATTTAAATTTAAATTCACCATGCTCATATTGTTGATATGATTTTGTGTTTTCAACGTCAGCTCACAATCTTACAATAGGGTCTTCAGTGCAGCCTGTAGATTGTGAAACAAAATGAAATGTCATTGAAAGACAACAGATGTCCACAATCTTGTGGAACCCTCCCGTCCCTCACACTCCTAATGTGTGTTGAAAAAACAACCAATGAATTCTACTTCAATCTTATATCTAATAATAGTTCTGACACCACTCTCATTAGCAATTTTGTTCTTTTTATATCATAATATTCATGTAGGCATATTAAATTCATACCAATCATATCAAAGCAATAAAATATGCTGATTTAGAGAAAACACGTTTCCACATATTATATCATCAATCATAGAAGCAAGTCAGGACAATTTGTTTCATTGTCCAGCTTGTGATGGATACCCACTCTTAATTTCTCCACAATTTTTGCTCTGCTCTATGTGTTTCGGGAAAACCTTCCCTTCTTCAGGAGCTGCTAATTCCCTGTTGTTGTGTTTCCTTTCATTTCTAGAATCAATTAGATAAAATAATATTTGAGTTATCTAGTAGTTTTAAAATTATTCAACATGTTTCTGTCTGTCATATATTATTAGGGATCACTAATTACCTGGATGATGCTATGCGGATCAAAGTAGTTCCAATTCTCATGTTTTGGGTGTTATTCGAAAGTTCATGAGTTGTTGTGCGTTCAAATTCAATATGTGTCCACCTGTGAATTGGACAGTGTGTATGGTGATTTAAAAGTATGGACTGTACCATAACAACTATAAAGAAGCTATTTAATATTTAAAAGTTTGATTGGTTTTAAGCCGTACCTTCCAATAGATGACTCAAACACTCAATTGATTGGTTAATCCCATTTGATTAGGTCTTTTTTTGGTAAATAAACTCATCAAACTCCAAAGTTTGTAAATCCAGCTCTTTTCCTAAAATGCAGGAAAAAGAACTGTATCATTCTCAATTCCAAGGACACTGGGCTCCATATCTCACTGGGACTCATCAAATTGAATAATTAAATCTTACCCATGAAAGATATGTCTATTCTAGGGTTCCTCGGCTGTTCAAAAGGCAATCAATTAGTCCCAATTGGTCTGACTTCTGTAAGTAAACCAGGAAGGTTTTCTAAGAATGTATTCAAATATATTCAAATATAATGCTCAAAGGTCCAAGGACCCTAATGATTACTTTGCTTTAAGCTTTGTATTTGCTGGCTATCACCTCTTTGAAGTGTATCTGTCTCCCATCTGTTGCTCTATTGGAACCGCGAGATTCGCATTTCCCAAAATGGCCACCTTAAGAACTACTGCATCATCACGCCGCTGCCTCATGATGTCACGTTTGTTTACATTGTAACGTCACATCATCATTATCCGTAATGGGATTTGTTGCTGTTTTTGTTGCATACGTGGTCCCTTACATGTAAATGATGTATTAGACATTCTTGTGCTATTAGCATTATATTAAATAAACGTCTTTGCTGGCATCAAAAAATTCTCTTTATCTGTTTGTTCTGTAACTTATCCCTAGTCCATGTCAGACTAACTTGAATGGTATCTTTGTGACAGTCATTTCATGCTGTAAATTCTATTAATTATTTTCAGCTCATCTAAGGAGTCCTCTACATACTAGGCGGAGCGGCTTCCTCTAGAGGTCATAGTTCTGTTTTATTATCTAATGCTGCAGCCATGGTAGTATGTACCCCCTTGGGTAATATGTTACTTAGGTGATATCATAACTTGGTGTCACCTCTATTTCTTAGAGTACAAGACTGCTGCTCAAGGTGTTAAAATGAATGTACCTCTAATTTGATGCTGATCTGATGTTCTCAATTCTACTAATACTCATTACATCTTCCGATATGTTGGAACCTATTTCCAATTTATATTGAACCCAAATGGGTATGTGCTAATGGTTACTGGATGTTGTTTAGTGATTCTGTCTCATTGATTAATAGGGCATCATCCTGATGTTTATCACTCCAAGAAATGCTCACATTCTGTCCAGGAGGATATACTTTGGCAACATTTTGTACTGTCCATTTGGTATTATGTTCATAAATGTTTGGTCACATGGCATATCAATTTGATACAAATGAAGTATGTACAGTATAGCTTGTTTACAAGGATTGCTGTCAAAGCCATTTCACATAATTCTATTGTACTTCAAACACAGTCTTATCAATATTACTTTAATCAATGTCATGTCATTCTGAAAAGGAGGATATCTAGTTTATTCAAGCCCCAAAGATGGAAGCATTAGATTTGATGTTGGTTTTAGTATTTGTTGAACAGTCACGTTTTTAGCGTCTTCTTAAAACATTGGTGGGAAGGTTAGATTCTAGAGTGAATGAGGAGCGAGTTCCAGAGTTTTGGAGTTAATACTGTGAAGCTGCTTCCCCCTGATCTTTGGCTTTTGTAGCGTGAGACTGTGAGTTGAGAACTGTTGTTGTATCTGAGTGTTCTCATGGCCTTATGAAGGGAAATAGCCTTGTTGAGGTAGGTGGGGGCTTTCTTAGAAATGCATTCAAGGGTGACACATAGGGTTTTAAATAAGATTCTGGCTTTAACAGGGAGCCAGTGAGCTTCTCTCCTCGTGTTAGAAATGTGATCAGATTTGTTTAGGCCCAAGGCTGCTCATAGAGTTTTATTTTGTAATAGTTGGAGTTTGGCCAATTTAGCATTGGAGGAGCCTAACAATAGAATGTTGCAATGATCTAATTTTGACAGAATCAGTGCACGGGCCAGAGCTAAGCAATTTTGCGTGGTTAGGAATTGGTGGCTCAGTGAAATATGTTTGGACGTGTAGGAGGTGGCGAATGAGAGAGCGTTGACATGTTTCGCCAATGTTTGATTAGCATCTAAGTGGACACCCAGGGTTTTAACCTGCTTGAGGACTGGTATGGGTGTTCCATCTATGGTGATAGATGTATAATCGGCATTGAGAGATTTAATTTTGGCTGGGGAACCTACTATGAGAATCTCTATCTTCGCACAGTTCAGGCATAGGCTGTTCGTGGCCATCCATTTTTGGATTATAGCATAGATCATATTCATGCTTATAGTATTTTCCTCATGATTGCCAGTGATGGGTATGAAGATCTGAGTGTCATTTGCAAAGTTTGTGTAGATAACACCCATAGTGTCCAGGGCTATAAATAGCTGCTTGGTGTACGCTTTAGAGAGAGTGGGCAAAAGGCATGAGCCTTGTGGTACCCCTATAGGGACTGATATTGGGTCAGCTGATTCCTTTCCAATGGTCACTATTGATATGCATTCTGCGAGGAAGGATTTAACCCACAGAGTAGCTTCATGAGAGAATTGGAAGTTTTCTGAAAATGTGATGCATAGTTTATCGTGGTCCACCAGGTCGAACTCGGCAGACAAGTTTAAAAGAAGTGGGATACAGATGTTACCTGAATCTCTTATTGAGTCCAACTGGATTTTAAGGTCCAATAGTGCTGTTTCGGTGCTATGATTTGGCCAGAAGCCAGATTGTCTGGTGCCAAGGAGTTGTTTTTGTTCAAGATGGTTTGTATTTAGGAGTAGGCTATTTTATCTATAATTTTTAGCAAAAAAGGCACTGTGGTTATTGGACGGTAGTTTGTGGGTACTGTAGGGTCCAGCAAAGGTTTTGTGACGCAGGCTTCTTTAATGCTGGTAAGGACAACATTGGTATTGAAGGATGCATTAACAAATTTAGTGATGATAGGAGCTAGCAAGGGTGCGCATAGTTCAACAAGATGAGCAGGGAAGCAGTCTCCTTTGCATTTAGATGGTTCTAAGGTGGAAATGGTATCCAGAACCTGGTCTTGGCAGACCTGTGAGAATTTAAATTGAATAGCTACATTTTCACTATCTCTATTCACAATTTGGGGGGAGTACCTTTGCTTGCCAAGACTTAGTCTTGGAGCATGCTTATTTTTGTGCCAACCTGTATGGTGGTACACCAGGCTTTACTGGAATTGATAGTGGTAGTCGGTGGGATGGGGTTTTCCAATTCTCTGAGAATAGTAAAAAGTTCTTTAGAGTTTGATGTAGGATTGTTTATCAAGGTGTTCTGGGCATTGGTTTTATGAGCTATGAGAGTCAATTTATAGATTTTTGAGCTTCTTGGAAAGATTTAGCTGACACAACCGTAAGGGACTTTCTGTGGATATGTTCCAGCGATCTCTTGTTTCACCGAAGTACCACCAATTCCTCATTAAACCAAAAGTTTGAACGCTTAGCCAAGCGTGGAGTTTTGGTTATGATTGGGGCTAAGGTGTCGATAGTTATTTTGAGACACTTGTGATTGGTGTCTGCAGGGAAATTTGGGTTGGTGTTGGTAGAGGTGTGGGATGAAAGGGCCTCCAGCAGGATGGGGTGATGCTGTCGGCTGTGAGATTACGTGTATTTCTAGTTTCAATAGGATCGAGTATGGTGGGAGGGTTTATTAGTCATTAGGTCAAAGCAGATGAGGTGATGGCCAGATCAATTCATTTCTGTGATTGAGCTAATAGCGAGGTTGACATTTAAGGCTAGCATCCAATCTAGAATTCTCCCTTTGGCATGTGTGGGTGATTTAATAAATTGGGTGAAGTTCGTGTTAGTGAGGGCCGAGGGAAGGGCAGTAGCTTTAGTGTCCTGTATATCATTGAAACCTAGATGAATATTGCCTAGTATAATGAATTTAGTGTTAGGTTTGATGTAAGGCGTAATGATGAGGGGGATGTGAGATTCTGGATGGTTAGTATTGCTAGGCGCTTTGTAGATGATAAGAATATTGGTTGTAGTATTACGGTCTGCTGCGAGTTTGAGGAGTATTCATAGCCTACCAGTATGTCTAGTGGACAAACTCTTAGCTGAAGACTTTCTTTGGCAATGATAGCGACACCTCCTCCTATGGAGTTTAGCCTGTCTACCCTGAATATGTTGAAATCAGGGGGGATGGGTAATGCTATGAGGGGACCTGAAGCTCGATGTAGCCGGTTTCGGTAACCACTAGAAAATCCAGTTGCTGGTCCATAATGAGGTCCTGTATCTCAATGGCGTGGGCTTCTAGGGATCGCACATTGAGGAGGGTGCCTTTGAGAATAGGGGAGGGTTCAGGTGTAAGCGGTGAGAGAGCTGTAGCCTGGGATCCTAGGGGTCTCTTCAGTTGAGTGATTGGAATAGAGAATGTGCCGTCTTGTAGAATAGGAGTAACCGCGGTTTGGTTCTTGGAGTAAGGGGTGGTTAGAACCTGCTGTGCGGGTGAAGGGTGAGATAGCTTGGGGGGTGGTGTTATGGTAGTGTACGTACCTGGTACGTGAGGTTAATCTAGATAACCTATCGGTACCTGAGATGGGTCGTGTGACAGGTGGGCGTGGAAAAGGCAAGCTGAGGCTGGTTGCACGGCGGTGGGAGTAGTTAGTATGTGCAGCTAATCTTAAAGTCCTATGGGAGCCTAGGATGGGTCGTGAGGAGGATGTGGGTAGAGAAGGTAAACTAAGACTAGCACATGTACCATTGTGAGTACCAATGGTACCAATGGTGGCACAATGCAGTAGTTATTTTGCAAGGGCAATATCGTTAGGTTTAGTTAAGGCTTCATGTGGGGCAGAGCCTGTCGCTTCCTGTGAGTGCCTTTGTGGGGCTTTGTCAGTAGACATGGAAATGGGGGGCTTTTGTTATATTTGTTTTCATTCCAATGTTCCCTCCCTTTTGCCCTGCGGGTGATTTGAAACACAATTTATTTGATCTACAAGCACCTTACAAATTCACAATAAAAAAATCAATTGTGGGGATTTGGGTTGGGCAGGTATGTGGGGATTGCTACTGTGGTTAAGGGGCTATGGAGTTGGGTCAGGGGGCTATGGAGTTCAGGGCTGGTGGTTGGGAGAACTTTGGGTATTTAGTCATCTGGGTTATGGAGATTGGGTCTGGGGTTCCATTTGCATCTGGGAAATTATGGTGATTGTATCTGGGGGTTGCAGTGATTGAGACTGGGTCTAGGGGCTATGCTTATTTGGTCTGGTGGGCACTGTGAAGATTAGGCCTCTGGACACTCTGAGGTTTGTGTATGGAGTGGGCTTTGGGAGTGTCCTTGTGGTGGTGCTATGATGATTGATTCTGGGGGTGGGTGCTACTGTGATTGCATCTGCTCAGATATGGTGATTGGGCCTTGGTACTATAGTGATTGGGTATGGGGAGCTATGATAATAGGGTTTGTGGTGGATTATGGGGATTGAGTCTGAGGTTGAGAGAACTATAGTGGTTGGGTGCTATGATGGTATGGGGGTGGGTTGGGAGATATGGTGATTGTGTCTGTTGTGCATTATGGATATTGAATCTAGGGTTGAAGAGCTATGGTGATTGAGAATATGGGCTATAGTGATTGGCTTTGTGGAGCTATGGTGTTTGGGGGTTGTGGGTATTGAATCTGAGTCACCGGGGACCGTATCTGGGGGTGCTGTAGGCATTGAATCTGGGGTCTATGGGTATTGGTTCTGGCTCTATGGGCATTTGTCTGGGGGTGCCTATAGCAATTGGTTCTTAGGAGGGCTTTTTGTAGGATTGCATGTTGGGGAAAATGTTAATTGGGAGTGGAGGTTGGTGGTCATGGTTATTTGGTCTGTGGTGGGTTATGAAGATTGAGCCTGGAGTTGGGAGAGCATTGGGTGTGCGAGCTTTGATGGTTGGGGATGAGGTGCCATGGAGGTTGCAGGATTTGGTGATTGCATATGGGGAGTTATGGTACAATAGGTGAGTAAACATGGTTGCACTAATTATTACAGGACGCAGAATCTGGAGAAATACAGCATGAAGCTCTGTATATATCACCAAAGTATTAATAATGTGGTAATTGGGTCTGGAGTCTATGATGATGGCATAGAGGGCTATGCTAATTGTTTTTGAGGGCTTTGGGGATTGGGTCTGAAATGGTGTTCTGACTGGGACTGAGTGCTAAGGTGACTGTCTGGATGGACACGTGAGAAGAGGCCTGGATAACACTATCCTGGTTGTGTGTGGCTGGGCATACAAAGAGGGGCTGTTTCTGGATTATTCTGCAAAGATGGGTCTTGATAGGGCAATGGTGACTGAGTCTGGATTGCCCTGTGTAACGGCATCTGGGTGGGGCAATGGTGATTGTTTAGATGGGCCTATGAAGAAGGGTCTGGATGGGGACTAGTATGCTTTGGCCCAGTCAGAGACAAGGTTGCTTTGTTCTGGATGGAGGAATAAAAAGAGGTGGCATCGATGGGGTCTTGAAAAGGAATTTGGTCTGGCTGGAGCAATGGTGATTGGCTTGGCAGGGGCTGTGGAGATGAGGTCTGGTGGGTGGCTTTGGGGATTGGGTCTGGTGGGGGCTGTGGGGATTGAATATTGCGGGGATGGGGGATGTGGGTCTGGTCAGAGCTATTAGGGTTCATTCTGTGGTTAAGGGGCTATAATGATTAGGTCTGGGGCCATGGAGATTGGGTTTGGTGGTTGTGAGAGCTTTGGGTATTTGATCTACTGGGCTATTGGGATTTGGTCGGATTGTATCTTAGGGTTTTCATTTGGGCAGCTAAGCTGATTGCATCTGAGAGGCAGCGGTGATTGAGTCTGGAATTTCGGGGCTATAGGTATAGGGTCTGGTTGGGACTATGGAGATTGTTTCTACCAGACACTCTAACATTTGGGTTGTGAGTGGGCTGTGGGGAGTGGGCCTGTGATGGTGCTATAATGATTGGGTCTGTTGGTGGAGCTACTATGATTGCATATGGTCAGATATGGTGATTGGGCCAAGGGACTATAATTTTGGATCTGGAGAGCCATGGTCACTGGCTCTAGAGAGCTCTCATGATAGGGTTTGTGGTGGGTTTTGGGGATTAAGTCTGAGGTTGAGAGGGCTATTGTCATTGGACACTAAGGTGGAGTGTGGATTGGTGGATACTGGTATTGGATCTGTGGTGCATAATAGTTATTGAATCTGAGTTTGGGTGAGTGAGCTATAGTGATTGAGTCTGGGGAGCTGGGTGTTCAGGGGCTTTGGGCATTGGGTATGTGTCAATAGGGGCTTAGTGTGAGGGCTTGGGTATTAGGGAGCTGTGGGGATTGATCCTGGGGCAGACTTTGGGGATTGTGTTTTGACACATATGGTGATTTGATGTGAGTTTCATTGGATATAGTGATTGGGTCTGGGGTGGGTTATGGGGATTGAGTCTGAAGTTGGGAGAGCATTGGGGGATGCGCGTGGATGCTTTGGTGGTTGAGGGTGGGGAGTCATGGAGGTTGGAATTCATGGTGATTGGGTCTGGGGAGGTATGGAACAACAGGTGCCAGATTACAACAGTGGTGCAAGTGCAATTTTGCATGGTATAAGCACTAAAACAAACGTTGCCCTTGTGCACAAAACATATGCTTTCAATGGATTTTTACATCAGGGCAAACCTTGCCTTAGTGATACCACCATCGCATGTTAGCACTAGGGCAAACTTTGGTTTATGGTGATTGGGTCTAAGATGCCATCATTCCACAGGTAAGGAGTTGACACCAATTATTAAAGTGCTTAAAAGCAGAAGCAGAACGAATCTGGCACGAGGCACTATATAAATCACCCAGTTATTATTATTATGATTCTGTTTATTGAGTCGGGTGGTATGGTAATTAAGTGTGGGATTTTCAGGATGGGCATTGAGTCTGACGTCTAAGGGAACTGAGTCTGGGAGGGTATGGGGCGATTAGATCAGGGGGTATCATGGTGACTAGGCCTCTGGGGCTATGATGAAAGTGTCTGGGGACTATGGTAAATGTGTCTGGGGCTCTGGTGTTGGGGTTTGGCTCTATGGTTATTGGGATTGAGGGGATGTTCTGACTGGATCTGCGGGCTATGGTGACTATATAAGAGTCCTGGATACGGCTATCGTGATTGAGTGCAGCAGGGCCTACGAAAAGGGCTCTGTGATGTGTCTTCATGGGTCTACAAAGGAGGTCTTAATAGGGCAACAATATTTATATCTGGCTGGTCCTTTGTGGTGGCATCAAAATAGGGCTACAGTGATTGTCTCAATTGGCCTTAGAAGAGTGATCTTGATGGGGGCTATGATGCATTGATCTGGACGATGACTAGGCTTCTTGGGTCTGGACTGAAGCATAAACAGAGGTGGTATGGATCAGGCTATGAATAGGGTTTGGGTTTGTGGGGCCTATGCAGATTGGGCCTGCCTGGGCCTATGCTGATTGGATCTGCCTGGGTTAAGATAATGGGTCTGCCTGGGGCTGAGGACATTGGCTCTGGCTGTGGCCTGTTGGGTTTGGGTCTCCCTGGGGCTGGTGGTATTTGCTCTGTGGTTAAGGGGCTATGGTGGTTGGGGGCTATAATGATTGAATAATCCATTTTCACCGGAGCACAGAGGACACTTGACACCGGATGATGGTGGTAACAAAACCAGGCAACTTTATTTCTTTACAACAGAAATTATGTCCAATCATTAAGTGCCAAAGAAGGACATACTAAAAGAATGACTAAATGGAATGAAAGTTGACAGAAAAGGTTCTGAACTACTGACCTATTTGATTTATTTAATGTTTTATTTACCTTCAACATGTAATGGCACGCAAAGGTCTGACCTCTTCAACTAAATGTTTACAGCAACATTAAATCAGCATAAATTGTCATAAGCTGAAACTGAATCTGTCACCCAAATCCCTTAATAGTTCAGCCAAACCTGAATAACTGACTACAAGGAATGTTCAGGTGATTTGAACACATTTATTTGCCCAGGCCTAGATAAATACTTCCATATCTACTCCTAATTTCATATTCATAATGTTTCTTGCGTGCAGACTTGATTCATCATATGTTTTGTGATTTCTTTTATAGCTTTTACTATTTGGAAGACTGCTCTTCACCTGATTCTCTGTACATTGTCAGTATTTTTCAAATGTTTATCCAGCACTGGGCTTCTGTTATCTTGTCTTCCTACCTCTAACCTTTACTGCTTTTACCTTCTTTTTCAAGCCTTCGTATGCATAAGCAACATATATATTGGAATTTGTCATCCTTGGCATTGCCATCCAACTTCTCTAGAGCTTTAAAAGGCATGGTCTGTCCCAGTGGTTACCCAGTCAGTCATCCCTTTACTAAACATAGGATAGCCCAAGCACATCTGGAGCCCCTCGTGTATCCAACCAGACTGTCCATTTACAGTTACATTATTTTCATCTATCTACTCACTCTTTCCCTAAGTTCAAGTTCCCGTCCATTCTTTCTATCCTTTGTTCTATACCTTGTCTATCACTAATCCCCTATTTTTATTTTCCTCAGCAGACTAATATCTGATGACCGCTGTGTAGGGACAAAATACACCCTAACATTTTGGACCAGGAAAGGCACCTTGAGAACACTATGATGGTTATTTGGCAGAGTATAAAAGCTCAATATTGAGTTAACTAATGCTTGTTTCTTGGGGGCTATGGAGTTCAGGTCTGGTGGTTGGGGAAGCTTTGGGTTCTTAAGTAAACTTCGCTAAGGTGATTGCATCTGGGGGTCTATTGTGATTTGATCTAGGGTTTGGTGGCTATGGTTATTGGATCTGGAAGGGATTATGGGGATTGGGCCTGCTGGATACTCTAGGGTTTGAGTATTGGGTGGGCTTTGGGGATTGGGTCTGTGTTGGGGCTATGATGATTGGGGTTGGGGGCCTGTGATGCTGGAAATGCATTGGAGGGACAGGGCCTCCCTGTCCTTGTCCTCTACTCCCTTATCATGTGTGTTCTGTGTTACTTTCTGCACAGGAGTCCAGATGGGACCCCTGGCAGATCAGCTCTCTCTTTATGTTTGTGGTGAACAAAGACCCTTGGGATACCTTTATGGCACCCGTGGGTGGGGCTAGTGTATGTTTGTGGGCACCTTTGTGTAACCCACAGAACAGGGTATGGGCTGGTGGCAACTTCATGCTGATGCGACAGGAGTTCTAAGTATCCCCCATTTTGGGATACCCAGACCTTGCCATAGGAATCAGTGGATTCCTGATAGAAGGAAAGATAGCCCCTGGGGCCTCTTGGTGTCTATTGCCTGTTACCATGACTCCCCAAAGTCCTGGGAAGCCCTGACTCTGTCCCTTCCCCTGAATGGCTTTTGGGTGGAAGACCCATATATGATCTTGTGGGAAAGTCTAGGCCAGACTTGCTGGAGCCTTCCCCGTAACTGTATGTTGTGGGTACACCATTGGGGTGGGACCTGTGTGAATGGAGTGTGTGATCAATATGTATTCCCTGTTATGAGTGTCTGGTTTCTGTGTGTGTGACACAATGAATGAGCCAGCCCTACCTGTAACTGACATGAATGCAGTGTGGTGTGCTGAAAGGCTGGATGCTTACCTCAATACACATTCCTTGTTATGGGTGTCTAGGTGGTGTGAGAAACCTGAAGGTGTCTCCCTGACTGGTCCCTGGGGATCTGTCATCCAGGTGGCCAGGACACATTCATCGCTATTGGATCCAGTTCCTGGGGGTGCAGCAGTGAGGGAGGATCACCTGTATGGGGGGGTTGTTGGGAGTGGAAGTGGGACACTGACGGGTGAGACGCGGTATCCCCCTTCTTCCAACAGCTTTTCCCCATTCTACCACGTAGGATACTAGAAACACTACCCCCCTTTTCTGACAGGAATACTTTTGCATACCACGAAATACAACGGACTAACACCAGAGCTGTTTACGTGACACGTCCCAATACAAGTGTCAGGCAAAGTCAGGAAATTGACCAGAATCACACACACCTGATGGCCCTTTCCCTTCTCCAGAGGCATAAAAGTTGGAGCACGAGAGCACACTACGAGCAAGGCAGACCGCACGATGACACAGCTATCCCAGTATGGCAATTCAAGAGGAGGAGAAAGGTGGCTAGAACCGAAGGGGCAACAAGGAGAGAAGCGACCTTTCCAACCCAGACCTGCGAAGCCTCCATGAAAGGAATCGTAAGACTGCAAACAATAGCCAGTGTGTGTTGCAGCACATGTCAACGGTACACAAAGTCCTCCTACTCTGATAAGCAGGACAGGGAGATACACTTGCTACCGTGGTACCGTCCTTGACTGCAGAGACACGAAATGCCAAGCGGTTCATTACAGCCGGTGAGTCGAGGGGAGAACTGATAAGAAAGCGAACTGTGCTGAACGAAAGTTGTAAATGGCAAATTGAGGGAAAATCAAAGAACTCCAAAAGGAGAAAACCAGCTGCACAGGAGACCAGAACCACATGGGTGCTCATTCAAGAGATTCTGGTTAATTCCCCCATTGTTGAAACTACCGATACCAGAAGGTGTTTGGAAAGCCGAAAGAAAAGGTCAAAGGGGTCATAGAGGGGTCTAGCAAAATCGGCTATACAGTCAAAAGTCTTTGACCGACAAACCATTGGAAAACTAAGGGACGTGAATCCTGCATAATAAGAAAGTAGAAGATACTGGCAAACGTGAGCCTGACGGAGGGATGCCGGTAGAACGGGGCAAAGCATGATGCCCAATGTACATTGTGAACAAAAGCCATAGTGAACCCGACGAAGGGGGGCTGACTTTTGAGAGGGGTCTGAGCCTGGAAGAGGGAGACCGAGGGGTGAAGAACCATCACCCTAGTGTAATCAGACTTTCTGTTTATTATTTTGAACACATCAGGTCTTCGAAGGAAAGAGACTTTTTCTGAGCTCTGGAGTCCCGCCTGGGAAACGTGGGAAAGGCAGACCCCAGCTACCATATCCTGACTTATCATTTGAGAACACTTTCTTTCTTGTGAACACTATCCCATACCCTTTTGTATTTAGTCATAAAGATTGACAATAGCCCCTTGGACTGCCTTATTATTTGATGGTCATAGCTTACTCCCATCTTAGATTTAGGTTTAGATTAAGTGTTTTTCCAACCTACTTATTATACAGTTTAATAAACACACTTGAACTGTGATCACTTGTGTCTGTCTTTACTGTTGCCACCATGAGTTCCTTATACATGGTGTCAGTAGTGGAATGTTACTCAATTGAAACTAAGTGGGGCACTCTACAATTTCAACTCTTAGTCAGAGAGCCTCTGGCCCTTCCATCGCGACCATGGAATCAGTAGGGTTTGATATCTGTAGCAGTAGGGAAGCTATTATACCCCCTGGGAAAAGAGGAATGATTCCTACGGACTTGGTTTTGATATCCCCTATGGGGTGCTACATACGATTGGCCCCAAAATCAAGCCTAGCATGGAAATTTGGGATAGACATTTTAGCAGGCATTATTGATTACGAATTCCAGGGAAATGTGAAGGTTCTCTTACAGAATCATGGCGCGATCCCTTTTGAGGTACGTCATGGAGATCAAATTGCCCAGAGAACTTTGGAAAGAGCTCTATTCCATCATTTTAAAGATAGTGAACTTGATGAAACAGAAAGAGGTAACTTATGCTTTGGGAAAGCTGATAAATCTTTTAACATTGAAGAAAGGAAGGGGGAAGAGCCCACCATCTATTCCTGCCTTCACTCATTGAAATGATCCAGCTCTCGTTAAAGCTTTTCTACAAGTAATTCTGGAAGGAGAAGGCTTAGAGAAAGGAAGTCCCTTTTTCTTCTTAAAATAAGGATTGCTGAAGAGAGACATCTATGAAGGATTAGTAAAAACACAGTTGGTAGTACCCAAGAGCCATCGAAAGGTTGTACTGGAGATCGCGCATTCCCATTTTACCAGGGGGCATTTAGGACAATCTAAAACCCAGGCACATATTAGTGGGAATGTTTACTGGCCAGGTATCCATGCCGATATTAAAACCTTCATCCAGACGTGCGAAATATGTCAAAGACCAGCATGCACATCCCATTACTTGCCCCTCTGAACCCGTTGCTGATCATAGAAGATCCCTTTTCAAGAATCGGTATGGACATAATTGGATCTCTAGAGATATCTAGATTAGGCAATAAATATGTCCTTGTGATTGTGGATTATGACCTGATATCCGGAGGCATTCCCAATGCGAAATAATACCACACAGCAGATCCTTAAAAATCTTCGACCGTATTTCTCCAGGATCGGCTTTCCCAAGGAAATACTAACAGATCAGGGTTCTAATTGTATGAATAAGCTTAAGGCCGAAGTTAAAGAGCTACTCCATGTTAACACCTTGCAAATTTCTGTGTACCATCCCCAAACTGATGGCTTGGTAGAAAGATTCAATAAAACCCTGAAACTAATCTTTCGAAAATTGGTAGACCAGAGGACGGAAAGGACTGGGACTGAATGATCCAGTGGGCACTATTTGCAGTGAGCAAAACCCCCCAGGCTTCCACCGGTCTCTTCCTTTGAACTGCTCTGAGATGTCCTGGAGATGCTCCGGGAAACCTGAGAAGAACGGGAGGAGGTCCCCATTCCCATCTCGCAAACCGCCACCAGAATGAGAGAATATATGAAATTGGTTCGAGACTTAGTTTGTACTCATATGGGAAAGGCTCAGAGCTAACACAAATCCACTCATGACAAAAAAGTGAATTTAAGATAATTCTCCATAGGACCAAAAGTACTGGTCCTCTTACCCACCTCAGAAAACAAACTTGTCTGCAAGTCGCATGGACCTTATAAGATAATAGAATGAATGGGAGGGAACCTGTACTAATCAAGTAGCCCTACCGGAAAGAAAACCGAAGGTCCATTTGTATCATGTAAATCACTTGAAAGAGTGGAAAGAGAACCTGTCAGCTGCCCATGCCAAAGTACTAGTCTCTCTGGTTCCTGAAGAAATAGATAACTTTAACTTAATCACTCCCAAGCTATCTATCCAACAACAAGAAGATCTAAAAGATGTAGTAGTCTCATTTCCGATGTATTCGCAGAAAAACCAGGAAGAGTTAAAGGCACATACCATTATATTAGAACACCTAAAGGTAAAGTGGTTCATTTAAAACCATATAGACTTCCAGAAGCCTGAAAACATATAATAATTGAGGAAGTCAACTAAATGTTGAAAGACAATATTATTGAGCCCTCTTCAAGCCCATGGTCCTCTCCTATCATATTGGTCACCTGACTTTTCCTGGAGATTCTGCATATACCTCCATCAAGTTAATGTAATTTCAGACATTGATGCTTATCCCATGCCACGCATTGATGAGCTAATTGATAAATTCGGAGCAGCCACCTTTCTATCTACCCTAGATTTAACCAAAGGGTACTGGCAAGTAACTGTATCTGGCCCGGATGAGGAAAAGGACGCGTTTTCAACACCTATAGGACTATTTCAATTTAAAGTCCTTCCTTTTGATTTACACGGGACGCCAGCCACTTTCCAACGTCTCATGGATCAAATCCTACAACCCTATTCCGATTTCTGTGGAGCTTATATTGACGATATCATCATTTATGGTAAAACTTGGGAGGACCATCTCTTTATACCACCATAAAAGTCCTCTGTGCAGATTAGCCCAGTCAGCCGTAAAATACCTTGGCTTCTTTCTAGGGAATGGAAATGTACAGCCCCAACATGAGAAGGTAAAAGCTGTCTTAGATACACCAACCCCCAAGACCAAAAGAGATTTTAGAGCTGTTCTCTGGTTAATAGGATATTAATGTTCATGAGGGTCCCACCAGCCCCACTCTCTGGGCCTTGGCATTTTCGGGGTCATGAAGACACTCTGAAGCAAAGCAGGACACTCAGACTGGTTTCAGGAAGTCATCAGGTTTTGTTTCTTACAGAAGGCATGACACAGGATACACAGGATACAGCATCAGAAACATCTCTGGGACGCTGCTAAAAGTTATAAAATGTCCCTCCTTATATACACTCTAGGGAGGAGAGCTAATGGCCTGATCATAAGTACAGCCCCTTTCCTGTCTGTGATTCATTGATTTACATGGCATGATATGGCATGATAAATGTGCTGTTCCTCTTTCTACTTGTGATTCACTGGCCTATCTGCCACTCAGACCTAGTCTAGACTGTTCTACTCACCCATTCCCCCTACCAGTGCCCCCTACATGAACCTTTATAAAAAAAACTGTCCAGTGAGGTCATAATGAGTTAGCACAACTCAACCATTTTGTCTGCTAAAGCAAGTATCCATTTTAAAGTGCCTGACCTTGTCACAAAACCCAAAATGGCGGATCAATTATGAAATACCTGACCATCCCCAATTTTGCCTAAAACTTGTGACCTGCTCCGATTTGGACCTAGATTCTTTAATAATATATCATAACATTTACTACCTGACACATTCTCTACCCCACATAACTTTCGGACTTCATAAACTAAATCATCCCTTAAAGAGCTTTCCTGTGAAACACTACAATTCTGATTTCTACACCATTTAGAGTCACTGATCACCCAAATAATTTATCATCAATTGGTTTGAGGTAGAGGGGGTCTACCTACTCCTCATTCAGTTTGAGGGCGGGGGTACTCATCCCTTTACACTCCCCCCTCTGTATAGTATTTAGTCATCTACTCAATACTTACAACTACACCATGTCCACCCTCCTCAATTTTCAATGTACCTACACATTTCTGACCTAATTACCCTTTTCCATAGATAATGTCCTTCAATCTGAAAGGTATCCTAACACATTTCTACAATGTCAGTACTAACACATTATACTCTCCTAGTCTAAACAAGTATGTGTCCCTATAAATTACTTGTATTTACTTCTATCTGAGCCCCACCTCTATTCCCCAATTTATTTAAAATGAACTATATGCCTCAGATAATTTTACAGCCACTATGACTCAAGAGTTCGGTCAATCTTTGAGGTAACCCATTAGCTCATTGTCTTCATACATTTTGTCCATATCGTGGCTCATATTCCACATCCTTTCTGCTACTCCCACCCCATGACATTTTCCCTTGCTTCCATTCTCTTGCCCAGGCATATTTTCAGTGTTCATAAAATGTATTTTTCTTCTCATCAATACATTTTCCCCTCGCATATCTTCCACCCGACTCACCTCGGTTTGGCATCCGCGGACCATCTGTGTCCTGTCGATTTTGTCCTCTTTTTTTTGGATGCCTTGTAGCAAGTCCTTGGACCCTTTATTTCAAAAGGCCAGTCCTTTCGCATTTCAGTGTCTTTTCTTTCCATAGAGCACTCATATACATTGTTCAGATTTTCGTTGAATAAGTCCAAAAGAGAGGGCATTTTAGCAAGGCAACACAAGGATGGGGGAGTCTTTTGCAGAAACATTCAGACAAATGGTTACTTTAACAGGGCTTTTCGTTGGGTTCCTCAGTGACTTCTCTCCTTTTCAATTTTCTGAGGCATACAGGTCCCTCGTTGTCTATCTGTAATATAAAACTGAATGAGTTTTCATTGCAAAATAAGTATGTCTCTATTTATCAGTACATTTCTTGTCAACTCATCCCCTTAAATCCCTTTTAGTGGGTTCTATTGAAATTTACCTGCCTTCTAAACAATCTATATTATCCTATTTTCTGAACACCCTACCTCCTAGAAAAAGCTATAATTAAACATTTTCTGGACATACCTGCCTCCTAGACAAAGATATCAGACAATTTAGTTCTGTGTATACAAACCTACTAATTCGCTCCCCTTTTTTCACAATTATTCTACTGTATGGTCAGCCTGCTGGCACCTGATTTGTTTACAATAAGCATATTCAATTGTCATAAAATCTTTAGGCAATGAATGTATTTGTCTGTCTTATTTTATCTGCCCTTATGTCTTCAGGGCTTCCTTTTTATATATACAATCACTGTCCCTTCAGGGGACTTTTTTATCTTTCCTCTAGATCGACATTTTCAGATGAAGAGGTGCTGAAAACATTGAACAACACATTTTTTAAAACAAATAATAATAAAAGAACATCTCATTGTTTTTCTACATCTTCTCGGCGCATCCGTAGCAGAAGAGGATATCTTTTATCAGGGATCCATGCTTTCCCTAACTTCTTGGTGCACAAAATTATCACATTTTCTCATTAATTTGATATGATGCTAGGACTGATGTTTAATTCTCTGCTTTGCTGCATGTGCTTGCTGCTATGCTGTAAATGCTTGCCGCTATGCTGTAAATGCTTCATTCTTTTGCTTCTCCATCTTTCTCACAATTATGTTGGACCATGGTCTTTTTCTTCTGTGCTTTGCTTTCATCCTGTTAAGACAAACAGAAGCGTTTCGCTGCACAATATCTCCTCCTTATCTCACTATACTTAATCTAGTCTACCCCTGTTTTTCTAGACTAACTATAACACCAATTCTTACTATGTGCCTTCATATTATATCATAAAACTACATTGTTTGCCTATTCTAAACACTTTTATACACTCGCCAAGTCGACCCCCTTTGAAATCCCATAAATACAAAAATGGTTACCCACCTTCAATTTGACTTTTGTTTTCTGCGTTTGTCTGAACTGGTCATGCTTTCATCTATTTGCTACTCTCTTCACACCTGATTGCATCTATCTTGGGAAAAATGGCTACACACTAGAAGACATTATGGGGGTCATTACGAGATTCATGGTAGGGTTTAATGGTGCCAGTAGAGCTGCCGGCCCCGTTAACTCCCTACCGCCTCATTACGATTTCTCCTTGCAGGACCCGCCAAGGATGCCTGATTTTACCAGGCATCCTTAGTGGGTCCTGCGAGCAGACCAGCATGCTAACAACGGGCCCGTCATTAACAGGCCCGTTGTTAGCATGCTCCCCATTCCCATTGAGCCCTATGGCGGCTCTAATGGGAATGGGGATGGGTTCCTGGAATGGGGAAATACTGGGCCCTCCAAGGTCGGAATGGCCCGGTATTTCCCCATTCTAGGAACCCAGACCCGGCCTATGTGTACTGTTTGTAGACTTTAGATCGCGGGTGCACAACTTATGGCCAGTTTTAATCGGTCCGCCAGGGTTAAAGAATTTCCTAATGGAGTGCGGCCTGCAAGCAGCATCGGCCGCCCTCCATTAGGAAAGTCTTTGTTCGTCTTCCGGGCAAGAGGAAACACTGACCAGCATTGGCTCAGTGCACACACACCACATAGCTCTTACAAATTTACGTGGTGCGTGTGTGCCGAACCAATGGATGGCCAGCACTACGCCTGGCGTGGTCAATAAGGCTTGATGCTGGAAGGCATTTCAGCCTGCCACGCCAGCCGGAGTATAAGAATCCTGCTTGCCACTGCAAAACCTTGCCAGGCAATCCAGCTAGCCTGCCTGCGTCTGCCTTGAAGCTTGTCCACTCTGGTAAGTACATATTTGGGGGTGGGGGGTTGTTGGGTCTGTCTCTCTGCACTGCCTGTATGCTTGTTATTCTGTGTATGGCCCGTGTATGTTGAGATGCGGGATGTGGGGGGTCGTGTCTGTATGTATGTATGCTTGTTAATCTGTGTATGCCCCGTGTATGCTCATATGGGGGGTGGGGTCGGGTCATTTTCATCCAAACCGTTCCCATTTTCTGGCCCTGGTAACAAAAATCTGTGAAGTCCTTGGCCATCCTTGTACCATGCTAACTTAAACAAACAGTCTTTAACTGTATGAGTATTGTTTCATTCTGTCATCCATAGCTAGGAGGTTCTTGCAAATGTAAAGCGCGTGTTTGACACAGGAAATGGCTACTGGTGGGGCCTAGATTTGTAACCGTGGGAGAAGAAAATATCTCTGGTGTCCTTAAACTTCAACTCACTAACCCTCAGGCGGTGGAGGGATTGTTAGGCAGGTGCATATGATGCCCCCCTCCTCTCAAGGGTCACTGCCAATGCCATTTCTCAGAAATGTTATAGTCATTGTATGGAGCATACTCGGTACTTTTCTTTTTTTCTCCACTGGTCACTTGGGAAATGTGTTGTAATGGAGAAGGAGATAGTGGGTAACTAAGTCATGGGTTCATCACTTCCATCAAATGGTACGATTTTGGGCAGAAGGTTTCCCCTGGTGCATCACTTCGCATATCTACATACATGATAACATTCCCCATTCCTATCCGGAGATGCCTTCTGGGACAGTTTCATCCTTCACAAAACATTTCCCACTGAACAGTGCCAATGGCTGAAGCCTCCATGTGCAACAGCCCAGCTTCGTGTGGGAAGCAAAAGCTCATTCCTGCTATTATCTGCTTCTCCAGGTTGCGATCCCAACTTCCAATTCAGATAGACTAGGCAGCAGACAGGGGACCGATCAAGAAAGTGCCTGAATCCACCTTCATGCAGTCAGCCTACAAACTGGGAAAAATGTAGCCTTCAGACTCCCGACCAGGTAAAATCTGTTTCTTGTGACACTACAGTAGCTTGGGTTTTCTGCGTGGCTCTTTGCACAACATAAAGCTAAAACAGACAAAGTTAAGAGATGTACCTCCTTCACCTTTTGTTGAAACCTGACCCAACAAAGGCTTCACTCCCAAGAGTATGGCCAACCCAAACAGCAAAGTATCGCAGTCCAAAATAACCGAATGTCCAATCAAGGGTCAATACAATATGAATACTTTAATTAAACAGACCAAATGCAATAACTAAATGGAAAGAACTGCAAATATCCATCCCTATAGAAAGAACACTGTCTAAGTAAGTTTGAAGCATTAACACAGAAGGCTGCGGTAGTGCTGCTCCACACTGTCCCCGCCACTGCTCTCCTATATTGAACACTAACTTTCCAGGGCATGTACATCTTATGGCAGTTTTAGTTTTGCAAAAATGACTTTTCTAGAAAGTTGAGGCTTCTGACAGTGCATATGTGCCGGTTTCTACATTTTGTGCTCTGGCTCAATGTTTGTTTCAAAGGTGGAATTTGTATGGCGCAGCTCTGCCACAATTTCAAATGGCTACTATAGTGGGGCCAGCCAATCCCTGCATTCACCACCTAAATCTCAAACATAGCAGTTTGATATGCTATGCAGCCCACTATTCTTGAAGGATGTATCTGTTAATAAGTGCATGAAAAGGTATGCTAGCAAGGCTATGTTCTTTATCTGATCTTGTTCTTTCTCGCTTCTAGGCTTCTTTAAAAAGTATATCATTTGTATATACTCTAGACTTGGACCGTTGTTGTGCGAGCATAACAGTGGAGTTTGTATCTTCCCCGAAGTACCATTCAACCTGCCCTTTACTGTTGGTACTCCATCTCAGTACACAGGTCCCAGGGTGCATTGCATCACTGTTTGTTCCCCAGAGTCGTCCCTGCCAATGTTCAGTGCAGTTAAAAAAAGGAAAGATTGACCAGGAGCACCATCAATTTAAGGATGAGCGGACTGAGAAGTTTTTTTTAATCGAGTCCAACCCTAAAAAAGAAATGTTTTCACCAGTTCTGACCAAAATAGTCACTGCCTCATTTCAAGAAGGTATAGTACTTAAGTTCATTAAGGAAGTCACTAGCACTCCCCTCATTAAGAAGCCATGCCTAGATCATAAGGACCAAGGCAACTTGCGTCCTATTACAAATTGCAATTTTATTCTTAAGGTCCTGGATAAAATAGCAACAACTCAACTTCAGAAACATGTAGAAGCTAATTCCATCTTGCACGACCAGTAATCGGGTTTCTGTGCTGCACACAGCATGGAGACCGCTATGCTGGACCTCCACACTTTCATGCTTGGCATTCTCGATAGGGGTAAGACAGGGCTACTAATGCTCTTGGACCTAGGTGCGGCCTTTGATCTAGTGGAACACCAATTATTACAGCAGGTCCTGGATAAAATGGCTGGTTGCTCCAAGGAAGCATTGGCATGGTTGACATCCTTTTTGGCTGACCGTAAGGCAAAAATACATTGGGGGGAACATTTTCAAAGGCAGCCCACATAAGCTATGGGGTTCCACAAGGAGCTATCTTATCTCCCCTCCTTTTTAACTTATACATGCAATGTCTGTGTGAGTTATTGGAAAGCGTCAGCGCATTTTTTACAAACTATGTCAATGATACCCAATTGGTGATGGAACTGGATGGTGACCATTTTACAGGGAGTGCTAAAATTTCACCATTATACAACATTATAGAAAAATGGATGGAGGGCAATTGGATGTGCCCAAACAGTAAAAAGACGGAGATGATGATCTTTGGCACCCGTCAAGCAAGAGCTAAATTAGGGGCAGATTATGAGTCCTTCTATATTAAAGACACTTATATACAAGTGTCAGAGAAGGTTAAAACCCTCAGGATGATCATAGAGGCATCTCTGGGTGTAGAGGCGCAGGTGAATTTACTACATAAGAACAACTTTTATTATCTCTGACTACTGAGATCCATCTGCCCGTTGCTGAGTGAAGAGAATACTGCCACCATTGCAAGGGCCACCATTTTGTCCCATTTGGACTATGGCAATTCCCTTATGCTCGGGGCTACGAAGAAATGTTTAGAGAGATGCCAGATTATGGAAAATAATGCTGTATGCATTATTAAAGGTATCAAGAAAAGAGACCACATTTCCGAGGGAAGGAAAGCACTGCACTGGCTCAAGATCAAGGTCAGGTCCACTTTAAATCCTTGAGTCTAGTGCACAGGTGCATGCACGGCGCTGCGCCAGTATACCTCAAGGAAAAGATTCTACGATACACTCTGAATCGGTCACTGAGGTCAGAAGCAAAAGGTCGGATCTCTGTCCCCTCCTACAGTCAAGTTACTGGATTGGATAGTGCTTTTCCCGTGCTGGTAGCCCAGCATTGGAATAAACTGCCTCTAACCTTCCGACTTGAATCCAGCTACTGGGTTTTCAGAAAGCACCTTCAAACTTACCTGTTTAAATATTTAATACCAGACTTCCGGATAGCCTGTTAACTCTGCTAGATTGTCTTAATCTTGTCTTCATTACATGTTTTGTGTTTTGCGGCCTGATGCCCGCAGGCTTTCGGCACTCGATAAGCATGTGAAATAAAATAAATACCTTATGTGTACTTGTGTCTCATTTGTCTCGAGCGCATAGCAGTCCCCAAGGAAGGATTATAACATCTGCCGCCATTGTGAAGCAAAACATTCACAATATAAGGATTTGCAGGGGGAAGCGAGAGTTAAGAAAGCTGGGGAGCTAAAAACACAGCTGACTAAGCAACAGAAAAAAAAGAATCTGAATGTGCCACCTTTGCGAGTTATAAGGTTGCACAGCTTATTGCAAGGTCAGCATGTCCTTTCACAGACGGGGAAGTCGTAAAAGACTGCCTGATGGAGATTTGTGAGGCAGTGTGTAAAGAAAAAAAAGATGCTTTTACAAATGTTCCCCTTTCACGGATAAGTATCCAGCGGCTTATTGTAGACACGGCTGACAATTTTTACAGCCAACTGAAAATGCAATGTAAGGATATCAAATTCTTTTCAACTGCTCTTGATGAGGGCACAGATGCAAGTGACACAGCCCAACTCTTAATTTTAATTCGGGGGGGGGGGGGTCAATAACGAATGCAAAGATATTTACTGGGTAGCTGACTTTGCTTTTCTGACCTGCCTGACTGGCCATTTGAAATGGTATGATATATATGATGTGATATGATTGGTTATTTATAACATGCTTAATACGCAGAGGTTTCTACGCGCAGACCCGGGGATCGAACCTGTGTTGCTTCGTGTCGCCTTGCTTCCAAGGCAAGTGCGTTGCCCCTCAGCTATCCTCCCGAGACTCAATGATTCATGTTTAAAGTTGCAAGGAAGCCAAAATCTAATATCTGATCTGTTTGAGGCAGTTTGTGCCTTTGAAATAAAGTTAAGACTTCTGACAGCACAACTGGAGAAAGGGATGCTGCTATACGTCCTTTTTTGGTGATTTCAGTATGTGGCCATTCAATGGCTTGTAACTTTTTTGTTACATGAGATATCTCGGCCAAATATGGCTCCTTTTTTCCCCACATGTAGTCGGTCGTAAGGCCACCCAGGAATCCTAGGTTGCTGTAGGGGGGTGAGAGAAAATAGCCAAAAAGGGGGAAAATGTTGGGTTTTTTCAAAAAATGCCAATAAACTGATGTACAAAGTAGCCTGTGGTTTTTTCCTTGTAAGAGCTAGGAACGAATGGTTTGCTGTGCTGAATTCCCCAATTTCCTGGCTTTCAAGAACAGGTTGAGTGGAAACGGAAAACAATTATTTTGATGTGGTTATCAACCGTTTTGTGAGAGGTAGGCAATTTTGCCCATTTTGGCCAATTGGACATGCATGGACGGAATGGAAGAAAAGGGTAGGAAAGCCGATTTGGAGGACGGAAAGGCATATATTTCTAGACAAAATTCCAAGTTTAGGAAGGGGTGATTTGCATAGGTCAGACAACAACTAGGTAGGGGAAACTGCCATAGATTGGGGGAAAAGCAGGAAAATGACCGAAAAAAAAGGAATGTGTTGAACATGGTTGGCTTGGTACGGCAATGGCTTCTATGAATTTTGAGAAAAGCAATGCTCCGCTTCATTCCCCTGACTCTTGCAGTTAGGACAGCACACATTTTTTGTAGTGTTTTACAAAACAAGCAATACCACAAGCCAAACACTGAGCCATGGTACACAGGAGTTTTACGCTCACGGCCTGAACAGACGCACTTAGCATGTGTAAATCGGCAAACCAATGTGGTGAGGAACGGCAAGCATACATTTTTTGAAAGAGCACAGACAGAACTTTTCAAGGGTAGGTGACTTGTGCAGGTTACAAAAGAGTATGGTGCCTAAAGCAGCGACTAAATGTAGGTCACATTTGGGAAATGAAAGGGGTGTGTGACAAAGGGCACCAGCAAATGGGTCAAAACGTTATGAAAACCACACAAACACAACACATGGCCTACCATCCCGCGTTCCCACAGGTGTCCCGATGAAAATGGTACCTCACATGTGTGGGTGCACTTACCTGGCCGCCAGGGGGAAAGCCTAAAACATAAGTAACCCCAAGTCTGTTTTCAGACCGGAATTTCAGACGCTCTGCCGACCAGCACAACATACAGATATGGGCCTCGGGTGTCCAAGCCACCAAGGAAAACAGGGAACCCCATGCATTTTCAAAAAAGAGGACACCCGTGGGAATCCACAGAGGTATGATTTGGGCAAATCGCCACAGAATGTATTACCCAGACACCCCGCAAAGTCCAAAATGTGGGAAAAAAAACGCATTTTCCGCACATTTTGCTCGGCTCACCCATCGAAACACGCCCCCAACAACACATGGCCTACCGTCCCGCGTTCCCACAGGTGTCCCGATGAAAACGGTACCTCACATGTGTGGGTGCACCTACCGGGGGCGCAAAAGGAAAAGGGTAACCCACTGGTAACCCGAAGCCTTTCGACACTGCCCATTTTGTTCATGTGGGCAACCTACAGATTTGGGCCTAGGATGTTGAAGCCAGCAAGGAAAACAGGGAACCCCATGCATTTCCCAAAAGAGGACACCCGTGGGACTCCACAGAGGTCTGCCTTGCGCAAATTGCCCCAGTTTTTATTAGCCACAATCCCTGACAAAGTGTGATATTTGGTGGGGAAAAAACACAATGTTCACTTTGTCTGGGGTTCTGGGTACTAAATTCTGGGCCGCTTTGCGCAAGTCAGACCTCTGCACATTCCCACGAGTGTCCTCTTTTGGGAAATGCATGGGGTTCCCTGTTTTCCTTGCTGGCTTCGACACCCTAGGCCTAAATCTCTAGGGTGCCCACATGAACAAATTGTGCTGTGGCGAAAGGCTTCGGATTACCAGTGGGTTACCCTTTTCCTTTTGCGCCCCCGGTAGGTGCACCCACACATGTGAGGTACCTTTTTCGTCGGGACACCTGTGGGAACACAAGAAGGTATGACATCTGTTGTTGGCGACGTGTTTCGGTGAGTGGACACAGGGAAATGTCTCTGAAATTGGCTGGAAATGCAGACAATCCTCAGGCATTTCGCTCTGGCCACCCATCGAAACACACCGCCAACAACACGTGGCCTACCTTCCCCCGTCCCCACACGTGTCTCGATGAAAACGGTACCTCACCTGTGTGGGTGCACCTACCGGGGGCGCAAAAGGAAAAGGGTAACCCACTGGTAACCCCAAGCCTTTCGCCACTACCCATTTTGTTCATGTGGGCAACCTACAGATTTGGGCCTAGGGTGTCGAAACCAGCAAGGAAAACAGGGAACCCCATGCATTTTCCAGAAGAGGACACCCGTGGGAATCCACAGAAGTCTGCCTTGCACAAATTGCCCCAGTTTTTATTAGCCACAATCCCCGACAAAGTGTGATATTTGGTGGGGAAAAAACACAATGTTCACTTTGTCTGGGGTTCTGGGTAATAAATTCTGGGCCGCTTCGCGCAAGTAAGACCTCTGCGCATTCCCACGGGTGTCCTCTTTTGGGAAATGCATGGGGTTCCCTGTTTTCCTTGCTGGCTTCGACACCCTAGGCCCCAATTCAGTAAATAATCCATGGTGGCTAGTGGCCCCCGTCCCCCACCCCTACCCCACCCCCTTTTCCCTTCATTTCTTTTTTTCTTTTACATTCCCTGGGGGCAGATGGTCAGCCATCTTCCCCAGGGTTCACATGCATGTGCCCCCATGCTTTGGGGGCCGGGAGGGGGGAGAGTGCTGCTTACTTGAAGCAGCCCCCCTCCCCCCAACTCACAAACGGATCCATGGTGGTCCAAGTGGGTAGCTGGCCACGGATCAGCGCTCTGCGCTGATCCGTGACCAGCAATGCCTCATGTAGATGGTGTCCTTGGAAAGGGGAGAACCTCCCCTTTCCAAGGACACCACTTTTTGCCATATACCTGGTGGTCTAGTGGGCCCCAGGGCCCCAAACCCCTGCCCACCTCCCCCCTTCCCTCGATTTTTTTTTTCTTTTCACCCCTGGGGGCAGTGATCATCTGCCCCCAGGGGTCTCTGGTGCTGTGGCCCCATGCTTTGGGGCCACGGGGGGAAGGGAGCCGCTTACCTAGTAATCAGCCCCCCCTCCCCCGCATCACAAACGGATCTGTATTGATCCGGTGGCATTGCTGCCCGCGGATCGCGCACCTTGCACCCGATCCGCGGCAGCAATGCCACACAATGGGTATCGTTGTAAACGGGAGAATCTCCCCTTTCCAACGATACCCGCCTCTCGATCTCCGGCTTGAAATACAGCCGGAGATCGAGGCGGAGCAAGAAGGTCTCTTACCTTCTCTCTTCAACGCAGCAGCCGAAAATGGCTGCTGCTGTGATTTTACTTTCAGTTTCACGCCGACGTGCTTTACGCACGCCGACGTGAAACTGAAGGTAAACCAGCCCCCTGGCAGTGAGGGGAGACCTCCCCCTCACATAGCCCGGGGGTTGGATTACAGGAAAAGACACAACTGATGCTATTCAATCAAAGGAAAATCGCCCAAACTGTATTGTTAGTTGGGGAGACTAGACTAAATTATACTGAAAGCTACAGCTATCTGGTGGTTCAATTGGAGCCATGATTGACAAATATGTTGAAAGGTATCCCCTCAGCCACCCATACCGCTCAAGGGACATACAGATCTATCCATGTGTGTATGAAAACCCACAGGCTATGATTAAGGACACCTGTATGGACAGCTTGGACTAGACACCAAGAAGCCATGTTGCTAACGTTGTTAGAGACACCACGACATAGCAGCGTTAGACACGAAGCACACTCGAATACATGAAGAACATGTGTATACAGTTCTATAAGTTAAAGGACAGATACATATACATACTGTCATTGCTTTTATTATTTTGCCATTAGACAAACGCAGCAATACAGAAACCGCAAGAGACAAGAGATCCTGAGCAGAGCTTGCAGATGTTTACATGCGAACAACCCTATGGAACTGCAGGAGCACCCATGTGACCTGACAGAGCCAAGTGTGACTAACCCATGGAAATGTAGAGTAGCATGGACACTGTAGAACCCGCATTATAAGGTTTAGGAAAATTACAGCAGGCCTCGAGCTTCAGAGAAAGAGACGAGCGGAGCTGATTCAGGCTGGACAGAGCGCAAGACGTATGAGACAGGACCCGCAGCCAAGGCCAAGAGATATGCATGACATTCTAATCCCCAGAAGACAAAGGGACCAGCTGCAGATAAGACTAATAAATCCTCATAATCATCATAATGCAGAGTTGCACAGCTCAAATTTGTGGTCTCTGAACATGTGACGTGGCCGAGGCAGACAATGGACATCGATCAGCGGTGGGAAAGGAGAACTGGTCCCAGGCAGCCAGACACAGACAGCGACAAGTATGCAACAATATGCAACAAGTGTTGCGCCGATCAGGAGAGCACTCTCATGAGCTAAGGTGCAAAACAAAAGTTACAACGCAGACACATAGTCATTCTTATTACCTTGAAGAGGTACACAGTGATCTGAGAACCTTTGCAGATCCCAGCCCTGGGGACGTCAGCTAGAGCACATCAGAGTTTAGTACCATAGGGGTGAGTAGCAAGAACCAGTGGTAAGTACACAACACTGCAACAATGTTATAGTTAGTGACATGGGGATGGACCAGGCCAGCCACCTGACATGCGAGGGCCAGTAGAGTAACATCTAAAATGTCCGCTATATGTGGTAGAATGCTCAATACCCAATCCTTTGGTCCCATAGGTTTTCTACAGAAGCGCCCAGGTTGTGACGTCATGCTGATGAAAACGGGTAGCAAAACCAGCCTGCGAGCTGAGGTAGAGCGAGATGTGCATGGCTTTTTCCTGTTCCTGTACTGATCCCTGTTGGTTTTGCCTGTAATAAACCGCAGTTTGAACTTGCTGTTGACTGAGTACAGCGTGTATCCTGGGGGACGGTGTTGGGCCCTCAAAGTCTGCAGACTTCCAGTGTCCCTCTGGCATACCTGGGGGTCTATCCCCAACAGGTTGGTAGCAGAGGTGATGCTTGGCTGCGCCAGCCTGGCACCAGGTCGTCTCCTTCGCCGCCGTACCTGAGAGGCCACAGGACCCCTGCATATTTCGAGAAGATGGGAAAACGCATGCCCGTGTAAAGGCCATCAGGAACCCCTTGGAAATCATCCTGCCCAAAGTCAGCGAATAGTCCAGGCAGACAAGGATGGGGAGGTGAGCACCTTGAGGTGTCGGCATCGAGCAGTGCCAGCAAACCACTGAGTGTAAGTATTGACCCCATCTAACGGCAACTGTGGGTTTGAGGGAGGGTATTGAGTACTGTGAAGTATTGTTTAGTATCGTCGAGTATTGTCAAAGTATTGTTTAGCATTGTCAAATTAGTAGGGACAAGAGCGGAGGTAGAAGTCCTTCTTCTATGCTTAGGGCACATTCGGTTTTAGGGGTAAAAGGTTTTGGTGAATAACCTAGACTATTGACTCAAGGGCACGGATGACACAAGATATGTAAATTGTGGTATTCCTTTGGGTTGGGTGTTTTAGCTCAGGTCATAGATGACGGTATCCCTGTAAGGGTTAGCAAGGGAGCTGGCCTAGATTGCGGAAGATGAGTCGACTGGTTAAGTCTCCAGGAGTGAGACGTTTTGCATGTGAGGCGATGCCGCGGGTACAGTTCGATCACAAGAGAATATTGGTACACTCTTCCTGGAGGCAGGAAGACAGCTGTGGGGTTTTGTGTGGGTTGGGAGTAACAGGATATTATAGTGTGTGCACAGTATTTGATTATTTTGCATTGCCTAGGCTAATAGACCAGTGACGTCACCCGTAGGTTTGCACATAGGACACCAAGAGCACGAGACAGTGAGGAGCTAGTATTGGAAACTTGGGATTGGTAGACGAGGTGAACCAGTGGAGGTCCAGGGACAGCACATGCGCAAGAGTGTGGGTGTGCCTGAGGAGGCAGCAATTGTAAAGGCGGGGCGGTGCACGGAGCACTCCTGATCAGTTCTGGAGCAGGAGAAGCTCGTAGAAACTGAAAGGTATTGCCATTATACTGTACCTTTTGCCCCACACAACGGACTATCGAAACCCTCGACATGAGGTCAGGGAAAGGCGCTGAACATGTATCAGGGGAAATGCAGGGGGACACGCCCCTCCAGCAATTGTGTAAGAGACTCGCGCCGTATCAAGAAAACATTTGCAAGTATAGCACAGAATGGTCCAAAAGTACAGAGGGAAAGTTAATTAAACCATGGCCACCTTGTGAAAGTTTCTCCAAGGACGTGCAGCAATCACTATTGACATACAGGGTACTAATAAGGGGAAGAAATTAACAAAGTGCATGTCTATATTTGAGTTTTGGCACATGTTTCAGGAGGACGAGTTGGATGCCGTGAGACGTCAGTGGATGCTGAGCCACCAGGAGGTGAAAGAGCCAGGGACTCATCCCTGCGCACCTCCCCATGTTAGTCCAAGTGTAGTATCCGACAACACAGAAGATGAGCAGGGGATGCATCCTATGCAAGAATTAAGGGCAGCATAGGGGTATTCAAACCCGAAATATAAGCAACCACCATACATTAAAGATGAAAGGCCTATAGGTGCAGGACAGCAGGTTATCGAGCGAGAGGGGGACGCGAAGGAGGGGCTCAGGAGCATAGCCACGAATTAATGATAGGAGGGTAGATACCATTAAAACTGCAAGGGAAAACAGATGGAGAGGCAGAAGGAGTGGCCAAGGCAATGGAGGGTCTGAAGAGAAGCAGCGAAGCATGAGATTGGGCAGAGATAATTGATAAGGAAGATAAGAAGGAGAAGGAGCGAGAGGAGAAAGAGAGAGAACAGGGAGAGGAGAAGAGAAGAGAGATTGGAAAAAGAGGATAGGGAGCAGAGGAAGGAGGAGTCGAAGCAAAGCATGGATAGGGAGCAAGAGGAGAGGATTGAAGGAGACCTCATGGAAAGGAAGAGGGCAGAGCAGGAGCAGCAGGATAGAAAGACGAGGGAAGTTGAAGAGATCGAAAGGCGAAGAGAAGTAGCAGAGCGGGAAAGACGCACTTTAGCTGAGTGGGAACAGCGGAAGTTACAGTTGGATAGGTTGGCAAGAGAGCGAGTGTGCAAAGAGGAAGATGAGCGAGCAATAAGGGCGGTAAAGACACAGGGAGCTCTAGAAAGGGAGGCCACAGATTCGAGGAGGATAGACAGATGGAACCAGACAGCACTAGTTTATGAGGCAGGAGCACTGTAGACAAGGAAGGAGAAGGCCTAGGGGCTTGGGCAGGGGCAAGCAGGTACGATCTGAGGGACATTGACCTAAGTACAAGACCTAACACAGACTTGTCGTTGAGGAGGCTGAGTTTCGCAGATGATTTCTGTAGTAACATGGACACAGGGTCTGACAAAGAGGGCAGGTACGGTGAGGACGAGAGGGGGGACCAGTCCCGGCCCCAGTCAATGGGGGCAGGAACAGACAAGTGAGTGCCACGGGTGTTTAGGACACACACAGGGGGAGAAGGAGGGTGCAGCTCGAGTGAGCAGACACGACTGACAAGTGACTTGCACACCCTACATGACACCAATACATATGAGATACATTACTCACCGTAATCGTATTTCTGATGTTTTTATCTGCTTAGATTCACATGCTGTGCATAGGCCGATATCTAGGGGAAGCTGTGGAGTATTACAAACTCGAAAATGGGCGTCGACACAGGGCGTGCCAGTAATACTATCCCTAGTGTGACATCCACTGTACCCATGATCCCTCACGCGTCTAGGACCCTCAGATTGTATTTTTTCTGACATGAGGTAGCATGAGGAGTAGCGTGAGTACAGATAATCCAAGCAGATAGATAGATAGATAAGACTACAAGCATCCATGCGCCTTCTCTCAGAGGGGAGGAAGGGTGGGTCGCATGTGAATCTAAGCAGATAGAAGCATCAGAAATATGATTATGGTGAGTAATGTATCTCTTCTGAGGCTTGTTGAATCTTCTTAGATCACATGCTGTGCATAGATTAGCGAGCAGTGTTAGAAGAAGGAGGTGGGATGTGAGAAGGGTCATGAGCAAATAAATGTCTTAAAACCGCTTGTCCCACTTGAGTATCTGTCTTGGAAAGGGTGTCAATGCAGTAGTGCTGAGTAAAAGTGTGAATAGAGCTCCAAGTAGCTGCTTTGCAAATGGTGTCAAGGGGTACATTTGCAATGAAAGCCAAAGTGGCCCCAATGCCTCTAGTAGAGTGGGCTCTCGGCGTGAAAGGCAGAGTCTTTCCAGAAAGAGAGTAACACAGCTGGATACAGTTAACAATCCACTTAGAGATGGCACCTTTAGAGACACGATCTCCCTCTCTGCCTGTAGCTACGGAGACAAACAGCTGATCTGTTTTCCTTAGCGGTCTGGTCTTGTTTACATAGTAGAGGACCGCCCTACGCACATCTAGGCTGTGTAGTTTCACCTGAGCCGAGCTTTGTGGGTCTTGGAAGAAAGCCGGAAGCTCGATGGACTGCTTCACGGGCGATTTAGAAATAAACTTAGGTGAGAACCTAGGGTGTGTACGTAAAACCAGTTTATTTTTATGAACTGTAAAGAATGGATCCTGCACTGACAGAGCCTGAACTTCACTGACCCTTCTTATAGATATTATTGCTACTAAGAAGGCCGTCTTATAAGTCAGGTGTTTGAGACTGCTTTTATGCATGGGTTCAAATGGGGGGCCCATGAGTTTAGATAGCACCACGTTAAGGTCCCATCCTTGTGGTGGGTTTGAAATAGGAGGGTGAAGTCTCTTTACTCCTTCCATGAAGGCTTTAACCTTTAACCACTGGTATCTTCCACCACGACACCTTATTATGGGATGTGGTGTATGCTGACAGCGCTGCCAGGTGTACCTTCAGTGAGTTAAATACCAGTCCTGCATCCAGCAGGTGGAGCATGTACGTGACAACTGTGGAGGGAGTGCAATCAACTGGGTTGATTTGCTTGTTCTGGCACCAGTTAACAAATTGTTTCCATTTCTCAAAGTAGCAGTGCCTCGTGTTTGGCTTCCTAGATTCCTTTAGGATGTCCATACATCTCTGTGGTAATTTGAGATGTCCGAACTCTATGACCTCAGGAGCCATGCTGCTAGGTTCATTGAGTTGGGTTGAGGATGCACTGTTTGACCCTGGTGCTGGGACAGTAGGTTGTAACAGCCCGGGAGTTTGATGGGTTCGCACACCCCTAGTCTGCGTAGGTGTGGAAACCACGGTTGTCTCGCCCACATGGGTGCAACTAGGACAAGCGTCATTGACTCTCTGTTCATCTTGTTGACCACCTTCCTGATGAGAGGTGTTGGTGGAAAAGCATACGCAAACATCCCTGACCAGTTCATCCACAGGGCGTTCCCCTGGGAGTCTGGCTGGGGGAACCTGGATGCAAATCCTGGGCAATGTCTGTTTTCGCTTGTGGCGAATAGGTCTATAGTGGGGAAAGCCCACTGAGAGAAGATTTCTTCTACGATTTCTCTGTGTAGACACCATTCGTGTTCCTCTGGAAGGGGATCTCTGCTCAAAGCATCCGCCAGAGAATTGAGATCCCCTGGAACATGTTGAGATGACAGGAAGATCTTCCGTCTGAGTGCCCATATCCAAATTTTCTGGGCAAGCTTGGACAGATTTGGCGAATGAGTCCCTCCCTGCTTGTTTATGTAAAACATGGATGTAGTGCTGTCCGTCCGGATCTGCACTGACAGATTCAGCAGGTTCGGCTCGAACGCTTGACGCGCTCTGAATACTGCCAGAAGTTCTAGCAGGTTGATGTGATTCTTGGGCACTGAGTGAGACCAGAAACCCTGAGCTGTGTGGTGGAGGAGGTGATCTCCCCACCCTGTCAGGCATGCATCGCTTGTGACTACCGCCTGTATCTCGGGATCGTAAAAGGGTTTCCCCTTGGACAGATTTTCTCTTGTCCACCGGTGAAGGCTTTGTACCAGTGTTGGCGAAACGACCACTAGATCGTCCCACTGACCACTTGCCTGAGACCACTGTTTCGCCAACCATTCATCCATGGGAAGCATGCGCAGGTGCGCGTGGGGTACCAGATAAATACATGACGCCATCATGCCTAGCAAACACATTGCTTTGCGTACTGTTATCTGGCGACCGGACTGATATTGCGGAATTTGCAGCAGTATATTCCGAATTCGTTCCTCTGATGGAAAGGTCAACCCCTCTTGAGTTTCTAGGATAGCTCCTAGGAACTGTTTGGAGGTGCTTGGAACCAGACTTGACTTCTTCTCGTTTATTGAGAAGCCTAATTCGAAGAGGAGGTCGATCGTCCTTTGAATGTTTGTTCTGCAAATTACTGGGGTCTCCCCCGTGATGAGCCAGTCGTCCAGGTAAGGGTACACCGGGATTGCCTCCCTGTGTAGGTGTGGTGCCGCCACCGCCAGTACCTTGGTGAATACCCTTGGAGCCGACGCTATCCCGAAAGGCAGTACCTTGAACTGGTAGTGCCGACAGTCCACCTTGAAGCGCAAGTACTTTCTGTGTGCTGGGAACATGGAAATATGAAAATAGGCATCTTTCATGTCCAATGTTGCCATGTAATCCCCCTTTTTTAGGAGGGGGATTACCTCCTGGAGAGTAGTCATGCGAAATTTTTGGTGCTTGACTTACTTGTTTGCAGGCCGTAAGTCCAATACTGGGCACATTGTTAAATCTTTTTCTGGCACAAGGAAGTAAGTTGAATAAATACCCTTGTTTACCTGGTATCCCGGGACGAGTTCTATCGCGTCCTTTGCTAGAAGATTGACGATCTCCTCGAGGAGGATCTTCTGGTGGTCCAAAGAATGTATTCTTTGTCGTGGAGGGTGGTTTTGGGGACGCTCTAACAGTTCTATGCAGTATCATGCGGACACTGTGGACAGCACCCATCTGTCTGAAGTGATCCCTTCCCAAGCTTGGGTGAAGTTGGAAATGCGTCCCCCTACTGGGGATGTGTGAGAAGGGACCCTGAACGGCACGTCACTGTTTTGGTGGAGGCGTGCCGCCGCCTCTACTGTGGCTGCATCTACCCTTACCATGCCCTCTCTTATTACCCCTGCCATTACCCTGGGTAGACTGCTGGCTGTTGTTGTTCCATTGTGTACCCTGCCCCTGGGAATAGTTAGACCCTCTCTGGGAACTTTGTCCGCATGGGCGACGAAAATTGCCATTCCCTCTCTGGTTAGGGGGTTTATTGGTTAGTTGGCCTAGGGATTTGAGTGTCTCATACTCGTCCTTGGCATTTTTCAGCGCGTCCTCGACCGCCTTTCCAAACAATAGATCCGGTTCCACTGGTTTGTCTATCAATGAAGCCTGGGTTTCGGCTTTGAACCCAGACTGTCGCAACCAAGCATGCCTTTTGATAACAGTACCTTCTGCTATCAGTCTGCCGGCGTTATCCGCGGCATCCAAGGTTGCTTTTAATATGCAACCGGACATGGCTCTTCCTTCCGCCGAAACTCGTGCCAATTGGCTTTTTAAGGGTTCTGGGGCGGAATCTATGAGTGCCGCGACTTCTTCCCACTGGTGGTAGTTGTAACTCGCCAGTAGGGTGGTGGAGTTGGCAATCCTTGTCTGGTAGGCGGAAGTGGAGGCTACTTTCCTGCCCAAGCCATAAATATTCTTGCTCTCCTTGTCGGGAGGAGCTTCCGACGATGAGAAGGGTGCTCCTGCCCTCTTACGGGTGTTAGTAACTACCAGGGAGTCCGGTTTCAGATGCCATTTTATGTACAGTGGGTCTGTTTGGGCTGCCCTGAAAAGCTTCTCAACTCTGGGGTTTACCGCCCTAGTGAGATAGGGATTAACAAGGGAAGGGTCTATCCTCCTTTGTATAGACTTAAGGATAGGGATGGCCTGGGCAACAGGTCTCCTTTCTCCCACTAACTCCTCGGCAAAATCCCTCTCTTCTTGTGCACCCTGGGTGTCAATGTGGAAGTGTTCTGCCGCTCTGAACAGCACTTCATTCAAAAGAGGCTGGTTATCGACAGGGGAGTCGGTAACCGCGGGTTCTTTATCTACCGGGGAATCTAGCCTGTAGGTTTCTGGGTTGTCCTCCTCCTCCTCCTCTTGGTCCTCGTCATCCCCATAGTAGCCTGTCCCAGTTTGTTCTTCCACCATGCCCAAATCTGGATCCTCATAAAGGGATGGATCTCCCTGATGTTGAGAATAGGGCTGTATACTGAAGGGGTCTGAAGTAGGAGCTTCAACCCGGGACTTCTTACTTGGGGGTATCATTCCCTAGAACCTGAGGGAGTTGACCCGTCTGGGGTAAAAGAGAGAAAGTGTTCAGGGTTTTTGGCGTAGAAATCTGCCAATGATGACATCCTTGACATTACTCTGTCTATGTCATCAGTAGACCACTCTCTTGAACTGGGAATTATTCTTTCTTGAAGGCTTTTCGCTGTCTTATCTAGACTAGACCTACTGGTTTGAATAGGGGTCTTTGGGATAACAGAAGACCGAGACTTGTCCATCTGTTTACATGGGGTAGAAAGTCTTTGAGGTGTGGAAGTAGGCTGAGACTGCTTTCTCTGTTGTTTTTCACCTTCCCAGTGTGTGAAATAGTGAATAGAGTCCTTCGACGCCTGGCGCTGAGGTTCGGGAGTAGTGTCCCTATATCTGTGTAGTGGAGGTTGGGACTCTGGAGCAGCCGTTGCGTGGCCTGTTGACGCCGACTCCTGGAGTGCGGACTGGGGATAGAGGTCGGCTTCGTCTTCTGACGATCGAACCTCTGTTACCTTGGGGAGCGAGGCACTTCTGGCAACAGTGGATGGTTGCCTGGAGTCATGCAGCGATCTAGATCGAGAACGCCCAGAGGACACTGAATCGGACCGTTCTGTATGTGCCTCTTTCCAAGTACTCGGCGTGCGCGTCGAGTCTCGGTTGGACTTTGTGTGTTTTGTGAGTAGCGCTTGTGTCGCCGGGGGTCTTCCCCATAGCCGCCCTGCCGGACGACCTTCCGAGGTCGGGGACTTGCGCTTAGCTGTGAATTGACGCCACTTTGCCCTCGCCGTCCGAAAGCACGGCCTCTTGCCGCCTTGCCGCTGCCATGGCCTCTTGACGCCTGGCGTGGTGGGCCCAACGCTTGATCGAACGGTCCTTGAGTGTTTTCGGTTTGAACCTACTACACGCTCTGCAGTTAGCCTCGGGGTGGTCCCTCGGTAAGCAGAGATTGCACGTGGCGTGCCTGTCAACCCAAGGGTACTTGCGGTTGCACTTGGGGCAAAATTGGAAAGGGGTACCCTCCATACGCACCTTGTGGCAGCGGGCTAATAAGTGTAGGAATATATAAGAATGTACCTATATACCAAAAGAGTGTAGAGTATGTCTACCCCCCACTCTCCCTACTTGCAGGGCCGAGGCCAGAGGCCTTTCTAGGCTCAGGCTGAGGCCAGAGGCCTTCCGAGGCCCAAATCCGTCGTGCAGCTCTCGACGGCGATTCTTTCTCCGTGCCGGTGTCGAGAGTGGATGTTCGGTGACTTGACGTTGGGGTGGAGAAATGGGGAAATATAACAATATTTTAGCAAAAGTATGGCTAAAGCCAGGGAACTCAACGGAATGCTTCCCACCAGTATGGCGGAAAGAAACAATCTGAGGGTCCTAGACGCGTGAGGGATCATGGGTACAGTGGACGTCACACTAGGGATAGTATTACTGGCACGCCCTGTGTCGACGCCCATTTTCGAGTTTCGAAAAACAAACTGTAATACTCTGCAGCTTCCACTAGATGTCGGCCTATGCACAGCATGTGATCTAAGCAGATTCAACAAGCCTCAGAAAAATACTGGACAAGGCCGCCTACACTCAAATTCAGAAGCATTTAGAATTGCACAAACTCCTGGGCAGCAGACAATCTGGCTTCCCTCCACTGCACGGAACTGAGACCGCCCTAATTGACCTTAAGTCCAGAATAGACGAATTGAGAGACAAAGGAAGGACAGTACTCCTGCTTTTACTTGACCTCTCCGCGGCATTCGACCTGGTTAACCACAAGGTCTTATGTCAGCACCTCGACTCTGCAGCTCACTTCTCCACGGACGCTATCAAGTGGATCGAGTCCTTCTTGAGCGAGAGGACCATGAGAGTCTTCTCCCCCTCTGCATGAGCTGATCCTACACCCACCCTATGTGGTGTTCCCCAAGGATCCTGCGTCTCGCCTACCCTCTACAATATCTTCACTAAGCCACTATTCGACGATCTGGACAAGATGGGTCTCACCTACACTAACTATGCAGATGATACTCAGATTCTCCTACCACTTTCTGGGGATTACGGTACGGACATGGGCCTAGTGAACAAAGTTTACCTTATCATCCAAGCATGGATGGCCACACACGGTCTATGCTTGAACGATGATAAGACTGAACTAATAATACTGGGTTCGCAGGCCAATATCAAAAAACTAGGTCAAGAATATTCATCTTTCAATATTGACGACAATACTATTAAAGTCTCCAAGGAAGTAAAAACCTTGGGATTCTACTTGGACTCCACACTATCCTTTGACAAGCAGGTCAAATCCCTTACCTCGGCTACGTCTTATACATGCAATCTTCTTAGAGCTGGTAAACCGTTCCTCTCTGACAATAGTTGTCTGATCCTGGCTAGAGCCCTTATACTCTCTAGAATCGACTACTGCAAAGCCCTATACATTGGGGCTAACAAATCCACCATTCATAAGCTCCAAACGCTACAGAATAATACCTTAAGAGCAGCCCTTGGCATAAATAAGAAAACCCACATTTCTGCCTTGAGACGCCAACACAAATGGCTCTCCACATCCAATAAAATACTTCTAAAAACACTCTCTCTGACTCACAAAGCCTTGAGCAATGCGGCCCCTAGTTACCGTATTGACAAACTTCAGAGAAGAACTTCTCTCAGACCCACTAGAAGTGGGAACACCAATTGCCTAAATATCCCTAAATACAAACTTACTACCATTGGGGGTAATGGCTTCACTGTTAAGGCAGCCAAAAGCTGGAATTCACTGCCCCAGGAGTTGAGAATTGACCTACCATATCCACTCTTCAGGAAAAACCTAATAAAACACATCACTGCCACTAATCCTTAGCTCCCATCACCCTCTCCCCTGATGACACCATCCCGCAATTAAGAAACAGTATATCCTGCTATATTCTCTCTTTATGTAAATATGGCAGCCTATGCATATGCAACCACAAAAGCTTTATTTCCTTAGTGCATGTACCCTGCTTTAGTCCTATTGTTCAGATTGTATATATCCTGTAATCATGCATATTGTTCATCTTGATATATGTAAATTCTGTAACCTGTGTATGCGTAACCATGTAAGCCTTGCATTTCCTTGTCACTGCGCCCTTTTACTTACGAGTCTGGTGCGCTTAACAAATGAATAAACAAACAAACAAACAAACAAACAAATATATATATATAGGCTTAGAGACCACCCAGGACAAAGAAAAGGGGAGACAGCAATGGCTTGTTCAATGGGACGATTGACGAGGAGGTATGACGACAGCAGGAGAGTGCCCACACTAGAGCCAATAGATGTATGCGCAGGCATCAAGAGCAAGGGAGGGGACCGACAAGTCAGGCTGACTAAAAGGATGCATGAGGAGGAGACAGCGTTTACACAGATGCCCTTACTGGAGAGAGGAGGGGTGCAACCTCAGTATGCACCATGAAAGCACACAGACAAGGAGAATGTGAAGTGTAGGTTACTGTCGTTGAGTGCAGGGGCTGGGAAATGGATCTATGAGATGGAGAAAATGACAGCGGGCCATAGGTTAGCTGCCGGTGCCATAAAGGGACTTTTAGTATCAATTTTAGGAGATACAGATGATGACGTATGGAAATGGGCCGGGTTCCTAGGGGTGACGACACAAAACACTGCACATGAGGGTTCACCATTTGCAAACTGCAAGGTAACAGTATGGCAAGCATAGAAGACACAATACCCAGACACGTCAGACAGTGGGGCGATTACGTCACGGAAAATGAGGGAAGGCGAAGACCCTGTTCAGTACATTCAGGAGATTCAAGAGCTCTGGTGCTTCAAAACTCAAGAGCCTTGGGACTAAGCAGTGGCAATATTTTATCACATACTGGTACAGGGGCTGCCAGAACCTGTCCAGAAGAGTTTACAAAAACTGGTAGGGATGGAAGCAAGGGGATGGCCTGAAGTACAACTCACGATAGTTCACCATTGCAGGCTATGGCAGGAGAAGATTAAGAAAAAGGAGGAAGACAGGAAGATGAACGAAGCAAAATTAGTGCAGAAAAAACTATTGAAGTATGGGATGGAAGGGGCGGTCATAACTTGACCTACCCACAGGCACAGCAGCCGCAGCAGCAGCCACAACCACAGCAGTTTGCACTGCCCATGCAAGGATGGTTCATGGGGTGGGGTGGCCCACAGAAAGGGTTCCGAGGAAGGGGGGGGCAACAGAGAGGGTGTAGCTTTGACCACAGATTCATCACAACCAAGGGGATTTTCCAGGGGGGTTTCGAGGATATGGGCAACAGATGCAGCAGAACCCAGGGGACTTTTTGGGGAGTTTCCAGGGGCAAGGGAGCGAGCCACCACAGTGCTGGACCTGTGGGCAGACATTGCATATTTCAAGAGTGTGTAGATATGGGGGAATGCAGAAGAATTGGGGAGGGCAAGACCAGCAGCCCTACCAGGGGGACTAGGATGATTACTATGCACAGGACCAGCAACAGCAAGGACAGATGCAGGGCACATATAAATAGATGCCACAAGTACAAGCCCCACAGACACAAATGCAGGTACCACAGATGCCAGCACCAGTACCACAGTATTTACAAGAGCCACAGATTTGAAGGAATACACAGAAATTAACACGATACAGACCAATGATGCGCCAACACACATGGACACAGTGGTGACAGTTACTGACAGGCAACTCGGAGGAGTTACCATGGTGGGGAACTACCCCTTTACTGGTTATGGGATGTCCCTGTACCCACAATAGGACAGCCCACAAACAAACTTAATGTGTCCCATCTTGTCGATCACACCCATCCCTGTGGAGGAACCTCGCATGGGGGTGGCGATAGGTGACGAAACGTTTTCCTTTCTTGTTGACACAGGTGCGACTAGGTCCTGCATTATGGAAGGAGCATTTAAATTGTCAGGCGATGCCATGAACGCTCACGGATCCTCTTGGGATCGGAAAGAGGTTCCTTTCATAGACAATATCTCACTTTCTATAGGCGATCATGATCTATTACTACCTTTGCTTTACTCTCAACAGACACCTGTAAACATACTGGGATGAGCAGACTGAACATGACAATCGCATTCACAGACAAGGGAATAGTGTGCTCCACACTAGGTATACACATGCTCAATGTAAGACAGATTGTTCAAGCCTGTTGCATACACAAGGTACAGAGGGGGGTGCCAGTGGACCCAGAAATTTTCCAGTATAGAACTGACATTGCCATTGCATGGCTTCCAGGCATTGCAGGGAAGATGTGGCGAGTTCCAAACTAGTACCTATTCAGGCCAGCGCAACCAATGGACGGTGCAGAGGGAACCTTAGTGCCAATAGAAATAGAGGCAGTGGTTGCAAGAGAGGATTGGATTGCAGTACATGGGATGGATGACTCAGGACGAGCATGGAGGACAGTGATTGCAGTGGCAGAGGGATGCAGGTTGACCAAAGTGACAGACAAAGAGCTGTTCAGGGAAGAGAGGCTAGAAATAGAGATGGTGTTCGAAATGAGTGTGACCTATACAAATCCACTACAGAGAAGTGCTACAGAGAATGGCAATGGTGCTGGAGGCGCCGCACCCGTTCCGGGAGGTGGACATGGCCATGGTACCCAGACCCTATGGACCACAAGTCCCTATGTTGTGGGTTGCATAAAAAGCATAGGGGGAGTGAAAATCAAGCTAAAGCAAGGAGCAATTTTACCAAGAGTAAAGCAGTATCCCCTCACTAAAGAAGCAGATGAGGGCATTTATGAGACAATCACAGCCCTGATCAAGAGAGATACATTCTTGTACCATCAGAATCCCCATGCAATACCATGGTGTACCCAGTGGCCAGGCAAAAGGAGGGTCATGGGGTTTCATACAGCTGCCTGCTTCACGGTCATTGATTTGAAGAATGCATTCTTCACACTACCACTCATCCAGACTCACAAGACTATCTTTAACAGAGAGATACAGATGGGCTTGAGCAACATACAGATGGAAAGCACAGTTTTGCAATATGTAGATGACATTTTGATCTGCAGCACGACAGAAGATCAGTATAGGGAGGACTCAGTACACATGCTGACTGTGTTAGCTGACAAGGGATACAAGGTGGACAAAGCCAAGTTACAGTACTGTCAGAAGTAAGTGCTATACATTGGACAGACGATATCCCAAAATGGCCCACAGATCACCAAGATCGAGCAGAAACAATACGCAAAACACCTAAGCCCACGACAGTGAGGGAAATGCAACAGGTCTTGGGGTTATGCAACTACTGCAGAGCATGGGGCTTCTGACTACAGCACATACACAAGGCCACTCCTGGGCGCTCTGAAGATAGCACAGAGAGGAAATAAGACACTGACATGGACTGCAGAGATGACTGAGGCATTTGAGGAACTGAAGGAACCAAAAAGCACTGCAACAGTGCTAAGGATCCCTGACTACAACAAGGAATTCTTCCTATTCTCTCACACTGACGTTGTAGTGAAGGCAGTACTGACACAAAAGCCAAGCATGGGCCACAAGCCAATAGCTTACTACAGTGGGCAACTCGACCCAGTAATGAGAGGGCCCTATCACTATGAACAAGCTTTGACAGCTGCCGCATTCACAGTGGAGATGTTAGCAGCCATAATGCTTAGAGCCACCACTCTTTACATGGAGCACTCCCTTTTTGCAATACTGCAGAAGCCAAAGAGCACTCTGACTACACAAAGGGCATCAGGATATGAGGTTATACTAACAAATGTATGCTTGAAGATAGTGAGATGCAGGATTATCAACCCAGCAATATTTCTAGCAGCAGTCCTACAGACAGGAGACTATGCACATGCCTGCACAGCAATCATAGAGATGTTTAGTGCCACTCTCAAGGTAGAGGAGAATGCACTTGAGGGGAGAGACATGCTCTACATTGACGGGTCGTCAACAATTGACTAGACAGATGGGGTCAGACATATTGGGACTGCAGTGGTAAGACTGAAGAAAGACGGGACAAGTGAAGTGATAGCCACTGCGCGCCTGCCATCCCATTATTCAGCACAAGCAGCAGAACTAGTGGCCTTAATACTGGCACTGGAAAACAACATTGAGAAGGTGGTAAAAATCTATTCTGACTCCACCTATGTCACATCCACAGTACACTCTGGACAGTCACGATGGCTCAGGAGAGGATTCAGAATGTCAGATGGTACTCCACTACAGCATGCACTCTTACTGAGCAGACTGATTGAAGTAATTGCTTATCCAACCAAGGTGGAGATAATGAAGTGCCAAGCACACACAAAAAGGGGAAGATCCCATCTCAAGGGGAAACAAAGCAGCAGACTTTGAGGCCAAGTGTGCAGCATATTTTGGGAAGCAATGGGAACTAGGAGGAGCGTCCAATGTGAGAGAGTGCACAAGATATATGGTACTTAAGGAAGGGTACAATGTATTGCCAGAAGCACAAGTCATGGAGTTGCAGGGATCTGTACTCAAGGAAGAGAATGAGCTGTGGGTAAGGAGGGAACGCTCAATGTCTCAGGCAGATGCCCTATGGTGGCAAGATAACACAGGGAAAGTGGTGACGCCACTAGCATTATTGAACACTGCATGGAAACAATTGCACTATCCAACACATAGAGGGAAGGAGGTAATTACTACACGCATTGGAGAAACATGGTTCTGTCCTAATTTGGTGGAACATGTGGCTGAATCTGTAAGCAACTGTTTAACTTGCCAGCAGTTTACAGCAGGGCATACATTGAGAGTGGTGAAAGGACAAGGAGAAAGGTGGGGCAAAGGAAAGCCTTCTTTTTTGTTATAGGGGGCTTGATTCAAAAAGGCACTATTATGTAGTAAGGAAGAGAAGAGTCATCAGCTACCCCTTTACAACCATGTAGGGCGGTAGGCTTAAAGGAGGCAGGTAGCTAGTTTATACTTGTACTAGCTATGGTAGGTCACAAGATGATTTCGAGAGAGTTTTATGATCATTCAATTTATTCATAAACTCAGACACACATCTAAAAACTGTAGGTTCACAAAAGAAAAACAACAATTGAACCTTTAAAAACACATATAAACCCAATTGAGCTCGAAAACGAAATTGCAAACTGTTCTACATATCACAGTTGAGTGAGTGAGGGTTAGTAACATAAGTATATAGTGCGAATTTCAATACTACTTGTGGACTAGTAGTATTTGTTGTCGACAAAAATTATGTTTCCGGTTCGGGATGGAGTCAGCCTTCACTTGGATTAAGCTGGTCACAGGTGAAGGGTCCGAACTGTCATCAGGACGTAATTCAAGGAGGTGAACGCCTAGAGGGACAGAGAACACATGAGTGGGTGTGTGGGAGAAAGGGTGACCTTACAGGAAAAATATATTTTTTTCTTGTGTAGAAACTGCGTGCTGAAAGCCTACCTTGGTAGTATCAGCGGTTGAACTTGAAGTTGTTGAGTGCCTGCACTGGTTGCTGGCAGGACGTCCGTAGCTACAATCTACAGGGAGGGGGTAACAATGAGTTACCCGGATAATATGGTGATTCATAGGAACTTCAGTGGGTAGCAAAAAAGGGGGGGCATTCCTTAAGATGAGGGTATGTCCAGGTCCAGTAGTTGAGGCTGGAGGGTGCACGGTCTTAGTGCTGTGGTATCAATGACCGGGGTAAAGTTGATAGAGGATGAATCATGGTCACTGAATGGAGTGAAAAAATCGAGGAAAGAATTAGAATTAATGAAGAAGTTGTGGGAGTAGAGCCCTATTCAGGAATGCGCACACCTGATAGTTTAAATGGCTATGAGAAAAATATTTGTTTAGCTGCTATCGTGTAGGTGGTGAGGTGATCTACCACTATCACCTTAAAATATTACAAATTCATAGAAAGTTACCATCTACACAGGCTGCGCTGAGTAAACCAATTTGAAAAAGCTTGCTGTGGCAAATTTTAAGCAAACGTAGATGGGGACGTAATCACAAATATGCGCATCTGATGTTTAATTCAAATGAAGTGGATTCACAAAAGAAGACACACATTTTTGAAAAAGTACATATGTTCAAAAATTCAAACAGAGCAAAATAACCAAGATGACTAAAAGGATTCCATTATATCATATGGTGGACACATGCTAGGGTTCATGTGTTCGAAATTTGATCAAAACAAAATAGACACCAATACTAAAGAAATTCCATTATACCATGCAATGCCTCGAAATTTGATCAAAACAAAATCAACATCAATACTAAAGAAATTCCATTATGCCATGCGATGCCAACACGTGTTTCAACCTAAAAAGGCCGTCTTCAGGGCATACAAATACATTTCAAACTAGACCTGTAATATGTTTCTTGTAACATTCACTGTTATTTAACCAAAAAACAGAGTTGGGGGAGTTGGTCGGAGAAAAAAGGCATAAGGATGCAGGAGAGAAAAAAATAAATAAAAAATAAAAAATAAAGAATAAAAACATACCGTTAGAATAATGCATATAATTACTAACTCCAGATGTTAACATATTAAATAAATAAGACAGGGCATACCTTTTAGTGATAATGCTGGATTTGTTCTGAGTTGTGATTAGAAAGATTAGAAATTGGGAGATCCACGGAAACGTTTACTGGCCAAGTCAGTGGGCTGTAAAACCAATTAGGCAACTCATGAAGTCAAAAGTTCTACACTGCCAGTTAATTAGTGCAAATGTCGTTATGCTATTTTTGGAAAAAATGTAAAAGCTATAGTTACCAGACTCAATTCTAGCCGTAGTTGTATCACGAATGGTGTGCTGCTGATGCAGCAAGCGGTAAAATTGTGAGCACGTATTGAAAGTGCTTTCGGCTTTAATTTTAGCCGAAATCTACAAAACAAGCAGTACAACGTGTATGCGTTATTTGATATTGTATACAGCCTAAGCGAACTGGCAGGGCAAAAAGTGCGTAGCAACTGGCTTACCGGCAAGAGCTCTGAATATGCGTGCACAATGGCGGGTTGCTTCTGGAACACTACGAGCATCGGCATTGACTGGGGGTTACCGTAGTAACCACCTCGGAGATAGTCAGGTGACGAGGTAACGTGACCTGGTTGCTTGGTAACTGGTGTCAAGCCGGAAGTAAAGGAAATGCTCTTTTAATGTGCGCTTGTTAAGACCATGCACATATTCTGTGTCTTGTAGTAGGACCGTATACTTAAAAGGTAAAGTACTAACTTATAGTGTGTCACAATTGGAGGTTTAAGGTTAACAGTTACGTACTGGCACGGTATATGACATGGAATGGATCCCGACTGCACGGAGAATACGCATTGTTAAGAAAATAAAGCAAACCATGAAAATATTCATTTCTTGGCGGTCCATTCGGGAAATACAGTGTTTTTTCTAAAAACGATTGCTATGTCTTGTACGATAAATGTATATTACCTGAATGAGCATGATAACTGGGCTAATGTGTGAAAAAAAAGATAATTAGAATGTAGAAAAACAATTGATTGCAAAAGTGCACTGACCTATATATGGGCACCTGGGACTTGCCGGTACGTATTCCTATTAATCATGAGCCTGGTGGCGTGTGTCAGGGCATAAAACTGCAATATCAGCACAAACTGAAAGCCAAAATGGTTCGCATGGGAGCATGACAGATGCAATTTAGCACACATTGATAGACACTCATAAAAATAATGATCTGTTTCCTGTGGGAACCAGATGATATTAGTTAAGTTTACGACCAATTGGGCTATCATAGTTTATAAAAACACATTCAGTTCATGGTCTTGGTTCAAGCCTAGTGACAGGCAACGAAGTTTGCAAATCATCCTTGCTTCCTGCTGTCGTAGGATCAATTCTCTGTTGCCACCTCTCTGATGTTGTTTGATGTGTTTGAGTCCGATGAATTTAATGTCTTTGGTATTGTCCAGTTGATGGTGTTTCTGCCAGTGGGAAGCCAAAGGTAGTCTGACGTCCTGACTGCTGAGATTGTTAAGGTGTTCTCGAATCCTAAAACGTACTTCTCTAATTGTGCTGCCAATATACATTTTCTGACATACACATTGTATACCATAGATGACGTATTTCGTTCGACAATTAATAAAATCGATTATTTTGGTTTTCAGTCCATTGTGACGGCTAAAGATTTTGGTAGGTGCTAAGGCATGCTGACAGAAATTACATGACCCACATTTATAAAAGCCTGCTGGTTTGGTACTTGCGGTGAGCCAATTTTCCTGTCCAATTGGGTCAGGTTTGAGGAAAGAGGGACTAAGGATGTTTCTCAAAGTAGTTGCCCTCTTAAAAATAATATTAGGACGGTCAGTAATATACAATGTCAAATCCGGATCTAAATGCAAAATATGCCAGTGCTTTTGTAATATGTACTGTATAAATTTGTGATCACTTGAAAATTTAGTGATGAAGTTAACATGCAAAGGATATTTCTCGATAGACAATTTTGTCTTTTCTATCAATAACTGCGATCTTGGTACTTTCTTCACCGAATCTGCGGTTTGCCTGATAAGTTGGATTGGATAACCTCTTTCCCGAAATCTGTGTCCAATAGACTTACATTCTAATTGGAACATGGCATCTTGGCTACAATTTCTCTTGGCTCTTAGCATTTCACCTCTAGGTATGTTTTGAATAACTTTGGGTCTGTGACTACTGCTGGCATGCAATATTGAGTTAACTGCAGTGGCTTTCCTGAACGTGCAGGTTTCGATAGTGTTAGATACAATATTGATTTTGAGATCAAGAAAAGTAATTGCTACAGCATCCATATATCCTGTGAATTTGATATCGAAAGTATTATCATTGAGATAAAGCATGAATGCTTCGAAATCTTCCCTGCTACCTTCCCAGATGGCCAGAACATCATCAATGTACCTTTTCCAACTGATAATATTATGATTGAACGGATTATTCTGAAAAATGTATCTTTCCTCAAAAAAGACCATGAATAGATTGGCCAAAGAGGGCGCATATTTTGCCCCCATTGCAATACCTTTTATTTGCGAATAATAGTCTCCATTAAAAAGAAACTGGTTATGCGTGAGTGTGAATTCCAAAAAACTTTTGATCATCTGAACATGTGTATAGTGGGAGGCTCCCTGGGAGGTGCTACAGAAGCACTTGCTGATTACATTGATAGTAGTATCAAACACCTGGTATCTGAGATCCCAGCATACCTCAAAGATACAACACATGCTTTGCAAATACTACAAGGGATAATCTGGAAGCCTACTTACAATTTAGTGACTCTGGATGTGGCAGCTCTATATACATCAATTCAACACAAACTAGCCTTGGACACGATTGACTTCAGTTTCAGAACTTACTCAGCCTCCCACTATACACATGTTCAGATGATCAAAAGTTTTTTGGAATTCACACTCACGCATAACCAGTTTCTTTTTAATGGAGACTATTATTCGCAAATAAAAGGTATTGCAATGGGGGCAAAATATGCGCCCTCTTTGGCCAATCTATTCATGGCCTTTTTTGAGGAAAGATACATTTTTCAGAATAATCCGTTCAATCATAATATTATCAGTTGGAAAAGGTACATTGATGATGTTCTGGCCATCTGGGAAGGTAGCAGGGAAGATTTCGAAGCATTCATGCTTTATCTCAATGATAATACTTTCGATATCAAATTCACAGGATATATGGATGCTGTAGCAATTACTTTTCTTGATCTCAAAATCAATATTGTATCTAACACTATCGAAACCTGCACGTTCAGGAAAGCCACTGCAGTTAACTCAATATTGCATGCCAGCAGTAGTCACAGACCCAAAGTTATTCAAAACATACCTAGAGGTGAAATGCTAAGAGCCAAGAGAAATTGTAGCCAAGATACCATGTTCCAATCAGAATGTAAGTCTATTGGACACAGATTTCGGGAAAGAGGTTATCCAATCCAACTAATCAGGCAAACCGCAGATTCGGTGAAGAAAGTACCAAGATCGCAGTTATTGATAGAAAAGACAAAATTGTCTATCGAGAAATATCCTTTGCATGTTAACTTCATCACTAAATTTTCAAGTGATCACAAATTTATACAGTACATATTACAAAAGCACTGGCATATTTTGCATTTAGATCCGGATTTGACATCGTATATTACTGACCGTCCTAATATTATTTTTAAGAGGGCAACTACTTTGAGAAACATCCTTAGTCCCTCTTTCCTCAAACCTGACCCAATTGAACAGGAAAATTGGCTCACCGCAAGTACCAAACCAGCAGGCTTTTATAAATGTGGGTCATGTAATTTCTGTCAGCATGCCTTAGCACCTACCAAAATCTTTAGCTGTCACAATGGACTGAAAACCAAAATAATCGATTTTATTAATTGTCGAACGAAATACGTCATCTATGGTATACAATGTGTATGTCAGAAAATGTATATTGGCAGCACAATTAGAGAAGTACGTTTTAGGATTCGAGAACACCTTAACAATCTCAGCAGTCAGGACGTCAGACTACCTTTGGCTTCCCACTGGCAGAAACACCATCAACTGGACAATACCAAAGACATTAAATTCATCGGACTCAAACACATTAAACAACATCAGCGAGGTGGCAACAGCGAATTGATCCTACGACAGCAGGAAGCAAGGATGATTTGCAAACTTCGTTGCCTGTCACTAGGCTTGAACCAAGACCATGAACTGAATGGGTTTTTATAAACTATGATAGCCCAATTGGTCGTAAACTTAACTAATATCATCTGGTTCCCACAGGAAACAGATCATTATTTTTATGAGTGTCTATCAATGTGTGCTAAATTGCATCTGTCATGCTCCCATGCGAACCATTTTGGCTTTCAGTTTGTGCTGATATTGCAGTTTTATGCCCTGACACACGCCACCAGGCTCATGATTAATAGGAATACGTACCGGCAAGTCCCAGGTGCCCATATATAGGTCAGTGCACTTTTGCAATCAATTGTTTTTCTACATTCTAATTATCTTTTTTTTCACACATTAGCCCAGTTATCATGCTCATTCAGGTAATATACATTTATCGTACAAGACATTGGGCCTCATTACGACCCTGGCGGAAAGGGGTTTGCGGCAGCGTTAGCTGCGCCAACCCCTTTCCGCCAATTATGAGTTCCCTTTCCGCCATGGCGGTTTTTACACCTGCTTTTAGCGGGTGTAAAAAACCATGGCGGTAAGGGAACTTGGTGTTAATTACGCCACCGTAATTTACGGTGGCGTAATTAACGCCTTCCCCACTCCCATTATGCCCTATGGGGCAAAAATGGGAATGGGGAAGGGTAAATGGGGATTGGGGATTTACCGCCCCGCCAAGGTCGGAATGGGGCGGTAAATCCCCTTACCGCCATGGCGTAAACGTAGTTAGCGCCATGGCGGTAAAGTCACGGCCCTGGCGGTAACTTACCGCCAGGGTCGTGATGAGGCCCATAGCAATCGTTTTTAGAAAAAACACTGTATTTCCCGAATGGACCGCCAAGAAATGAATATTTTCATGGTTTGCTTTATTTTCTTAACAATGCGTATTCTCCGTGCAGTCGGGATCCATTCCATGTCATATACCGTGCCAGTACGTAACTGTTAACCTTAAACCTCCAATTGTGACACACTATAAGTTAGTACTTTACCTTTTAAGTATACGGTCCTACTACAAGACACAGAATATGTGCATGGTCTTAACAAGCGCACATTAAAAGAGCATTTCCTTTACTTCCGGCTTGACACCAGTTACCAAGCAACCAGGTCACGTTACCTCGTCACCTGACTATCTCCGAGGTGGTTACTACTGTAACCCCCAGTCAATGCCGATGCTCGTAGTGTTCCAGAAGCAACCCGCCATTGTGCACGCATATTCAGAGCTCTTGCCGGTAAGCCAGTTACGCACTTTTTGCCCTGCCAGTTCGCTTAGGCTGTATACAATATCAAATAACGCATACACGTTGTACTGCTTGTTTTGTAGATTTCGGCTAAAATTAAAGGCGAAAGCACTTTCAATACGTGCTCACAATTTTACCGCTTGCTGCATCAGCAGCACACCATTCGTGATACAACTACGGCTAGAATTGAGTCTGGTAACTATAGCTTTTACATTTTTTCCAAAAATAGCATAACGACATTTGCACTAATTAACTGGCAGTGTAGAACTTTTGACTTCATGAGTTGCCTAATTGGTTTTACAGCCCACTGACTTGGCCAGTAAACGTTTCCGTGGATCTCCCAATTTCTAATCTTTCTAATCACAACTCAGAACAAATCCAGCATTATCACTAAAAGGTATGCCCTGTCTTATTTATTTAATATGTTAACATCTGGAGTTAGTAGTTATATGCATTATTCTAACGGTATGTTTTTATTCTTTATTTTTTATTTTTTATTTATTTTTTTCTCTCCTGCATCCTTATGCCTTTTTTCTCCGACCAACTCCCCCAACTCTGTTTTTTGGTTAAATAACAGTGAATGTTACAAGAAACATATTACAGGTCTAGTTTGAAATGTATTTGTATGCCCTGAAGACGGCCTTTTTAGGTTGAAACACGTGTTGGCATCGCATGGCATAATGGAATTTCTTTAGTATTGATGTTGATTTTGTTTTGATCAAATTTCGAGGCATTGCATGGTATAATGGAATTTCTTTAGTATTGGTGTCTATTTTGTTTTGATCAAATTTCAAACACATGAACCCTAGCATGTGTCCACCATATGACATAATGGAATCCTTTTAGTCATCTTGGTTATTTTGCTCTGTTTGAATTTTTGAACATATGTACTTTTTCAAAAATGTGTGTCTTCTTTTGTGAATCCACTTCATTTGAATTAAACATCAGATGCGCATATTTGTGATTACGTCCCCATCTACGTTTGCTTAAAATTTGCCACAGCAAGCTTTTTCAAATTGGTTTACTCAGCGCAGCCTGTGTAGATGGTAACTTTCTATGAATTAAGAATTAGAATTAACTTGCTGATGGTGGCAGGAGCCGTGGGGGTGCCTAGAGTGATAAGTACACGAAGGCTGTGCTAGAGTGATAAGTACACAAGGCTGTGCTAGATATTGACTAGCTGTAAATGGCAGGGAGTGCACCTATCCGTGGAGGTGCCTGGAGTAAATGAGCCTAGAGTGATAAGTACACGAAGGCTGTGCTAGATATTAACTAGCTGTAAGTCACAGGGAGTGCACCTAACCATGAAGGTGCCTGGAGTAAATGGGATGGAATTGTACAAAAAATATAAATATTGCAGTGCCTATGGAACTCGGCATAGGACCAGACGCAGAATGAAGTGAAATAAGGGTTGGAGTTAAAAATGATAAAACCGCCGTGTAACTGTTGCCGCTGGAGAAATAAGCTGGTGAAAAAAAAGAGCTAAGGTGGCAAAGCCGGTCGTAGTGAACCACTTACCTAGTGGGTAGTAATCACAACATCCGAAGCGAGCTGTGCGAGTAGGATGGAAGCTGTAGCTGCACTAAATAAAGAAGGAATCGGGTTGCGGAGTCATCGTACGCGCGCATGCGTAGGATGTAGGCAGAGGCACTGCCTGGGTGAACTCTGCTCATGAGTGGTTTGATGCAGGAGGGGAAACACTATCTGGGTCAAGCTCACGCATGGGTAATTGGGCAGCGTTGGTGGCTGCAGGAGGTGCTTAGAGGGTAGTGTGTCAAAAATAAATAGCAGAACGAAGGGCAGCATATTGAGAGGGCAGCATGGTCTGTATGGTGAATCATATCAATGCAAGAGTCTGCATGGAAAACACAAGGGTCATGAGGACCTGGTAGTGGCACAGCTATGTTTGTGTACAGAAAAATGTGAGAAACGCACTGAAGTCAGCGATCATAACGTGGTGCAGTTGGCTATTAGTTTCAAAACAGAAAAACACACAGATAGGTACATTGTCAAGTCTCAAAATCAGGGAGACCTGGTGTACAGTACAGCTTTGTTAGTGTACAGACAAGATGTGTGGAACACACTAATATCAGAGATTATATCATGATGCAGTTGGCAAATAGTTACAGACAAAAAACCATAGAATGGTACATTCCCAAGTCACAAAATGCATGAAAGGAAAAGGTTACATGTGTGGTTATTGTAAGGCGGAAAAATTACATAGTGGTAAATGCTCGAAAATTCATTTGAGTGGGTGTGTTAGGCTGACTCAAAAATGCCTTGTATCTTGTTAGGTGGATACAGAGGTTAAGGTACATGGTTTGAAGAGTTGCTTGAAGAAAAAATGTTCAAGGAAAAGACACATGCATTTTCGGGAGAGCAGTACATCAAAAGTCACAAAATACTCTCAGGACTATTGTTGATCCATGGTGGATGCTGGCTAGTTAATAATAAGGGTGCGGGCGCTGTCTGTCTTTAACAGAGTTGTAGGAAAACTATGGGAAAGGGGGAGAGAGTATATAGTACTTTATTTAAACAAGATGTTCTATTCGATTGCCACATTTAGACCTTGACTGAGTTAAGGTGATAAATCCATTGTTGCTCTAGTTTGCAAAGTGATAGATCTGTATCGCCTCTGAATGGATTTCTGGCTGTTTGCAAGATGAACCAAAACATATCGTTGTGGGTGTATTTTTTCTTTTGGAAATGTGCCACCATTGGCTTGTCTGGGATACCGTTTTTAATGCATGAACGATGCTCGCAAATGCGCTGCCGTATTTCTCTCTTACTTTTCCCGATGAATAGTAGCTTGCACGGGCATTGTATTGCGTACACTGTCCATTTGCTTTTGCAATTTGTAAATGTGTTGAAATGCCAGGTTTTTCCGTTCAATTCAATGGATTTCATATCTTAAGTCAAGCAACATACTGAGCACGGCCCGCATTTGTGGTGGCCTTTAACGGGTGGTAGGTTCCACAGAGTGTTCTGTCGTTCGGGAGGTTTGATGAATTCAGTATAGGTGTTGACTAGGCGGTCTCTCAGATTCCTACTGCGTTTGAAGGCAAAACGTGGTTTGGTTGGTTAAAATGATTCTGTGTGGAGAATATTCCAGTGTCGTACGATACTTTTCTTGATTTGGTTGCTTAAGGGAGAGAAGGTCGTTACGCAGGTGATTTTGTCTTTGCAAACGTCCTGTGGGGTGGGTGAAAGAAATGATTCTCTGCTTCTGTTTTTAGCTCTTTTCCTAGCTCGTCGAATGATGTGACTGGAGTATCCTCTTTCTTTGAGTCTTGTAGAGAGGTCTCTGCTGGTTGTATCGTAGTCCTCTCGGGTGGTGCAGTTGCGCCTGAGGCGTAAGAACTGGTCAAAGGGTAAATTTTCCTTTAGGGCTGCCGATGGAAGCTGTGGAACTCCAGGAGGGTGTTTTTTACTGTAGGTTTGCGATATAGATTAGCTTCCATCCTACTCGCACAGCTCGCTTTGGATGTTGTGATTACTCCCCACTAGGTAAGTGGTTCACTACGACCGGCTTTGCCACCTTAGCTCTGTTTTTTCACCAGCTTATTTCTCCAGCGGCAACAGTTACACAGCGGTTTTATAATTTTTATCTCCAACCCGTATTTCACTTCATTCCGTGTCTGGTCCTATGCCGAGTTCCATAGCCACTGCAATATATATATTTTTTGCACAATTCCATCCCATTTACTCCAGGCACCTCCATGGTTAGGTGCACTCCCTGTGACTTACAGCTAGTCAATATCTAGCACAGCATACGTGTACTTATCACTCTAGGCTCATATACTCCAGGCACCTCCACGGTTAGGTGCCTTCCCTGCCATTTACAGCTAGTCAATATCTAGCACAGCCTCGTGTACTTATCACTCTAGCACAGCCTTCGTGTACTTATCACTCTAGGCACCCCCACGGCTCCCTGCCACCATCAGCAAGTTAATTCTAATTCTTTCCTCAATTTTTTCACTCCATTCAGTGACCATGATTTATCCTCTATGAACTTTACGCCTGTCATTGATATCCCGGCACTAAGACCGTGCACCCTCCAGCCTCAACTACTGGATCTGGACATACCCTCATCCTAAAGTATGCCCCCCCTTTTTTGCTACCCACTTAAGTTCCTATGAATCACCATATTATCCAGGTAACTCATTGTTACCCCCTCCCTGTAGATTGTAGCTACGGACGTCCTGCCAGCAACCAGCGCAGGCACTCAACAACTTCAAGTTCAACCGCTGATACTACCAAGGTAGGCTTTCAGCACACAGTTTCTACACAAGAAAAATACATTTTTCCTTTAAGGTCACCCTTTCTCCCACACACCCACTCATGTGTTATCTGTCCCTCTAGGCGTTCACCTCCTTGAATTACGTCCTGATGACAGTTCGGACCCTTCACCTGTGACCAGCTTAATCCAAGGGAAGGCTGACTCCATCCCGATCCAGAAACATAATTTTGTGTCGACAACAAATACTACTAGTCCACAAAATTCGCACTATATACTTATGTTACTAACCCTCACTCACTCAACTGTGATATATGGAACAGTTTGCAATTTCGTGGTCAAGCTCAATTGGGCTTATATGTGTTTTTAAAGGTTCAATTGTTGTTTTTCTTTTGTGAACCTACAGTTTTTAGATGTGTGTCTGAGTTTATGAATAAATTCAATGATCATAAAACTCTCTCGAAATCATCTTGTGACCTACCATAGCTAGTACGAGTATAAACTAGCTACCTTCCTCCTTTAAGCCTACCGCCCCTACACGGTTGTAAAGGGGTAGCTGATGACTCTTCTCTTCCTTACTACAGAGTGGTGAAAGGAGCCATACCAAGACCAGTAGGCCCTTTTAAGCATTTACACATGGATAATGTTGACATGATCCAGGTCTGCCAAGGATACCGATGCATGATGATGGTTGTGTGTCCATTCTCCAGGTGAATTGAGGCTTGACCCTGTTCACATGCTGATGCCCTTAGAGCAGCCAAGTTCCTAGTCAGGATGGTTTTCCCAAGATGGGGCGTGTGTGAGGGCCTGCGGTCTAACAATGGGCCTCACTTCGGTCAACAAAGTGTTTCAGCACATTACAGCATTGTTGGGCATCCAACACAGGTTTGCCTGTGCATACCACCCACAAGCAAATGGAATGTGTGAACGCCTGAACTGCCTCCTGAAAGAGTACATAGCCAAGACACAGCAGAGTACCAAAATCAACTGGCTACACTGTTTACCTCTTGCACTGTTTGCATTGCACAATTAGCCTGGGTCCGACCACCATTTAATGCCCCATGAGGTGGTAACGGGACAGTGCATGCATCTTCCTTGGCTCCTCTCACAAGAGAACTGAAAGGTTGTGAGAATAGTGCAGGTGTGTAAGGACAGAACATGAATGACTATATTACTTCTTTGGTGGCTAGCGCTTCTTTTATCTGTCGCCAGATACAATGACACCGGGGAGGCCCAGAAGACAGCGAAGAGAGCAACTGTGACGGCGCATCACAAGGCTCTGAGTTTAAAAACCCTGTGAGTGTGTGGGACATTGTCCTCCTCAGGAACTATGCGAGGTGCTGGAATGCGCCCAGGTTCACCGGCCCTCATGCAGTGGATAATGTGGCTGACCGTGCTGTCAAACTCGAGGTGAAGAAAGTTTGGAACCACTTGGCGATGTGAAGCCCTACAAAGCAGAGGCCTCACCTGGCAACAAGGTTGCCTTAACCGACAGGGCCAATGTTCAGCACCTAGAAGAGCTACAAGCGCGTTCTGAACTTACACGACCAGGAGGAGGGCATCCAATGATCACACGCTCCCAAGCAGCTGAAGTAGAGATTGGAATACCCATTGACATTGATTAGGGTAAACTGTCTGTTTGTTATTTTTCCTTTTTCACACACAATCTATGGGAAAGACAATATAACTGTTACAGTTGTTTATATTCATGTTGCTCTCTACCCGTCACCCAGATACTTTCTCCAACCAATTTGTTGACGGTGCAAGGAGACCCAGCAGATTCCGAGCCCGGTCCCCCAGAGTATACTATCTTGCCTTTATAGAGTGCCTGGCCCAGACTTTATTTCAGCCTGTTGTACAATCTTCTAGTTTGCTGTTTCATCAAAAGACACTTTGTACATCATTTCAGTCTGTTGTACAATCTTCTAGTTGTATGTTTCTTCGCATCAATAAGGCTATGGTACATCATTTCAGCCTGTTGTAAAATTTTCCAGTTAGTTTTCTGTTTCCTCCCATGAATAAGGCTACCATTTAATTGCCACCTATGTTATAACTAAGGGGCCAATTCATGGAACAAATGTGCGCCGAAAATCTTAGCGCAAGCTGGCGCAAGGTGGCGCAAGCGTGAAAAAGCAAGCGCACACGCATGCGTGCGATTCAAGGAAGGGCCTGCGTGTGTTTTCCACTGGTTGTGCGCCAAATCTGTGCGTGGCGCAAAGGGGCGCACACGTCATTGCAACAACCCGAACGGCGTGCGCGACGCTCACAGGGAAAGCGCACAACGTCAGCGCACACACCAAAAAGGGGGCGGGACACGGGGAGTAACACACGGAATGGGGAACAACCCGCGAAAAAGAAGGCGTAACTGGGGAAGAACTGCAGGGAAATACACGGAACGCCCACACGCACGCGAGCAACACGTATTCATGGAGTCGAATATGGGAAACAAGCGCACACAAAAAGACGCGCAAAGGCGGCAACACATCCACCACAGGAAGGCAGGCATAAGCGTCCCCACGCACAGTATGAAAGTGCGCACAAACAACAAACACGTATATCCAGCTACGATGAATGCCCCATTTGTCGCAGCACTGATCGTGGGACACCACAGGAGGAGGAGAATAGCCAGGGCCCGCATTTCTTCCACCCAGACTAGCCTTTTTGGGATGCCTGACGACCAGGTCTACGGCAGGTATAGGTTTCTACCTCGTATCATCCTAGACCTGGTCAGGGAGTGGGAAGATGACCTTACATCCCCCACCCTCTGCTCCCAAGCATTGAGCCCCTTGGAGAAGGTGCTCAATGTCCTCCATTTTTTGGCCACTGGGTCATTTCAGTGGACTACTGCCATAGTGGGGGGGGGGTCTCACAGGCCACGCAGTCACGCTGCCTACACCAGATGTTGGCAATCATGACTGCACGCCCCTCAGTCCGCAGGCACATATACATGCCCAGAACACCCACAGAAAGGCAGGCCGTAGTCCATGACTTTTACAGGGTGGCACACTTCCCCCCTAGGGCCACTGAGCACATCTATCGAAACCACAAGCACTGGCATTCCATCAATGTGCAGGTGGTATGCGATGCAAAGGGAATCATCACCTCTGTCTATGCAAACTACCCAGGCTCCACCCATGACAGTTTCATATACAGAATGTCCGCCCTGAGCCGGGCCCTGGAAGCTGGGCAGCATGGCGACACATGACTCCTAGGTGAGTACAAATGCCCATGCACATGCATGCATGTCACATACAGACAAATACACAAACCCCAATGATCACAACCATTATCACCTCTCCAGGGGACAGTGCCTACCCTCTGAGCAACCACATGATGACGCCTATCCGGAACCCCACCACACCACCCCAGGTAAGATACAATGCTGCCCATATTGCAATCAGGGGCATAGTGGAGCGCACATTCGGAGTGCTAAAGTCACGCTTCCGCTCCCTTGACCACACTGGTGGGCAGCTACTCTATGCACCCCTAGTAGTGTGCAGGATCATTGTGGCAGCATGTGTCCTGCACAATGTTGCTACACGGCAGAGTGTACCGGTGGACATGGTGGTGACCCCACATCCCCAACCACAGGCACAGGCGCTGCCCATGGGAGAGGATAGGTCATGTGGCGAGGCAGCCCATACCCAGCTTGTGGCTACATTTTTCACCTAAACTCCCACTCCTGCGGAGTGCGCACAGGCCTGGAACATAACAGGTGACAATCGATGATGACAAAGAGACAGTCAATTGTCACAACCTTACCACCCTGAGAATGTTGCCATGGAAGTGCTACATTGTGTGCATCACCTAGCTACTTAAACATAAACAATTGTGTGTGACCAAAAGGAACACATGCAAGGTGTGTATCACACACCCCTGCAAAACAGGCCATCACAATCCCTGGTATGTCATCCAAACCCTCCTAAACCACATCACCCATGTCTGACACACCATGACATGGCAAGCAATAGCAAAAGCCAAACACCAATAATATACGAAGTGACATGTGATAAATGGAAAGTTACTTCAGACAATAACGCCTGTCATGGAATCAGATGAAATGACTGACCAACAACCTCCCACACAAAACAAGTCATACCCAAATGCATTCCAACAGTTGTAGCATGAACATAACAATCAATGCATGTTCACATGCACATTGGGCAAGGCAAAATCCCTACTCCTGAATCCATGTGCTGTGTGCGTCTCCTGCAACACACTGCTCAGCACACATCATAGTGACCAGCCATTGTGTCAGAGACACACCTTGACCATCACATGAAAAGGACAAAATAAACAAATAAATAAACAATTGACGCATGTACAGGATCCACAAATGGTCATAGATCATGTGCTGCAGGGACACAGTTGTCCCCAGAAGGCAAACTGTGTGCACATGTGGACATGGAAGGGTGGATGTACATGTGGTGGATCATAGTGCGACTGTGTGTGTCAGTAGGGACATGCACTCAATACATGCATGTCCAATCAAGTGACCATCAGTGTCCTCTAAACATCACATGTGAACATTGCCCACATGCACACCCCAGCATGTCAAACCACACTAATCCCCTCACACCTGAAAATTGAACACAACACAGGAACAGGCATTGACCAGCAGAACACATCATGTACATAGGACACCACAATAACAATGTCAGGGTGCCCATCACACTGTAGGCCAAGACAACTGTCCAACCACCAAACACCCTCCCTCATTCACATATCACCATGACCTACTGAACAACTGTGTCTGGGGTATGTAGCCTTCTTCCTTGAAGTCTACCTGGCCACAGGATCACCCTACCCCTTTTTCTCCATCTCCCACCTTGCGTGTAAATAGTGTCCAGACCCCTCAGAGGCCACCTTGACTGGCAAAAATACCAAATCGAAGAGAACTCAAAGGAGCCAAACACACAAGCCAAGCAAAAAGCCTGTAGGCAGCAAAAAACACTTGAAGGGTCTCCAGTAGATGACTTGAAGTAGCAGTAAATTCCAAAGCACACGTACAAGCACAATGATGGAACAACCAAGTTAGCACACTTAAACAATGCTACAACAGGATGTGTACCATGTTTGTTACATAATATACAATGATGCAGCACCAACTGATGGATAGTGTCACTGCTCCAGTGTCCAGGAGCAGGAGTGGCACGAACCAACCACCCCCTCCGTGGTCTGGGCACCTGCAAGGTCAAACTTACACAAGCCTCTGAGACTACAGTGGGAAAGGAGGGTCAGGGATATGTTGTCTGGACAGGCATTGTTATTCAGGATAACCGGAAAGAGGGGCAGGAGAGGGGAGTCAGATTGTCAAGGGAAAGTAGGGAAAAGACAAAATTCTACTATTCACAATAACACATACTCAATCAGAGAAACCATGTACATAATGCACATTGTACCAAATGACTCAAATGGAAGTCAAAGAGAGACTTATCTCTGGGGTGAGTGCTGGCCTTCTGCCTGCGCACTCTCAGGTCTGGTAACAGGAGCAGTTCAATGCTGCAAAGATAGTAAGAGTTAATAATCTGTGTGTGTCTATAACACACACACAACACCATACATGCCCCAAAGCAAGTAACTCCTCCACAAACAAACACTCTTGTCTGCTGCTTTGTACCCATACGTAAGATTCCCCCCTGATGGTTCATACACTGTCAATGCAGTAAGTCAGGCACATGTGGGTGCGTGGCAAATGGAAGACCAATGTGTCAAGATTCACACATCATGCAATGGTCCCTGGGTAAGCAGCTAGACGCATATAGTGAGGTACGACATCAGTACAAGTAGTGTTCTGGCATCCCCCAAATAAAAGAGGTAGTGCATGTGTCATTTTGAACATGCAAATGATATGCACTGCACATGAGTCTGTCCTTCGCTGGGTGTCCCTGTGCGCAGTTTCTTTTTCTGGCTTTGAACGCTACTGGGCTTATACATCTGCTTCTATGGAGCATGGTGGACTGGAGGATATGTGTGACAGCCCCTGCATGTGCCCCTGACAACTTGGAAAGCAACTTGCCATGTGTCCACCAACTCATTTTAGCTGTACTGTGCGCTTCAACACCAATAAATGTCCAAGCTCACCGTCACTGGTGCTATTTAGCATGCATGTGCAACAGGCCTGGTGGAAGGTTGGCTGTGGTGTGTGCCCCTTGTGCTGCTCACCTTGCCTGGAGTTCCTGGAAACACGTCTGCTTCTGTTGGATGTATGAGCACAAGCCCTGTGGCACTGCTTGCGCACACATGCGCATGTCTGCACCACCGAACGTGGCCAGCTGCCAGACGTGCACTGGCCCATGTCTGCCGGCAAAGGTGGTCTGGAGGCTCATTATCCTGCAGAAAGTGCAGAAAACACAGAATTAATGCTGGAAAGTCCCCTGTGTGTGTCTCCTCATGCTGGTTGTGACTGGCCCATGTCAGAGACGTACATCAGATTTTATCCCACCATCAGTGTGACTTTGACAGGCAAAGGGTGGCGGACACTCTCTACAGCATGAAGTACATCAAGCACATGTACAGTAAAGAAAATAAACATACAACACAATGTATAGAAATTAATGGACACCTGATTCATGAAACCACCCATTTCTAATGCTGAAATGCTGTCGATAAGACCCCTACAATCCCCACTAGGAGTGTTAACACAAGTAGTACAGCAGCAGACAGGCCACAGATATGACAATCCAAAGCCCTTGTGAAATTGACTGTAACACCGAACCATCCTTGCAAGCCCATGGATAAGGGAAGCAGGAGTGGCCTATGTGAGTCAGGACCCCAAAGCTGCCAACACATACACGAGACAAGCTTGAAGGGCCCAGCTGGAACAGATAGTGGATACTTTCAAAAGCCACAAAGCACCACACCGTCACATGAAAGCACAATAGACAAGCAAGTTAAAACTATATTAACTAATTAAACTAACTATAAAAACCTACATTACCTAATTAAACTAACTATCAAATCGAATGTGAACCAACTAAACTAAAATGAAAAATCAAAAATGGCCACATACGACCCGGGGGGGGGGACCCAGGAGGAGGGAGGTACAGGGTGCAGCTCAACACCCACATGCGATGATGTTGAGTAAAAAAAAACCTCCATGGGCTCAACGCCTGCACAGTCCGACCTGTGTGGAAGATACCTCTTTGTCCGAGTCTGGCTCATCTTGAAAAGGAGGACATGGCACAGGAGCCTGACCACGCCTAGCTGCAGCTTGCCCCTCGTCAGCAGCAAGTCTGCCAGACGGTTGAGCCTGGTTCTGTGTGGCGATGTCACGTAGGTCTGCATGCAGAACCTCCCGTGATACGCGTGCTTCCTCTTGCAAGGTAACACGTGTAACACAGAGTTCTTCCTGCAAGGCCTGGATGGACAAATGATGCACCTCCCGGCAAGCACGTAGCTCAGCCGAGATGGTACGCTCAAGCTGCTCAAACCTCTCCTCTGACCGCGCCCTCTGGGACATCAAGAGGACACCCAGAGTGGATTTGAGGGACTCATACTCACCCCTCATGGCCTCCATGTGTGCCTCTGCATGAGCAGCAATTGCTTGACACAAAGACAACATTTCAGCCTGATGTGCCCTGTCTGAGGCCGCCATGCCCAGCCTGAGCGAGCGGCCGTGGACTGTGCCGCCCGCTGCTGGAGAAGCACCTGCCTAGCAGGGGGGAGCATGGATTGGGCCACACGCTCCATGCTCACAGCGATGTTTTCCATTGCTGCCCCCAGGCGTTATGAATTGGCAGTCATGTCTTGCTCCCACACAGTATACCTCGGAGGCGCGCGTCCACCGCGTTGCTGGGCTTGACACCTGCGGGACCCAATGACCGGCCGTTCTCGTTGGGTTGGCACCACCCGCGGCAGCACAACTACATGCCCCCGTCGACGTGATGGCCCAGGCCCATCAGCGACTGGTGTGGAGGGTGACCCAGCGTCCCGATCCACCACAGGTGGAGGTCCCACCACTGTCTGACCCCTCAGTGCAGGTGTTTCAGACAGAGGTGTGTCCACATCAGAATCACTCACCCCTGACGTATGCACCTGATGCACATCCAACTCGACATGGACGTCAGCGTGGTCATCTGGGCTGGACTCATGGCCAGCCAAAGACAAGATGGTCTGTAGCACATGTGTGTTCTCGTGGCCTACCATCCCATGACCCCCACTTGTGCCGGGTTGCTGTAGTGATAACAACCCTGTGCCTGGCATGGCAACACCATCCTCTGGCTCCATTGCATCATCATCTGAAAAGTACAGAGAAAAAAGATTACTACACATGTTAGAAGCACACAACACACACACACATAGACATCACACAGACAGCCAACACATGAAGCAGACATGTCTCACACAAAAGAGAACCTGCCATGCATGCCGGGTCAACTTGACATTGCTTCAGTGATTAGGCATGTAGAAGGGTGTTATACGGCTCAGAAGTGGGTCGATGCAGTGCAGAACATGTGTACGTTACTCACTATCTACATGTACAAGTACTTCATGATGTGTATCAGAAAACGTGAAGGCAGTGCAAGGTCAAGTTCAGGCATCACGTGCAATGTGCATGCAATGGGTTGCATGGCTACAAGCAAACCACCCCTCCCCCTAAGTGGAAATGCAGGGATGCCTTGCATGGTATCAAAAGGATGACCAGAGACCTGTGTATTGGCAGACAGTGTTGACTAGCATCAATTGCATCATCTTAGTCAATTGACAACACAGCATATGATGATGGGACAGTAAGCAGGACACATGATGAACCCTCAGTAGTACACCCATGTGTGCAGAAGACACTACACCAGTTGGACAGAGTCAGTGGGCCAGAAACATGGTGATGCCTGTAAGCCACACATACTGCCACACCCTAAACATGTGTGGGACGCAGGTCTGAGCCACAGTGGGCATGGGAAGGCTGATGAAATGCCATGGAATGTAGGTCACCCTGGACACGTACTACAATGATCATCCACTCAAGCAGACCCCCTCCTTCACCAGAGGAGCAGGAGCTCCCCCGGACCCTGCAGGAGCAGTGGTCTCCCTTTCCTGGATCCATCCTGAATTGCCCTCGAATTCGGGTAAGAATCATTATTCCGTGCGAGATTCGTTTTTTCTCGCTGCTAATTGCACCAGTGATCCGCCGACCTGCAAGAATATCTACACAGCCTGCATGTTTTAAACTTGATGCCAACAGCTGCTGTGTTTGCCCCTGCCACCATTAGCCACCACGAGGTTTTTACACTTCCAAGATGGCCGCCCGCCATGTCTCAAGGAACCCCAGTGCCTAACTGAGCACAGCCGACTGTCCTCGCATCCGATTGGCCATTGAGCCACCTTAAGCAGCCTATCGCCAGCCGGTAGGCGAAGCCGGCCCACTCCCAGCAAGGCCCAGGATAATAAGGCCAATACCTGTCTTCACCTGTCCTCAGCCTTCCTCGCCGTTCGCCCGGACCCCCTGCCGGATTCCAGACCAACCTCAACGGTAAACGCCACTTCGCTTTTAAATTGAACTGCCTAGACTCTGGAAAAGGCTTTGTTACCACAAGCTACTTATTGCCACTCTCGTGCACTCAGGCCTTATTGCATGCTGTATCTGTGCCCAAAGTTGCTGCCATTACCAGTACATAGGTGCTCAGTCGTATTTAGACTATTGTGTCGCTAGTCATCCCTGTAACATATAACTGCACTGTGCCTCACTGCTGCTCGGCTACCCTATGCAATTCTAGTTGCCATTTTTAACCGCATTGTGACCATCTGCTCTGTTCTGCTGATCTGCTCACCAATTGCCTCTAGATCTGTTGACCTGCAGCCCAATGTGTCCCCGCTCAACATACTTTTATAGCCACTAAACTCAATGTTGTGCTTAATCTGCTCTAAGTGCTATTCTGAAGTTAGGGGTTATTCTGATTCTAGGTGTTATCTTGAACTAAGTGTTACTCTGAACCTAGGTGCTATTCCCAATTCAGGCGCTATTCTGAATACATGCTACTCTGATCCAAGATGTTAATTGGTACACTGGCGCAATTCTAAACCTAATGCTGTGCTAATTGACAAACGCTTACTATGACCACTTTGCTTACCTGTACCTGAGTCAGATGCCAATCTGCAACCTTGCACTACATGGATTAGGTAGTATTCGGCTACTCCAAGCAGGCCGCACTGTCCACTGCTAGATTTCGACCCTAGACAGGACACACACTGCACCTTACCCCCCTCACACAATGTTCCTCCCGGGCCTTTACTCTATACTACTGAGAACCATTCTCCACATCACCAATTCCGCATGCCTGCCCAGCTCACCCCTTAACTTGACCAGCCTAGGCACCGCATCACCCACCCTCACAGAGCCCAGCACCACAATCATGCTTACCCTACTCGCTCCCCCATGCCTTTCGGACAGGCTGACCAGATTACTATCCAGACTTCCCAAAATACACGAGCCTAGAGCCAGGGACTCCACACAATCCATACTCACACACCGAACATCCATTAGCTCCTGCGCTAACCTTACGCTAAAAAAACCCGAACCTAAACCCGTCAACTCCACTACAATCAACAATAGAGCGCTCAGCACAGCTACCACCCCCACCCCTGCCAAAGCCAAAACCCTACCTATAAAAGGTGCCCTCATCAACGCACGCTCCATGATTGCCCATGCCACGGACATCGCTGATCTCATTTTAGCTGAAGATCTAGACTTCCTAGCCATAACAGAGTCCTGGCTTCATGCAGCCGCAGGCCCAGCCCTTTCGCTAGCCATCCCCACTGACTACACCATCATCCGAGCGGACAGAACTGAAGCTAAAGGCGGTGGTTTGGCCATCATTGCCAAGACCCACCTTAACATCAGACTCAACTCCGCCACACACCTCCCATCATGTGAATCACTTACAGCCAAACTACCCATCGCTAACTCCCAAACAATATCCATTCACTTACTATACAGACCGCCCGGACCCCCGGGATCTTTCGAGGAAGACCTCAATGCCATCCTTACCGACAACCTAAAAAACTCCTCACAATGCCTTCTCTTAGGAGACTTCAATTTAGGCTACAAAGACCCCAAAGACAATCAAGCCACTCTCATCAGTAATACCCTGTCTGAACTAGGCTTCACACAAAAAGTAACCAGCCCCACCCATAACAAAGGGAGAACCCTTGATTGGATAGCAGACTATAACTGTGCCGTATCGATCACTAACAACACTCCCCAATCCTGGACCGACCACCACCTCCTCTCCTTCTCACTTGAGGCCTCAAGCCCTACAACCAACATGGCACTAGCCCCAGCCATCCACACGAGAAGCAAAAAAAATATTACAGTAAAAAAACTGATCCCACTCATTCTTCCTACACTAAGCCAACTCCAAGACTCTAATCCCTATGACCTCGTAGAAGGCTATAACAACACCATGCGCATAGCCTTAGACGCCATTGCACCATTGAAACTTAGAAAATCCAAACCAAAAAAGCAGCTCAACCAATGGTTCTCCAGCCATCTTAAAACCCTTAGATTGGAAAAGAGTAAACTGGAACAAGTCTGGAGACAATCTCCGACTGACCACAACAAACTATTGCTTAACAAAATAACGGCCAACTATAAAAAAGAAATCATAGCGGCCAAACAAGAATCCTATAACCAGAGAATCTCCCAATCCAACTCCAGCTCCAGAGAATTATTTACTATCCTGAAAGAATTGGAAACCCCGGTAACAATCCCAGATACTTGCGTTAAAAACAAACAATGGTGCACCAGTGTCCAAAATGCACTAAACAACAAAGTCACTGGCCTTCAATCAAAAATTAAAAATAAGAAAGACTCCCTCACCAATCTTACCAACCCCATCAACGCCCACTCGAGCCCTCCACCCTCACACCACACACCTAACACTGCTCGCTTCAGCTTTTCCAAAGTCTCTTCCCTCGAAGTAGAAAAAATAATTCTTGGCCTTAAACCCTCCAACTGCAAAGGTGACCTCTGCCCCCCACAAATCATTAAAGAGGCGGCACGAGACCTCTCGCCATTCATCACCAGACTCATCAATGCCTCTTTTTCCTCAGGAACAGTCCCCAGTAACCTTAAAGAGTCCTGGGTCCTCCCTCTCCTCAAGAAACCCTCCCTTGACCCGTCCATCCCAACCAACTACAGACCGATTACCACCGTCCCATTCCTGCTCAAGATACTAGACAAGACAGCATACCAACAAATTCAAAAGTATCTTGAAACAAACCACCTTCTAGGAATAAGACAATCCGGCTTCAGACCCCAACATGGAACTGAAACAGCCCTGATAGATCTGAAAGCCCAAATAGACGTCCTTAGAGATAACGGGAAAACTGCATTACTACTCCTGCTAGACCTCTCTGCAGCGTTTGACCTAGTTGACCATAAAATCCTATGTAATCATTTAGACTCAGCTGCCCACTTTTCACAAGAAGCCATCAGTTGGATTGAGTCATTCCTCAACAACAGATCCATGCGAGTCTTCTCCTCCTCTGCCGCCGCCGAACCCATCCCCATTACATGTGGAGTCCCACAGGGCTCGTGCGTCTCCCCCATTCTGTACAACGTGTTCACAAAGCCCCTGTTTGATGATCTAGATGGCCTGGGTATCACCTACACTAACTACGCCGATGATACACAGATCCTCATCCCGTTGACGGGAGATTACAACCAGGATTTGGCCTTGGTGAACAGGGTGTATCTCATCATCCAGGCATGGATGGCTTCGCACAGTCTATGCCTGAATGATGACAAAACTGAACTCATCATCCTTGGTTCCACGTCCAACCTAACCAAACTCGACCACAATTATGCCAACTTCATCATAGATGGGAACCTAATCAAGGTTTCGAAAGAAGTAAAAACCCTAGGAATATACCTCGACTCCTCCCTAACCTTCCACAAACAGGTTAGCTCGATGGCATCCTCTACGGCCTACACATGTAAGCTCATAAGAGCAGCCAAACCCTTCCTCTCCACCCACAGCTGCACTACACTAGCCAGAGCATTGGTATTATCCAAACTGGACTATTGTAACGCCCTCTACATAGGAGCCACCAAACAAATCACCAACAAAATTCAGACGCTACAAAACAACGCCCTTAGGGCAGCACTCAATATTCCCAGGAGGGAACACATTTCCAATATCAGGAAATCCCATAACTGGCTCAGCACAACAGACAAAATCCTACTTAAAGTAGCATCGCTCACCCACAAATGCCTGAATAATGCTGCCCCACGCTATCTGGCAGACAGAATATGCAAACACACCCCCATCAGACCCACCAGAACCTCCAATGCTAATCTGCTCACCGTCCCCAGGTTTAAACGCACTAAAATGGGTGGCAACAGCTTCCAGGTGAAAGCACCTCAACACTGGAACTCCCTACCACCATCGCTCAGAACTCCCCAACCTTACTCACTTTTTAGACGTAACTACATCCATTGGTTAAAGAACACGAACCACTAACACCTCTAACACCACACGGCTGCTCTCCGCGTTGCATGCTTTAAGAGATTCTGTAAATTTGTAATACTAAACTTGTATATATTTGTAATTCTTTAAATACATCTACTGCATTCTCTCCTGCCAAACTGTATACATGTTCCTTCATCGTCACACTGTAATTATGTAATGTAAAGTATAATTATGTAATGTAAAGTATAAGCATCCTGTAACCAAGCTTTGAATCACCTTGCTGCTCATGCGCCCTCATACCCTCGGGTCTGGTGCGCAATACAAATGAATAAACTAAACTAAACTAAGGACACATAGGGGCATGCATGGAATGCACATGGAGCATGAATGGGCACTCATGTCCCTGCAGAGCATCTGCCATCTGCACAGTCCAAGTGAGACACCCTGCATCAAGGACAAAGGATGTACCCCACTGCATGTGTCTGGCAGGTTGGCTGGTGTAAGTTAGCATGTACACAGGAGGCATGAACAGGCCATTGCATTATGGCAAAATTATGCACACCAGTGCAAAGGTGAAATTGTGGTGCGGGGGGGGTGAAGGGGCAAGGGAGCATGCCTACGTGGAGTACCCGCATGCAGGCAGAGGACACATGCACCTCAGTCATGCCATGACATAGTCCCAGTGCAGAGAGGAAGGACACCCCAGGCTACATGCAGAAGGGCCAGTGAGCTGGTACATGGACTGGAGGGACATCGAGGTGACCAGCATGTGAGTAGGGTGCAAGCATGATGATGAGGACAGTGCCCGTCTGCTCCACATGTCCACCATCCTGCAGAGCAGCCATGCATCAGTGAAGCATTGTATTACTTGCACATCTGAACAATGTACACATGACATGTAGTGGCAGTCATGCACAGCACATCACACAAGTAAAACACACATGGCCTCGACAAACACGCAGCAACACTCACTGGACTGGGCATCAAAGTCCTGCATATCTCCCACTCCTTCCAACAATTCAGGTGGTATGAACTCCGCAACAAGTGACTCGTGTGGAGTGAGGTCTTCCTCCTCAGGTGCTGGCCCACTGCCAGTCACCAGAGTCATGTTGTAATTTGAGGCACGCTTTGTCTTAGCGCTGCGTTTGAGGTCATTCCAATGCTTTTTGCACTCTTGCGCCGTGCGCACCTCATTGCCAAATGCACTCAAATGTTCCGCAACTTCCTTCCAGTGGGTATCACGATGGGCAGCCGTAGTTTGACAATTAGGCCCCACTAGCATGTAATGGTTGTGGTCCCGCACGTAGTCCACGAGGAAGTCCAGTTCCTGCACACAGAAAGGCTTCTTCCTCGACGTGCAGGAGGTCATTTACCGCGACTGTCCTGGTTGGTAGACTCACAACCGGGGTGTTGTTGGCTGCATCTGCCCCTGCACTTGCCAACACCCGGCTGGTCGGGGCAGCAGATGACATTACTGCCCCGGGGACACGTGTCTCGGTCAGTGCAGCCCTGCGTGCACCTACAGTGTTCCTCCTGACCTGCTGGAAATCTCCCATGGACTCTTCAAGTGCCAACGCAGCCTGCGCTGGCAGACCCTGAGCCTGGGTGGTGGTGTCCACAGCTGCACCTGCAGCTACCACTACCCTTGGGCCCGTGGCAGTCGATGAAACGGACTGCCGGGTCACATGGGCGCCAGTACCAGATGCAGAAACTGAATCTCCCGGAACCACAGGGGGTGGTGGCATGACTGCACCAACACATGGCACAACATCATGCCAAAGTGGCGCACCCCTGCCTCTTCCCCCTCTGCAGCCACCCTGGACACCCTGGAGTCCCCCTACTCCCTGGTCACCCCGGCCACGTCCCTGACCATGCCCGCCACGAGGAGTACACCCAGCTGAGGTGCCCCTCACCTTTGGTGGCCTCCCAACCATGGCACAGATGGAGTAGTGCCTGCACAGATGGAGAAGTGCCAATGGGAGGTGTACACGACAATTGTCCTGGGCAATTGGCGTGAAGGGGGTGGGATACAAGATGTTAAAAGCACCTCTACACCTGCAAAACATATGCGCGGGACATGCAGGCTACTATGACCTCGAAAACAGGTACGCGATACACAGGGGCACCCGCAGTGGGAAAAATAGCGTGTGCGACTCACTATCAGACTAGCGTGATAATGAAAAACACGTGTAGCCAATACCCCAGCCAAAAGAAGAGATACGTCTTTGATCCGCTGTGAAGTTGTGATGGTGCGCAAAACAACATGAAGCAGCAACACACACGTCGTTCTCCACGAAAGGCACGTACAGCGAACTGCTGGCCCTGCTCACCTTTAACCCGTGCTGAGGGAAACGCCTGCACCCGTCATGTCACTTACGCGCTTAGGCCCTTTCCTCGGATTACACGCATTAACACGCGGGCATGCTGTTCTTTCACATGCTGAATCACTATGCACCCATCACAGACGCGCTTACGCGCTAAGAGTTTTCCTCAAATTACACGCTGACATGCACTTTTTTCACATCAGCCATCTGCAGGGGTCCACCCCTGCTGGAAATGAAGACTCCCAACTGGAGTACCATCGCTCCACAACCCAGCCCCAGGACCCAGATGCCTACCCACACCTGCCTCGGGGGTTGCCATGTCGGGGCAAACACCATCGGACACCACTGGCAACCCCCGCCAGAGAGGCAGAGGGATACCAGCTTCAGTGCCAAAGAGGTTGGTATCCTGGTGGAGCAAGTCCTGGGGCAGTATGATGCCCTCTTTGGAAGTTCACGCGCCAACAATGAAGGACAGAAGAGGATCTGGATGGACATTGTGGCTGCCATCAACGTGGAGGAGGTGGCAGCCCGCGACATTCAACGCGTCCGGAAGCGCTTGGAAGACTTCAGGTCCAGGACCCTCAGCAAGGCCCGGCGCCTCTTGAAGGCAGCGGATGCTGAGGAGTGCTGGGTCCGCCTAACCGACATCCATATGAGGGTCCTGGAACGTATACGGCCAGAGCTCCACATCCAGGTCCTTGAGAGGCAGTCCCATCCGGAGTCGAGCGGTAAGTGTACATGCGTACTGATTGGACACTGTGCATGTAGAGGTGTGCCATGAGTGTGCATGTTGGACAAATGTGTTTGTAGGGCCATGTGTGAATGTGTATGTACAGGGAAATGAGCCTGCCGCATGTGAGTCATGTCATGTGTGAGACACATCAATGGTGCATGTGTTGAAATGATTGCTGGCCAAATGCATGGGTGGGTGCACACATGTTTGAATTTCGGTATATGTACTGTGCCATGGTTGTGGTGTCACACGAGGATGCTGGTTCCACCTGCATGTATCTGCACCATGCACATGCGCATGTGTGTGTATTTGCGCAATGTGCAACTGTGATACACCATGGATGCATGTGACACCCAAAAGTAGGGGAGTAATTTGCAGATGTGCCATGGATGCTGATGATTTCACTGTGACAGGTGGTGGAGTTGTACAGATGCATTTATGTCTGGTGACGTGTGTGCATGTGTTTGGCAGTCCCCATGTTGTATGTGACGTGAGGCTGACCTGCGGATGTACTTGCTGCTGTATGTGTATGGATGCTGCTGCATGATTCCTCTTAAATTGCGCATGTGTGTGTGTTCAAATGATATGTGGGTTGGGGAGTGTGATGGCATGTGTGCATTTTGGAACTGCCACTCATGTGTAACTGTCATGTGTGTATCATACCATTGTACATAGCCCTGATGCCTGTGTTCTGTCTCTCCCTGTCTGCAGCGTCAACTGATGAAGAGGGCGGAGACGGTGCTGTGGAGCACAGAGGCAGGGATCCCACCGCCAGCCGGAGAGGCAAGGCCGAGCTCCCCTCCCAGGTGGTCATCTCGTCGGGGAGTGAGGAGTCTGGTGCTGCCTCCGCAGCCGCAGCTGACGGGGGTAGGTCCAAGAGGCGGAAGTCGGAGGTGGACTCCTCGGCAGCAGAACGGCCAGGTCAGACCCCATAGGGGCCTATGAAGAAAGATGGCACGGAGTCATCCAGGTTGGTGGGGGGTTTGGTTGAGGAGGAGGCCGTGGAAGTCACACACACAGGGCCTGGAGGGGGGATTCCACTGGCGCCAGTGGTGCAGTCCAGGGCCAGGAACAGGAGGCAGCACAGGCCGCCACGGAGGTGCCTGTGTGTAATCCTGTCCCCAATCCTGTGACTGCATCATCCCGCACCAGCAGGGATGCTTTCGTCCAGACCCGTTATCAGGGAGGGGATAGCCGCACAACAACTGGCATTCCTCTCCCTGTGGACGTGGCAATCCGGGACCAGCTTGAGCCTGTCCTGGGTGGGGTGGCGTTGCGTGTTCGTGACATTCAGGATAACGTGCGGGGTTCTTGTGAGGACAGTGCACGTCATTTTGAATGTGTCGAAGACCGCGTCAACCTACTAGGTGGGGTCACCAGCGCTAGGTTCCTCTGTGTGCTGGAGCTTCTACCAACCCCCTCCTCAACAGAACCCTCTATGCGCCAGTCGTCCTCCGTGCCATCTTCCTGCCCAAGTGTCACCTGGGCGCCCTGTGGAGCTGCCCCTGACCCAGCGGCCAGGCTGGTGGAGGACACATCCCTGCCATAGTCGGGAGTTGGAGGTCCAGCAGGGGTGGCCACCCCAACAACTGGACCCCAGCGGGAGGATGACGTGCAGGCAACAACAGGCAGGGCACATGCACAGCAGCAGCAGGCTCAAGGTGGGAGTGATGATGGCTCGGGGCCAACAACATCAGAGGGGCAGGCATCAGCCGGAGGGCAGGAGGACCCTGGATTGGGAGTGTCTTCCGTATGGCAGCGGTTAGACCAGCGGATAAATGCGGAGCGGCGGCGGGCGGAAGAGGCACGGCTCACAATGATCAGGGCGGGGAACTCCATGCACAGGCCGCTGAGGCGGGCCGAGTGCCTCGAGGCAATTCGCAGGGAGTTGGACGTGAAAATGGCATCGTCCCTGCGAAACCTCAGGGCCATGGAACAGGCCCGCCTCCAGGACATAGACCAGGAGTTCGATGATGCCCTGGCCTGGGAAATCGAAAAGTGAGCCGTAGGACTTGCCCGCCGCCATTGTATATAGTTTGTAGTTTTAGGTTTCATTTTTGATTTGCATTGATTTGGGGTGCTTGGACTATGCCCCACCTTTTTGTATACAGTTATTTATTAGGTATTCTTTTTTTTATAGGTTTCATTTCATTCGTTGGGCTCATGGACCCTGGATTTCTTCGTTGTACATAGTTGAACAGTGGATTTATCTTATTTTTTATTTTTTTCTCACCATGGAGCAATGGATTTTAATATTTTCGTTTCCTTTGGATTTGCTTTGGTGACCGGAGACTTTGGACAAATTTTCATTTGGATTATTTTGGATTGAGACTTCGTTCATTGTTTTCTGTTTGGGACATGCTGCATTTCATTTCTTGTTTGAAATTTTTTATGTTTTCATTTCATTACCTTCATTTTATGTGTAATACACTTTGGTTTATTACTTCGATGTGTGGTATTCTCTCATTGGTTTCATGCATGTCACAATGTGGGTTTTCGCAATCACTGGCACCCATTGTGTGTGTGTGTGACGGACATATGTTGATGTACATACTTGATATTTGGGTTGTGTCATGTAATTGGCATTTCTATGTGGGGTGGATGGAATACTTGATTGGGTCTTTAGAGTGGGGTGGCGTGCAGTGGGATTTTGGTGGACATGAGGCCCATGATTGTGGATCTTGATGACGTGTTGGGGGGGACATGAGTCGGGGCCTGCTGGCAGGTGCCCGTCACTGCTGGGTGGGTAGGGGTGCAGGAGGACATGGGTCGGGCCTGCCCATCAATGCTGGGTGGGTAGGGTTGCAGGGGGGCATGAGTCGGGGCCTGCTGGCAGGTGCCCGTATATGCTGGGTGGGTGGGGGTGCAGGGGGACATGAGTCGGGCCAGCTGGAAGGTGCCCGTCAATGCTGGGTGGGTGGGGGTGCAGGGGGACATGAATCGGGGCCTGCTGGCAGGTGCCCGTCAATGCTGGGTGGGTAGGGGTGCAGGGGACATGAGTCGGGGCCCGCCCGTCAATGCTGGGTGGGTAGGGGTGCAGGGGGACATGAGTCGGGGCCTGCCCGTCAATGCTGGGTGGGTGGGGGTGCAGGGGGACATGAGTCGGGGCCAGCTGGAAGGTGCCCGTCAATGCTGGGTGGGTGGGGGTGCAGGGGGACATGAGTCGGGGCCAGCTGGAAGGTGCCCGTCAATGCTGAGTGGGTAGGGGTGCAGGGGGACATGAGTCGGGGCCTGCCCGTCAATGCTGGGTGGGTGGGGGTGCAGGGGGACATGAGTCGGGGCCTGCTGGCAGGTGCCCGTCAATGCTGGGTGGGTGGGGGTGCAGGGGGACATGAGTCGGGGCCTGCCCGTCAATGCTGGGTGGGTGGGGGTGCAGGGGGACATGAGTTGGGGCCTGCTGGCAGGTGCCCGTCAATGCTGGGTGGGTGGGGGTGCAGGGGGACATGAGTCGAAGCCTGTTGGCAGGTGCTCGTCAATGCTGGGTGGGTGGGGGTGCAGGGGGACATGAGTCGGGGCCTGCCCGTCAATGCTGGGTGGGTGGGGGTGCAGGGGGACATGAGTTGGGGCCTCCTGGCAGGTGCCCGTCAACTCTGGGTGGGTAGGGGTGCAGGGGGACATGAGTTGGGGCCTGCTGGCAGGTGCCCGTCAGTGCTGGGTGGGTGGGGGTGCAGGGGGACAAGAGATACGGCCTGCCCGTTAATGCTGGGTGGGTGGGGGTGCAGGGGGACATGAGTCGGGGACTGCTGGCAGGAGCCGTCAATGTTGGGTCGGTGAGGATGCAGGGGGACATGAGTTGGGGCCTGCTGGCAGGTGCCTGTTAATGCTGGGTGGGTGGGGGTGCAGGGGGACATGAGTCGGGGCCTGCCCGTCAATGCTGGGTGGGTAGGGGTGCAGGGGGACATGAGTCAGGGCCTGCCCGTCAATGCTGGGTAGGTAGGGGTGCAGGGGGACATGGGTCGGGGCCTGCCCGTCAATGCTGGTGGGTGGGGGTGCAGGGGGACATGAGTCGGGGCCTGCTGGCAGGTGCCCGTCAATGCTGGTTGGGTAGGGTTGCAGGGGGACATGAGTCGGGGCCTGCTGGCAGGTGCCTGTCAATGCTGGGTGGGTGGGGGTGCAGGGGGACATGAGTCGGGGCCTGCTGACAGGTGCCTGTCAATGCTGGGTTGGTAGGGGTGCAGGGGGACATGAGTCGGGGCCTGCCCGTCAATGCTGGGTGGGTAGGGGTGCAGGGGGACATGAGTCAGGGCCTGCCCATCAATACTGGGTGGGTAGGGGTGCAGGGGGACATGATTCGGGGCCTGCTGGCAGGTGCCTGTCAATGCTGGGTGGGTGGGGGTGCAGAGGGACATGAGTCGGGGCCTGCTGGCAGGTGCCCATCAATGCTGGGTGGGTAGGGGTGCAGGGGGACATGAGTCGGGGCCTGCTGGCAGGTGCCCATCAATGCTGGGTGGGTGGGGGTGCAGGGGGACATGAGTCGGGGCCTGCCCGTCAATGCTGGGTGGGTGGGGGTGCAGGGGGACATGAGTCGGGGCCTGCTTGCAGGTGCCCGTCAATGCTGGGTGGATGGGAGTGCAGGGAGACATGAGTCGGGGCCTGCTGGCAGGTGCCCGTCAATGCTGGGTGGGTAGGGGTGCAGGGGGACATGAGACGCGGCCTGCCCGTCAATGCTGGGTGGGTGGGGGTTCAACGGGACATGAGTCAGGGCCTGCTGGCAGGAGCTGTCAATGCTGGGTGGGTGAGGATGCAGGGGGACATGAGTCGGGGCCTGCTGGCAGGTGCCTGTCAATGCTGGGTGGGTGGGGGTGCAGGGGGACATGAGTCGGGGCCTCCCCGTCAATGCTGGGTGGGTAGGGGTGCAGGGGGACATGAGTCAGGGCCCGCCCGTCAATGCTGGGTAGGTAGGGGTGCAGGGGGACATGGGTCGGGGCCTGCCCGTCAATGCTGGTGGGTGGGGGTGCAGGGGGACATGAGTCGGGGCCTGCTGGCAGGTGCCCGTCAATGCTGGTTGGGTAGGGTTGCAGGGGGACATGAGTCGGGGCCTGTTAGCAGGTGCCTGTCAATGCTGGGTGGGTGGGGGTGCAGGGGGACATGAGTCGGGGCCTGCTGACAGGTGCCTGTCAATGCTGGGTTGGTAGGGGTGCAGGGGGACATGAGTCGGGGCCTGCCCGTCAATGCTGGATGGGTAGGGGTGCAGGGGGACATGAGTCAGGGCCTGCCAATCAATACTGGGTGGGTAGGGGTGCAGGGGGACATGAGGCAGGGCCTACTGGCAGGTGCCCGTCAATGCTGGGTGGGTGGGGGTACAGGGGGACATGATTCGGGGCCTGCTGGCAGGTGCCCGTCAATGCTGGGTGGGTGGGGGTGCAGAGGGACATGAGTCGGGGCCTGCTGGCAGGTGCCCATCAATGCTGGGTGGGTAGGGGTGCAGGGGGACATGAGTCGGGGCCTGCTGGCAGGTGCCCATCAATGCTGGGTGGGTGGGGGTGCAGGGGGACATGAGTCGGGGCCTGCCCGTCAATGCTGGGTGGGTGGGGGTGCAGGGGGACATGAGTCGGGGCCTGCTGGCAGGTGCCCGCCAATGCTGGGTGGATGGGAGTGCAGGGAGACATGAGTCGGGGCCTGCTGGCAGGTGCCCGTCAATGCTGGGTGGGTAGGGGTGCAGGGGGACATGAGTCGGGGCTCGCCTGTCAATTCTGGGTGGGTAGGGGTGCAGGGCGACATGAGTCGGGGCCTGCCCGTCAATGCTGGGTGGGTGGGGGTGCAGGGGGACATGAGTCAGGCCTGCTGGCAGGTGCCCGTCAATGCTGGTTGGGTAGGGTTGCAGTGGGACATGAGTCGGGGCCTGCTGGCAGGTGCCCGTCAATGTTGGGTGGGTGAGGGTAGAGGGGGACATGAGTTGGGGCCTGCCCGTCAATGCTGGGTGGGTGGGGGTGCAGGGGGACATGAGTCGGGGCCTGCTGGGAGGTGCCCGTCAATGCTGGGTGGGTAGGGGTGCAGGGGGACATGAGTCGGGCCTGCCCGTCAATGCTGGGCAGGTAGGGGTGCAGGGGGACATGAGTCAGGGCCTGCTTGTCAATGCTGGGTGGGTAGGGGTGCAGGGGGACATGAGTCGGGGCCTGCTGGCAGGTGCCCGTCAATGCTGGGTTGCTGGGGGTGCAGGGGGACATGAGTCGGGGCCTGCTGGCAGGTGGCCGTCAATGCTGGGTGGGTAGGGGTGCAGGGGGACATGATTCGGGGCCTGCTGGCAGGTGCCCGTCAATGCTGGGTGGGTGGGGGTGCAGAGGGACATGAGTCGGGGCCTGCTGGCAGGTACCCATCAATGCTGGGTGGGTAGGGGTACAGGGGGACATGAGTCGGGGCCTGCTGGCAGGTGCCCATCAATGCTGGGTGGGTGGGGGTGCAGGGAGACAGGAGTCGGGGCCTGCCCGTCAATGCTGGGTGGGTGGGGGTGCAGGGGGACATGAGTCGGGGCCTGCTGGCAGGTGCCCGTCAATGCTGGGTGGATGGGAGTGCAGCGAGACATGAGTCGGGGCCTGCTGGCAGGTGCCCGTCAATGCTGGGTGGGTAGGGGTGCAGGGGGACATGAGTCGGGGCATGCCCGTCAATGCTGGGTGGGTAGGGGTGCAGGGGGACATGAGTTGGGGCCCGCCTGTCAATTCTGGGTGGGTAGGGGTGCAGGGCGACATGAGTCGGGGCCTGCCCGTCAATGCTGGGTGGGTGGGGGTGCAGGGGGACATGAGTCAGGGCCTGCCCGTCAATGCTGGGTGGGTGGGGGTGCAGGGGGACATGAGTTGGGGCCTGCTGGCAGGTGCCCGTCAACTCTGGGTGGGTAGGGGTGCAGGGGGACATGAGTTGGGGCCTGCTGGCAGGTGCCCGTCAATGCTGGGTGGGTGGGGGTGCAGGGGGACATGAGACGCGGCCTGCCCGTTAATGCTGGGTGGGGGGGTGCAGGGGGACATGAGTCGGGGACTGCTGGCAGGAGCCGTCAATGCTGGGTCGGTGAGGATGCAGGGGGACATGAGTTGGGGCCTGCTGGAAGGTGCCTGTTAATGCTGGGTGGGTGGGGGTGCAGGGGGACATGAGTCGGGGCCTGCTGGCAGGTGCCTGTCAATGTTGGGTGGGTGAGGGTAGAGGGGGACATGAGTTGGGGCATGCACGTCAATGCTGGGTGGGTGGGGGTGCAGGGGGACATGAGTCGGGGCCTGCTGGAAGGTGCCCGTCAATGCTGGGTGGGTAGGGGTGCAGGGGGACATGAGTCGGGGCCTGCCCATCAATGCTGGGCGGGTAGGGGTGCAGGGGGACATGAGTCAGGGCCTGCCCGTCAATGCTGGGTGGGTAGGGGTGCAGGGGGACATGAGTCGGGGCCTGCTGGCAGGTGCCCGTCAATGCTGGGTGGGTGGGGGTGCAGGGGGACATGAGTCGGGCCTGCTGGCAGGTGCCCGTAAATGCTGGTTGGGTAGGGTTGCAGTGGGACATGAGTCGGGGCCTGCTGGCAGGTGCCCGTCAATGTTGGGTGGGTGAGGGTAGAGGGGGACATGAGTTGGGGCCTGCCCGTCAATGCTGGGTGGGTGGGGGTGCAGGGGGACATGAGTCGGGGCCTGCTGGGAGGTGCCCGTCAATGCTGGGTGGGTAGGGGTGCAGGGGGACATGAGTCGGGCCTGCCCGTCAATGCTGGGCAGGTAGGGGTGCAGGGGGACATGAGTCAGGGCCTGCTTGTCAATGCTGGGTGGGTAGGGGTGCAGGGGGACATGAGTCGGGGCCTGCTGGCAGGTGCCCGTCAATGCTGGGTTGCTGGGGGTGCAGGGGGACATGAGTCGGGGCCTGCTGGCAGGTGCCCGTCAATGCTGGGTGGGTGGGGGTGCAGAGGGACATGAGTCGGGGCCTGCTGGCAGGTACCCATCAATGCTGGGTGGGTAGGGGTACAGGGGGACATGAGTCGGGGCCTGCTGGCAGGTGCCCATCAATGCTGGGTGAGTGGGGGTGCAGGGAGACAGGAGTCGGGGCCTGCCCGTCAATGCTGGGTGGGTGGGGGTGCAGGGGGACATGAGTCGGGGCCTGCTGGCAGGTGCCCGTCAATGCTGGGTGGATGGGAGTGCAGGGAGACATGAGTCGGGGCCTGCTGGCAGGTGCCCGTCAATGCTGGGTGGGTAGGGGTGCAGGGGGACATGAGTCGGGGCATGCCCGTCAATGCTGGGTGGGTAGGGGTGCAGGGGGACATGAGTTGGGGCCCGCCTGTCAATTCTGGGTGGGTAGGGGTGCAGGGCGACATGAGTCGGGGCCTGCCCGTCAATGCTGGGTGGGTGGGGGTGCAGGGGGACATGAGTCAGGGCCTGCCCGTCAATGCTGGGTGGGTGGGGGTGCAGGGGGACATGAGTTGGGGCCTGCTGGCAGGTGCCCGTCAACTCTGGGTGGGTAGTGGTGCAGGGGGACATGAGTTGGGGCCTGCTGGCAGGTGCCCGTCAATGCTGGGTGGGTGGGGGTGCAGGGGGACATGAGACGCGGCCTGCCCGTTAATGCTGGGTGGGTGGGGGTGCAGGGGGACATGAGTCGGGGACTGCTGGCAGGAGCCGTCAATGCTGGGTCGGTGAGGTTGCAGGGGGACATGAGTTGGGGCCTGCTGGCAGGTGCCTGTTAATGCTGGGTGGGTGGGGGTACAGGGGGACATGAGTCGGGGCCTGCTGGCAGGTGCCTGTCAATGTTGGGTGGGTAAGGGTAGAGGGGGACATGAGTTGGGGCCTGCCCGTCAATGCTGGGTGGGTGGGGGTGCAGGGGGACATGAGTCGGGGCCTGCTGGAAGGTGCCCGTCAATGCTGGGTGGGTAGGGGTGCAGGGGGACATGAGTCGGGGCCTGCCCGTCAATGCTGGGCGGGTAGGGGTGCAGGGGGACATGAGTCAGGGCCTGCCCGTCAATGCTGGGTGGGTAGGGGTGCAGGGGGACATGAGTCTGGGCCTGCTGGCAGGTGCCCGTCAATGCTGGGTGGGTGGGGGTGCAGGGGGACATGAGTCGGGCCTGCTGGCAGGTGCCCGTAAATGCTGGGTTGGGGGGGGGTGCAGGGGGACATGAGTCGGGGCCCGCCCGTCAATGCTAGGTGGGTAGGGATGCAGGGGGACATGAGTCGGGGCCTGCCCGTCAATGCTGGGTGGGTGGGGGTGCAGGGGGACATGAGTCGGGGCCTGCTGGCAGGTGTCCATCAATGCTGGTTGGGTTGGGGGACATGGGGACATGAGTCAGGGCCTGCTGGCAGGTGCCCATCAATGCTGGGTGGGTGGGGGTGCAGGGGGACATGAGTCGGGGCCTGCCCGTCAATGCTGGGTATGTGGGGGTGCAGGGGGACATGAGTCTGGGCCTGCTGGCAGGTGCCCATCAATGCTGGGTGGGTGGGGGTGCAGGGGGACATGAGTCGGGGCCTGCTGGCAGGTGCCCGTCAATGCTGGGTGGGTAGGGGTGCAGGGGGACATGAGCCGGGGCCTGGCCGTCAATGCTGGGTGGGTAGGGGTGCAGGGGGACATGAGTCAGGGCCTGCCCGTCAATGCTGGGTGGGTAGGGGTGCAGGGGGACATGAGTCAGGGCCTGCTGGCAGGTGCCCGTCAATGCTGGGTGGGTAGGGGTGCAGGGGGGCATGAGTTGGGGCCTGCCCGTCAATGCTGGGTGGGTAGGGGCACAGGGGGACATGAGTCGGGGTCTGCCTGTCAATGCTGGGTGGGTGGGGGTACAGGGGGACATGAGTCGGGCCTGCCCGTCAATGCTGGGTGGGTGGGGGTGTAGGGGGGCACGTGTCAGTTCTCACTAGTGCATGGTGACATGTGGGCTGGCTGGGGGACATGCCCTGAGTGGAGGGGCTTCCTGCAGGTCATGGCCAGCGTGGATGGGCTGCCTGCGGGACATGGCCAGGGGTGCTGGGGAGTTCCCTGTGGTGTGGCCTGCCTGTAGGGCCTGGGGAGGGGGTAGAGGGCACACCTGGGAGGACCCACACTGCCAATTTGCATGTGGTACTCCCCGCGCACCCCTCAGAATACACGTACCCTGCTCTCCAAGCGAAATCGCGCGTGAAACTCCCCGCGCATCCCTCAGAATACATGTACCCCGCTCAGCCAGCGAATTCGTGTGTGAAACTCCCCGCACACCCCTCAGAATACACGTACCCCGCTCTCCAAGCGAAATCGCCTGTGAAAATCCCTGCGCACCCCTCAAAATACACGTACCCCGATCTCCAAACGAAATCGCATGTGAAACTCCCCGCGCAACCCTCAAAATACACGTACCCCGCTCTCCAAGCGAAATCGTGTGTGAAACTCCCCGCGCACCCCTCAGAATACACGTACCCCGCTCTGCCAGCGAATTTGCATGTGAAACTCCCCGCGCACCCCTCAGAATACACATATCCCGCTCTCCAAGCGAACTCACGTGTGAAAATCCCTACGCACCCCTCAAAATACACGTACCCCGATCTACAAACGAAATCGTGTGTGAAACTCCCCGCGCAATCCTCAGAATACACGTACCCCGCTCTCCAAGCGAAATCGCATGTGAAAATCCCTGCGCACCCCTCAGAATACACGTACCCTGATCTCCAAACAAAATCGCATGTGATACTCCCCGCGCACCCCTCAGAATACACGTACCCCGCTCTCCAAGCGAAATCGCGTGTGAAAATCCCTGCGCACCCCTCAGAATACACGTACCCTGATATCCAAGCGAAATCTAGTGTGATACTCCCTGAGCACCCCTCAGAATACACGTACCCTGCTCAGACAGCAAAATTGCGTGTGAAACTCCGCGCGCACCCCAGGATTACATGCATGCACCCCATCCACCCTCAACATTCCCCACAGGCAGCCCATCACCCCAGTGCATGCCCCACTGGCTGCCCACACCACAGGGTGGAGTTATACACGCAATTTCGCTAGCGCAAGGGGTGTTTGTGTATTTTGAGGGGTGCGCGGGGAGTTTTACATGCGATTTCGCTAGTGCGAGAGGGAGACGTGTATTCTGAGGGGTGCGCAGGGTGTTTTACACGCATTTTCGTGGTTGGGTGGCTGTATGCTGGTCCACTGGCCTTTGCGCCATGTACTGGATTTGTGCGCTGTTCATGGCGCACGGGGCGGGGTTGGGGGCCTAATTGGCGCTGCTGCAGGGTCGCTGCGGCACTCTGCGCCTAGGCTGGTTTTCGATGTTAGAATCCATGAATACCCTGTGCGCTGACATGGGTTTCGGTGCACGCGGCTGGTGCAGACTGCCACACGCGCACACTGTGCGCCAGCCGCGTGCGCCACTTGTGCGCCGAATTCTATGAATGACCCTGTAAATCTCAAGGTCAAAAAATAACAACCTCGATTTAGTTAGGGCGAGTTAGCTACAGTCTGCTTCATGCCCAACTCAGCTCACTCAACTGTACTGATAGGTAAAGGCTTCTATTAGATCTAGTGTTTTCTGTCAAACTCATTGCTTCTGTTTGTTTCTCTCCCCTTCTACCCCTCTCCTTCCCCCGTCAATGCTGGGTGGGTAGGGGTGCAGGGGGACATGGGTCGGGGCCTGCTGGCAGGTGCCCGTCAATGCTGGGTGGGTGGGGGTGCAGGGGGACATGAGTCGGGGCCTGCTGGCAGGTGCCCCGTCAATGCTGGGTTGGTGGGGGTGCAGGGGGACATGAGTCGGGGCCCGCCTGTCAATGCTGGGTGGGTAGCGGTGCAGGGGGACATGAGTCGGGCCTGCCCGTCAATACTGGGTGGGTGGGGGTGCAGGGGGACATGAGTCGGGGCCTGCTGGCAGGTGTCCGTCAATGCTGGTTGGGTAGGGGGACATGAGTCGGGGCCTGCTGGCAGGTGCCCATCAATGCTGGGTGGGTGGGGGTGCAGGGGGACATGAGCCTGGGCCTGCCCGTCAATGCTGGGTATGTGGGGGAGCAGGGGGACATGAGTCGGGGCCTGCTGGCAGGTGCCCGTCAATGCTGGGTGGGTGGGGGTGCAGGGGGACATGAGTCGGGGCCTGCTGGCAGGTACCTGTCAATGCTGGGTGGGTGGGGGTGCAGGGGGACATGAGCCTGGGCCTGCCCGTCAATGCTGGGTATGTGGGGGAGCAGGGGGACATGAGTCGGGGCCTGCTGGCAGGTGCCCGTCAATGCTGGGTGGGTGGGGGTGCAGGGGGACATGAGCCGAGGCCTGCCCGTCAATGCTGGGTGGGTAGGGGTGCAGGGGGACATGAGTCAGGGCCTGCCCGTCAATGCTGGGTGGGTAGGGGTGCAGGGGGACATGAGTCAGGGCCTGCTGGAAGGTGCCCATCAATGCTGGGTGGGTAGGGGTGCAGGGGGGCATGAGTCGGGGCCTGCCCGTCAATGCTAGGTGGGTAGGGGTGCAGGGGGACATGAGTCAGGGCCTGCCCGTCAATGCTGGGTGGGTAGGGGCGCAGGGGGACATGAGTCGGGGTCTGTCCGTCAATGCTGGGTGGGTGGGGGTGCAGGGGGACATGAGTCGGGGCCTGCCCGTCAATGCTGGGTGGGTGGGGGTTCAGGGGGACACGTGTTAGTTCTCACTAGTGCATGGTGACATGTGGGCTGGCTGGGGGACATGCCCTGAGTGGAGGGGCTTCCTGCGGGTCATGGCCAGGGTGGATGGGCTGCCTGTGGGACATGGCCAGGTGTGCTGGGTAGTTCCCTGTGGTGTGGCCTGCCTGCAGGGCCTGGGGAGGGGGTAGAGGGCACACCTGGGAGGACCCACACTGCCAATTTGCATGTGGTACTCCCCGCGCACCCCTCAGAATACACGTACCCCGCTCTCCAAGCGAAATCGTGTGTGAAACTCCCTGCGCACCCCTCAGAATACATGTACCCCGCTCAGCCAGCGAATTTGTGTGTGAAACTCCCCGCACACCCCTCAGAATACACATACCCCGCTCTCCAAGCAAAATCGCCTGTGAAAATCCCTGCGCACCCCTCAAAATACACGTACCCGATCTCCAAACAAAATCGCATGTGAAACTCCCTGCGCAACCCTCAGAATACACGTACCCCGCTCTCCAAGCGAAATCGCGTGTGAAACTCCCAGCGCACCCCTCAGAATTCACGTACCCCGCTCAGCCAGCAAATTCGCATGTGAAACTCCCCACGCACCCCTCAGAATACACGTACCCCGCTCTCCAAGCGAAAACGTGTGAAAATCCCTGCGCACCCCTCAAAATACACGTACCCCGATCTACAAACGAAATCATGTGTGAAACTCCCCGCGCAACCCTCAGAATACATGTACCCCGCTCTCCAGGCGAAATCGCATGTGAAAATCCCTGCGCACCCCTCAGAATACACGTACCCTGATCTCCAAGCAAAATCGCATGTGATACTCCCCGCTCACCCCTCAGAATACACTTACCCCGCTCTCCAAGCGAAATCGCATGTGAAAATCCCCGCGCACCCCTCAGAATACACTTACCCCGCTCTCCAAGCGAAATTGCGTGTGAAAATCCCTGCGCACCCCACAGAATACACATACCCTGCTCAGACAGCGAAATCGCGTGTGGAACTCCGCGCGCACCCCAGGATTACACGCATGCACCCCATCCACCCTCAACATTCCCCACAGGCAGCCCATCACCCCAGTGCATGCCCCACTGGCTGCCCACACCACAGGGTGGAGTTATACACGCAATTTCGCTAGCGCAAGGGGTGTATGTGTATTCTGAGCGGTGCGCGGGGAGTTTTACATGCGATTTCGCTAGTGCGAGAGGGAGACATGTATTCTGAGGGGCGCGCAGGGTGTTTTACACGCATTTTTGTGGTTGGGGGCTGTATGCTGGTCCACTGGCCTTTGCGCCATGTACTGGATTTGTGCGCTGTTCATGGCGCACGGGGCGGGGTTGGGGGCGTAACTGGCGCTGCTGCAGGGTCGCTGCGGCACTCTGCGCCTAGGCTGGTTTTGGATGTTAGAATCCATGAATACACTGTGCGCTGACATGGGTTTCGGTGCACGCGGCTGGTGCAGTCTGCCACACGTGCACACTGCGCGCCAGCCGCATGCGCCACTTGTGCGCCGAATTCTATGAATTACCGTGTAAATCTCAAGGTCAAAAAATAACAACCTCGATTTAGTTAGGGCCAGTTAGCTACAGTCTGCTTCATGCCCAACTCAGCTCACTCAACAGTACGGATAGATAAGGGCTTCTATTAGATCTAGTGTTTTCTGTCAAACTCATTGCTTCTGTTTGTTTCTCTCCCCTTCTATCCCTCTCCTTCCCCCCGTCCTTTTTTCTTCCCAAAAACACTTAATGTATTTTGTATTTATTCGAAGATTTGTCTATATATGTTTACTTATTCTTGTATATTTTCTCATTAACGAAGTCAACAAGTTGTTATCTTTATGTTCACTTTCATAAATAATAATATTTTCATCTATATTTTGGAGTTTTTTTGTGATATGTGCTATCAACAATAGGCATAATTGAAGTTTAGCATGACAGGTGGTATAGTGCATATGTCAAACTGAATGATTTATTCTGTTTAGCTACCAGTTGAATAATCACTGATAGCTTCCTAAGCTATTTTCTAACTTCAGGCACACGGGAACACCTTTTGTTGTATCTTGGGCTAGACATTCCCACAGCTTGAGCACAGTATCCCCCAGTCCTCGTCACACTAAGAGACCCATCAGTAAGGAAATTGTGGGAAGAAGTGTTTGCCTTTGCCATCAGTGATTATTTGGTCTCCAGGGCTTAAGAAGTACTTACACAACTAACAAAATAACACATTTCTTCATGCATTTCAGGCAGGCAACTATATCTTCAAGTTGCAAGGATCAAGCAGCGCAAGTGAAAATGAAGGAAACAATAAAGAACATTATTATTATGTTGTGTCTATTATTTCCAAGTGGGTTGATGGGATTCACATTTTGGCGAATATGCATTGTTGCTAGTACTACCGCGGTACCCGATACTAACCTTCCCCCAACCCTAGCAGGTGGAACAACCATGTCAGGTGGACAGGAGAACACTGCTGATAAGGTAAGGACAGGTAAGCGCAGTGTTGATACATACATGAAAGGGGGTAGACATGCATCTCACTGACACTGCTCAAGTGTCTAATAACATGTGATTCAAACACATGACAGATTTAGGTAAGGAAACCACTGGGGAGAGCTGTTATGTTTGCTCCGTAATCCCCTATGCAATGAGTGGCTCCAGAATGTTCATAGCAACTGAAATACCAGCAGCCAGAGCACAATGTCTAATGTATCTCTCGCTGGTGCAAACTCAAGGAAGATTTCAAGGGAAGACAGCCATGTTGAGATGTCTAAAGCAACGTTCCCGTATGAAGATAATAACATAAAGACATTAGACATGATGAACAATAATTGGCAGCTAGATGAAGCCATAAAGTACATAACTGATGGACCTGACAAGGGAGAAACAAAGACTATCACTTTGAAGGAGCTACCATCTTCCTGGACAAGAATGAGGGAGACAGGATGAGAGACTGGTTGTTGGGAAAGACCACAGATACTGGTCTAATGGCAGGTATACACTAAGGATGGATGGCAGGATGGAGTGGTGGGAAGCAAAGTACTGACACTAGCACAGTCGCCCATAGCCAGTAGTCTCCTTATCGGTCTTCCAAACTGCGAAGTGAACAGACTGCAGGTGGTGCAGAACAACACTGTCAGGGTTGTCCTGGAGAAGAAGATATCAGATCATATCTCTAAGGTGAGAAGGCAGCTTCACTGGCTCCCTATTAAGAAACAAATTCTCTTTTGGCTCCTGTCTATCTCTTTCAACTGTATGATAAACTCTGGTCCTATCTATCTCAATGAGGAATTAAGGCCTAAGATGAGTAATTACAGTCTCAGATCAAACAGTCACTCCCAGTTAATTGTCCCAGGCTGCAGATTATCTCAGACTAAGGTGGGAGCCTTTTACTCTGCGGATCGCGTCGCCTGGAACAATCTCCCCCTGAAATTGAGAACTGAAGACTCCAACAGAATTTTCTGAAAAAGATTGAAAACCTATTTGTTTAACTAAAAATATCACGGTCTGAACATTAGATCTCCTGCACCTGTATTCATCTCTTGTGGCTTTTCGCGGTTTTATTTGTTCTGTGTACTTGTCAGTGCCCTTAAGCCTTAGGGTAAGTGGTTCTCTGCTATATAAATCCCAAATCCAAATATGAATACAAACAAGGTACAGGAAGAAAATGACAAGTGCCTGAAGGAATGGGAAGAAACTGAAGCTGGCCCAATGCCAATAATACCTCTGAAGACACCAGCGCTGTGCTATCAGAACAATGGTGAATTTGAAGTTGGCGAGAATGTTGGGTGCAGAAACATCGAACAACACGCTACTATGAAGGCAGGAACAGCAGTACTGATGGATCATTACTGAGATTGCAGATTGAAGGCATATGAGAAGCTGCCACCTGACAAGGGAGGTGTTTGTTCATTGGTACACATCAACATACCTTTGTTGGTTTTGCCAAGGAAGGATGTTAAGCTTGACGACTTCCCGAAGATGGACAATAACTAAAGAAAGAAGAGATCGATTGAAATAGTACCAACAACTAAGGAAGAGAAGTCAGAGAAGCCAGAAGGGTTAAGCAGAGTAAAGAGAGGAGGAAATAATGTCTCAGGAGCATCAGAAACCACACTTGATGAAGTTCAGGCAGAGCACAGGCTTTTCAACAGGACACAAATGTTCTTTGCATCAATAATACCATCTGTACAGAGGTACACAAAGGAAAAGTGTTTGCAAATCACTCGCTGGGAGCTGATGGTGTCTATTAACTCCACAGTGAACTCCACAGTGAATGGGTTCAACGCAATAAAGGAAGAGCTCTGAGCAATACGGTTGGTGGCGCTCCAGAATAGGTACATTCTGGATCTACTCACAGCTATGGAAGGAGGAGTTTGCACAAAGATTGGGAGTACCTGTTGCACAGTCACACCTGCCAACAATGAAGATAATGGAACCCTATCAGTTGCGGTGGCACAACTGGCACAAATGCATGCCAAGATGGAAGATGGAAGATGAAGCAAGGGGGACAAGAAAGGACCAGAGCTGAATAGAATACATATGGTCATGGATGCCATCATTGCTGTCAGATGGACTAAAGGTGATAATGGGAGCCCTCGTGCTGCCTGCAACATCGATGTGTGGATCAAAATCTGCATGGCCAGGTGCAAGAAAACGGCAGAGGAAGCTATCGGGATGCAGATCCTGATGGATGTAAATATAGGAGGTGCTAAGGACAAGATTGTGGCAGAAAGGCACAAGATAACAGAAAGATTTGCACAATGCCAACTGTGCCCAACTGAATCAATGAAGTTGGACAACCCATTTGATGCAAAGTACTATGAAGGGAAGTGGGTTGGTGCAACCCCAAAGGAGTGTGCTGTTACATGAACTGGTCGTTCGATGACCACACAAATTACTTTTCGACGGAATAACAAAGATGTTGCAGCCAAGAGAAAAGGACTGTTATATAAGGATGTGGTTGACAGGTTGACAAGGGGGAGACTGAAGAGGGATGGGGAAGCCTGCCGCCCCCTCCTACTAGATTCATGACAAGGAAGAAGGCCATAAAGCACTGCAATCACCCATTCTATTCCAGATGGATTCTCATAATTGACAAATATGTCGAGAGGTATCCCCTCAGCCAGCTATACTGTCAGTCCAGAAAAACTAAGCACCCCTTGAGGGTCCAGAAATGAATGATAATTGGTTGGCCGAAGACCAACCGCCTCATTTACAGTGTAAGAATATATATTCATTAGTCATTCGTTATTACGTAGCTATTAGTTTAACTAGAGTGAAGCCATTTTAAGATGACCAGAATCGCCATTTTGTTTTCTCTATCTGCTCTCTCTAACGTTGCCACTTTGCCTCATGGAAAACTGCTTTGCTGTAGATTTTATTTCGCTTCAATGGTCCAAGGCTACGAAAACATGTTGAAACATCACGCTGGAGAACCAGACAGAAATGTCCGATTCCCTCCCTCATATATCCTTGAGGTCAGGGAGCAAGGTATTTAATCAGTACATGAATGCCAGTGAGTCTCTTGAAAGAATAGCAATGTACAAATCTAGCATTTAAAGAGTTGAATTATGTTCTTCTTTACGGCCCCCCTTCCTGAGCCCAGTGAAGCCCCAGAGAGCGGGCTGACTTCTAGAGCGAGAATCGAAACTTAGAGATAGGGAGGCCTGCTATGTGCCAGTCTCCTACGCACAGCTTGCCTATGAAAAACAGAAATGCTGTGTTCTCACAAACAAAGAATGGTGTCTGTAAAAATGGAGATTGCAACCTGTTACTAAATATGGCGGTCTGAAGTGTCATATTTGTCATGATGGTCAATCATCGCCTCTAATTCAAAGGGAAATGAATTGGGGGCGGCATCAATTGTGTCATTGCTGATTGTAAGGTGCTCCTTTTGTATATATGTAACTGATGTACAACTCTTTTTTGACTTGCATCCCCCGAGGTCTGTTAGACACACGTCGCGGGGCGTGGGACCACTTGGCAAATTGGAACTATTTGTATTGCAATAAACTCTAGATTTTGGGAACAGAACCTTGTGTTTGGCATATCTATTAGTGTGTGGTGACTGTGCCTTGTTTCCACATTCGAGGGTCCCTCAGGGGCCCCTTCAATACCACTTAAGGGACATACAGATCTATCCATGTGTTAATGAAGATCCATAGGCTATGATTAAGGACACCTATATGAACAGCTTGAACTAGACACCAAGAAGCCATGTTGCTGACGTTATTAGAAACACCACAACATAGCAGCATTAGACATGAAGCACTTTTCACATCTCACTTCAGGACACGCATTCGAATACATGAAGAAAACAAGCGTACAGTTCTATAAATTAGAGGACAGATACATATACATATTGTTGTTGCTTTTATTATTTTGCCATTAGCCAAACGCAGCAACGCAGAAACAAAAAAAGACAAGTGATCCTAAGCAGAGCTGGCAGATGCTTACATGCAAATAACGCTATGGAACTGCAGGAGCACCTATGGGACCTGACAGAGCCAAGTGTGACTAACCCATGGAAATGTAGTGTAGCATGAACACTGTAGAACCTTCATTATAAGGTTTAGGAAAATGACAGCAGGCCTCGAGCCTCAGAGCAAGGGACGAGCTAAGCTGATTCAGGCCGGACAGAGACCAAAATACACTTTGTGCTCAGGCAATACTATAATGATAAATGTACCATTTCTTTGTGGTACCACAATTACTCTTTGACTCCATTAAAATGCACCAACTGTTGATTGTTTCAAATGGCATACGAAACAATAGCTAAAGGTATTAACAATAGACTTGGGAGGAAAACAAGTTGGTTAAACAATTAGCAGAATACTGGGCTTCCACCACTAGGCACAGTTTTGTGTGAGGATCCCCCCACCTGGGCAACCTGTAAATAAGATATATTGACAGGTCCAGTCCATATATTGCTTTGGAGAGTCTTATTTCCTTCTACAAATGTTCTACTACGCCAATGTACTTGGTTCAGCAGTGCACTCCCTTTAAGGCAGGAGCCATGGATCGTCGAGATTCCTTGCAGAAAGCGGTGAACAATGTTGTCGAGGCAGCAGCTTCGGTCCTTGAAATGCTCGTCAATGATCGGTAGTGGATGTCCTGCAAAGATGAGGCATGAGGTGCACCTCGACGACGATAGTTTGTTGCCACAAAGCAGATCAATGAAGAACGTAGGCCCAGCAAGGGTGTCAGGTCATCGACGGTTGGTGTCGGCAATCAGGACTCGAACCACAGCTGGCTTTCAGATCTTCGTTGGCATCTTTGAGGACTTTGGGTGGCGGGAAACCCACTGGTGGATGCTCATCGGTTCGGCAACGGCCTTGACTTTCTCTGGCAAGACAAAGCAGTCGACAGTGATGAGCAAGGGAGTCCTTGATTCAAATGCCTTAGGCAATGGAGCTTGCAGCTCCGGGCAAAGATGATGATCGTCGGAGGCGATGAAATTCAATATCCGGGTGCTTTGCTTCAGATTCCTCTGCGGTTCCCATCTCAGGTCGGCAGCCTTTCGATGACTGACTTTCAGGGAGCCTTGGTGAAGGTTAGCTGGTGCACCATGTTCCCCGTAGATCGGGAAGAGGTCTCCTAGCCAGGTCCTCTCATGGATCGATTCTTGAAGACACAACTTTCAGATTGCATCAAAGGAAAGCAGCAGCAAAGCCTTCTTCTTCCAGCTGGGCTTCAAGGTAAGCATCACGTTTCGACTTCAGCTTCTGAACAATTCCAGTAAGTGAGAGGTCCCTAGATATAATGTTCTGTCTCTCATTCACACTGCTGAGCCAGGTTCAGGCACCCAATCATTCAGAAGGGCATTCTGCAGGCAGGCAACCATTCAGGCTCACAGTGCATTCAGGCCATTCTTCTCCATCCAGACACTAACAACACGGAATGTGGACACGCACCCAGCCATTCAGAACTCCACACTGCATTCATACCCGTTTTGGGCAGGGTTGTCTCAGTCATTGTGTTACACACCAGAAACCAGACACCCATAACATGAAATCTACATTGGTCACACACTCCATTCACCCAGGTCCCACCCAAAGGGTGTACCCACAACATACAATTGCAGGGAATGCTCCAGCCAGTCTGGCCTGGACTTCCCCACAATACCATATATGGAACTTCCACCCAACAGCCAGTCAAGGGAAGGGACAGATTCAGGGCTTCCCAGGACTTTGGGAAAACAAGGTAACAGGCAATAGAAATCAAGAGGCCACAGGGGCCATCTTGTCTTCTATCAGGAATCAACTGATTCCAATGGCGGGACCTGGGTATCCCAAAATGGAGGATACTCAGAGCAGCTTTCAAATTCAGCATTGAACTGCCACCAGCCCATACCCATCTCTGTGGGCCATACACAGGTGTCCAAAAACATACACTGTGGGTACAGGCTTCTAGCCCCACCCGTGGGTGCCATAAGGGTATGCCAAGGGTCTGTTCACCAAACCAAAAAGAGGAAGAGCTGCTCTGCCAGGCGTCCCACATGGACTCCTGTGCAGAAAATAACACAGAACAGATATGATAAAGGAACTACAGACAAGGACAGGGAGGCCCTGTCCCTCCAATGCATTTCCAGCATCACAATCGTATATGGACCTCTTTTGCAAAAATCTGTGGAACGACTTAAGACAAGTTGAAACTAGAAACTCACAAATAGGTAGATCAGTTAATTCCCTTTACCTATTCTAACCAAGGGTTCATTGTGGAATGGCATCATATTTATTTATGTCATCGTACTTGCATTGAATCATTAGATACTGGGCCTCATCACGAGTTTGGCGGTAGATTTTGAATCCGGCGGCAACGGTATTAGCGCCGCTAATACCGCTCTGCCAGATCACGACTGCAATCCAGCCGGCGATATTCCAGCCAGGCGCTATTACAGCCAGCTGTAATAGCACCGGCTGTAATCGCGCCGACAACACAACCCGCTGTCACAGACCTATCACAAGTAGAATATCGGCGCTGAAAATACCCCCGGCCAAATGCTGGAGGTAAAAGAACACAGGTGAGAGTACCAAAGCACAGGTGGAAATAATGCACACAAGAGGCCTACAAAAGACCCACCCAGGCCCCAAACACACTACCCAACACCATGTTGCCATCAGGAGCAGGGAAATGAGAGTAATAAAGGCACAGGTGCAAACAATGCACACAAATTCATCCGGTCCCCAAACACACTACCCAACACCATGTTGCTATTAGGAGCAGGGAGGTGAGACTAATAAAGGCAAAGGTGCAAACAATGCACACAAGAGGCCTACAAAAGAACACAGGTGAGAGTAACAAAGCCACAGGTGGTATCAATGAACACTAGAGGCCTACAAAAGACGCAACCAGGTCCCAAACACACTTCCCAACACCATGTTGCCATTTGGAGCAGGGAGCCTTGACATGGACCTATACATGCTGCGCCAGGAGCTACAGAGGCCTGACAACCAGGCCAGGGCACAGGGAGCACAAGGGGGGGTCAGTTGGTAGCCAAGTACAGGCTGGACAGGGCTACCATCACCCAGTTGCTGCACACAATCCAAGGTGACATTGGTAGCAGGATTTCCATCAGCACCGCTGTGCTCCGACACGTGAAGCTGGTGTCAGTCCTGCAATCCCTTGGGACGGGCAGCTTCCAGCACACAGTTGCCACGATGCATGGCCCAGTCCATGTTCAGTGCAGTCCTGGGCCAGGTGCTCTATGCACTGCTACGCCATCTGAACTAACACATTGCATTGCCCACCACCCAAGCACAGGTGAATGAACTCAAGGCACAGTTCTATGTGATTACTCAGGTGCCCAATGTCATTGCAGCCTTAGACTGCACAATTGTTGCACTGGTTGCTCCCCGGGACCATGAGGCAGCCTACAGGAATCGGAAGCATTTCCATTTATTGAACGTGCAGATGACCTGTAGCCCAGACCTGACCATCAGCCACTGCTGTACTCGCTGCCCCGGATCCACCCACGACTCCATGGTGCTGCGCAACAATACACTGCCAGCCTAACTGGAGAGGCACAGAGGCGAAAGCACATGGATAGTGGGTGAGTGCAAACCCTGCCTGAAATGCATACCAAAGTACAACAAATGTAGTGGGGGGCAGAGCCACAGGAAGCCTTGCATGCCACCAGGAGCCACAGCCAGCACAATCACAGCACCAGTACCATATACGTGTGGCACACAAGGTCACCTGCACACGTCCACCACACATGAACCCACAAAAGGTGACAGCCACACACTTCACAAAACACCATAATACATGTGGCTGCAACAACCAGAATGCACCTTTCCTGTGTTGCAGTGCTGCTTTACACCCTGACACACGAGTAACCTCACCCAGGGCACAACACAGCAATGCAAAGTGAGAAGAATGTAATAACCATCCTCTAAACCACTGTAGATGATCAGGATCAAACCCGAACATGAACATCCCTGAGAGAATGACCCGTGAATGCACATTTACATGAATGTGAAACGAAACAAAAATTGGTGGCATGTAGCTAAAGCTCCAGCATCCACTGAGACAGCCACAACCAAATCACCACTAGCCTTGAACAGCCAGTCATGAAGGGAGCCTCATCCTGATGGTATGGATGTCCCAATGTGCCAATCAAACCCAGGGAGCGCTGCATGTAGAAAGTGGGCTACAAGGGACATGGCGCACATTGCAGAGCAAACCTGTGGAACATGAATACACCATATTCAAAGGACCACATTACGGTATTTGTTGAGCATAAGTGTCACACACAATCCCATACACATAGGCCATCATCCACCGGTGCGAGTCCAGTAATCCCATGTGCAGGCAAATGTAATCTGCCACAGGACAGCCCACTCAATCACACAGGGTGCATGTACGGGTCAGATGATACATAGCCTGAGAGATGATAAATGTATACCAATCAGCAAATCACATTGCATGACCCTGTTACACACAAAGATGACCACAGTGTATAGTCTATTGATGCTTAGCCCTTGCACACCCATTGAAGTGACCTAGGCCTCATGTACACATTTCATCCGATGAAGGTGATTCAGGATACCCGCAGCTCACCTGGCTGATGACCCCTGTGCGGAATCCACAAACTCTGGCAGAGCTGGCAAACAACAATGCCCACAGTAGTACCCGCATATGTGTAGAAAGGACATTTGGTTTGTTGAAGGCACGGTTCCAGTGCCTGGACTGGAAGGGGCACAGATTTGTGCGCCAGAAAAAGTTGGAAAGATTGTACTCACTTGTGCCCTGCTGCACAACATCTGCTGCCGTAGGAATGTGCCACTACCCCCTGATGGGAGGTTGGCCAGACAGGTGTTGATTGATGGTGGATGGGCACATGTGACGAAGAGCACTTGTAAAATAAATAACACTTGTAAACAATCATGAATGTCCTTGCTTTATGTCATGTTTGAACAGACTTTAATTAAAGTGGAACTTACTCCTTCCCCCCACCAGCTCCCCAGTTCCCAAACCCCCTTCCTCACACAAACTCTCCAGCATCCATACCCCCATTCCCCACCAACTCCTCATCACACAAAGGCCCCCCTCCCCAACACAGTGCATATGGGTTGATATGCCCGGCCCTCATGCCAGCAGTGCATTGTCCATCTAACATGGGCATTGACGCTTCACACGTTCACCGCCTTGAGGTGAGCGGCGTTGCAAATGAGACAGTGACCTACGCCTGGGTAACCCCTGTTGGGAGCCCTCTGTGGAGATGGTTGAGGTGGATGGCATCGATGCAGCCAACTGCAGTTGCTGGCGGCGGAGATTGTTTGCCTCACGCATCTGCTCTGCATGCGCAGATTGCCCCGCGCATAATTCACGTACTTGCTGGCCAAACCCCATGAGGGACTCAGTGCATGCCTCTACAACCTTATATGTGCGTGCATTGTCACGCGCCATGGTTTTAGCTGCCCCCCTAATTACACTGCTGATGGCCTTGATGTGGCAGTTGTGTTCTCTGACCATGCCCTCGATCCTCATCTGGCGTGCCTCCATCACATCCAGGTCCATCACATCCAGGCGTGCCATAACAGCATTAGCGGGATCTGTTCCTGTGTCCAGTGTGGGGCTGCTGAGCCGGGCAGGTCTATGCTGTATTTTAGGGCTGCTGTGCCAGGCAGGGCTGCGCAGTGTTGTGGGGCTGCTGATCCTGGCAGGGCTGTGTGGTGTTGTGGGTCTGCTGTCCCTTGAGGTGCTGGGCTGTCTGGTGTGGCTGTTGTGGATGGAGGGGCTGCCAGCATATGACCCATATGAGGGTGTGTCCTCATCCGCCATTAGTGTGTGTGCGCGGCGGCGTGCACCGACATTTGGACTGTGGGTGGGAGTCTCCACATGCTCAGGGGTGCCTTTGGGTGTGTCCATTTGCTGCACTGGACTGTGTATTGGTGTTATGACAGGTACAGCATGCTGCTCTTTGCCAGATGAGGCACCTTCCTCTGGGCTGGCAACTTCAACATCCTGTGAGCCCCCGGTGGCTTGGGACGGGCTTGGTGAGGCAGCCCTGGTGGCTTGTGTGCACCGAGGTGCTGTGCACCTGGTGGCTTGTGTGCGCCGAAGTGGTGAGCCCCTGGTGGCTTCTGTGCACCAAGGTGTTGAGCCCTTGGTGGCTTGTGTGTGCCGAGGTGGTGTGACACTGCTGCTGTGGGGTCGGGTGGGTCCTCTGCCTTGGCGTGTCCTGCCGGGATGCTGGTGGAGGCACATCTGGGCAGACGTTCTGATGGGCCTGCCTCCTCATCATCCACGTTGCACTCGGATGATGCCTGCGTACCTTTAGGGAACATAGGTATGGCATGAGGACAGGGCTCCTCAAATTACTTTCATGCATTTCAGTGCTTAAAGGGGGTGGGGGTTTTACAGGACAGTTTCAATCATGATTGGGCCTGCCCTTTTTTGTATTCCCGGTGTTGGTATTACTGGGGCATACTATGTGAGAGGGGACACAGTTTGGAATTATTGGAATAGCCTTTTCATGCACATGATGCACATGCCCAGCTGGCATGCCGCAGTCAGTGGGGGGGGTTGTTACTATACATGCCCCCCGGCTTTGGCCATTCACACTGGGGATGGAGTTGTGGCCTATTTACATTGCAATTTGCAAGGGAGGGTGACTCACCACCAGCCTCCTGGGTACCAGTGCCTGCGTCCGCTCCTTCCACTCCCTCAATGGATGCCATGTCAATAAGGGTGGTGCACTGCTCCTCCCATGGTGCCAGCTCCCGTGGTGGTGGTCCTCCACTAGTCACCATTCTCTCACTCCTGTGCTGTGCCAGGAGGCCCAGGACACTGACCTTTGAGGTTGTTAAATCGCTTGTGGCAGTCCTCTCCATCTCTGGGGACATGCCCCGTCGCAGTGACCTTCTGACTGATGTCTGCCCAGATGTGGTTACGCCGCTGTGAGCCCGTCTTTTTCTGTTGGGGACCATAGAGTTCATCATGGTGGGAAATAACCTCTGCCACTAGTACTGTGAGTTCTGAGTCCGAGAACATAGGTTTGTGCACCCTGTCAAGAGCAGACTTGCACCTCACACGGTCCTGGGAGATTTTCTGAGATTTATTCGAATGGATTGCTTCCAAGGCCTCTGGTTTTAGATGGATTCTGATTTCCAAAATGGCTGCCACTAATAGCTCGAGACGCTGACGGTAACGCAATGTTCGCTGCGTTTTTGGGTTTTCAGCCACTTTTACCGCCGAACGCTATTTGCGTTAATGCCAGGGCCATGTGCGCGTGCCCGCCAACTTGTGATGGGGTGTTGTTTGTGCCACAACTCACTGCGTTAATGCAAATACCGCTCGGGTATATGTGCCCAGATACCGCCCAAACTTGTAATGAAACCCACTATCTTATTTGCCAAATCTGCACTTATTGTTCTACTTTTCATGTAAAACTGTAATATATTGCTTCTTTTGTCAAATTGGGATATGTCATTGGAATTTGAATTAGGCGCCTGTTATTTAACAATCCAACCATGTTGACATTTTATATAGATATAGCATGCTAATCAAAAGATGATAGAATTCATTTTTTGAATTGATTTTATACTATTTATGTCTTATGTAAATTTATATTTATATATATGTATTCTTTTCTTTGTAGTCTCTGTATTTTCTTTACTATCCTTTTATTGATCTTTGAAGGTTATTTTGAACAAAAAAAAGTACACAAATGAAAAAGAATTACACAGTCCCACTGCAAAATTCTGGCTGTATTTTGGGCTTAATATTGTCTTTTATCAAAACAGTAAATCACAACCAAAGGTAATGCCTTAACTTTATGGTTGGGAAGTCGCTGACCTGTATTATACAATTTAAATACAGTGTGTCTACAAATAGGAATTTAACCTGCCTATTGTTTTTCTCCAGTAATTTATAAAGTACTCAAGCTGTCCGGTCAAATGGTCGAAAATAAAAGATCGAATGACCATTTGATCGAAGTCAAATGGTCGAAAAAAAAAAGGTCAATTTTATTTATTTATTTATATATATATTTTTTAGTTTTGGTTGGTTAAAAAATATTTTTAATAAAGAAAAAGGGAGGTTAGGGGGGGAACCCCCCCATAAAATAAAAAAATAAAATAAAAAAAATCAACCTTTTTTTTTCGACCATTTGACTTCAATCAAATGGTCATTTGATCATTTTGCTTTTGACCAGTTGGCCTACAACCAGTACTCAAACATCCAGTCATCTAAATCAAATCTACTTAAATTAAATTTCGGGATAATAATAAACAATATACTATATTGCTGCTTGTGGGCCAGTGTACGTTTTAAAGACATCGACAAGTGTTGCAATAAGAGTACATTTTCACATAACATTCAATTGGAGTTGATAAGTATTGGCGCTAAAGAAAATAATCTTCAAATATATGTTTGATATTCAAAATATATTTCTGCATTTATGTAGTATTTTCATATTTGTATATGGTGCTGTTGGATTCAATTGTATTCATGTATGTAAAATACAAACCATTGTGGGTTGCATTAAGAATCTTTAGACTTGGGTTTGGGGAATCTGTTTTTTCAATTTGAAGAGAACAAAATATGAGTTTTATCAAATAGCATAGGAGCATGAAAATATGACTATCTGAAAGGATAATAGAACCCAATTCCACTTCACATTGCCAGTCCCCTAAATTCAGGGTAATTTCCTTTCTTTGCAATGTCATTAGAAGAGTTTCAATGTTCATGTTGAATTGCATCATTTTCTGGGAATGAAAGTGGACCAACTAATCTCCCTCTCAACAAACTAAAATTGTGTGAGTTTTCTCAGAATTTCTTTTTAAATTGACTATGGCTTCCATAGGTAGAAATGTATTAACACATTGTCAAACTGTGGAATGTTGCACACCAGTCCACGGCTCCTGTCTTATAATGTACCTGTGAAAATATGGGGTTTAAATCACTTTAGTTATTGTCAAAAGACAATGCATAATTTACAGTACACATGCTACAGTATTCTGAGACTCAATATGAGTTGGGCGGTGTGGCTCAAAAGGGCGGACAGCCGCATTACCATTGCATTACCACACTACATTACCACACTACCAAACCATGGATTTGGCAGTAGGGTGCAGGAGAAACCTCCAGCAAAGTGCTGGAGCTGATTCTGCCACCTTACCACCAAAGAAAAAGCTATTTTGGCGGAATTACCACTGGTAGAATTACTGCCAGTGGCAATTCTCCCAAAATCCCCATGACACCCTGTGGACTCCGTAAATGGGTACTAAAATCACTATAGCACCACTTGTAATCTGGCAGTAATTCCTCTGTACCAAGAGGCAGTAACAGTAAATCCATTTGGTGGTATCTTGGTGGATCTTCCTTCCGAGATATCACCAAACTTGTAATGACACCCTCTATTTTGAATCAGTTGACCAGCGACTTTGAATCTGGTCAGAAATTAAGGTGCATTTAACAATTAAAATATTAGAGCATTCCATTTTGAACCAGTTTCCCCAGTGACTTCAATGGTATCCCACCCCCTTTAGTGGCCTAGCAGAGGAATTATTTCTGAGGACATATATCTAACTGTATTCAGGATTTTATACTCACTTCTGGGTTGGTCATTTATGCACATAAACAGCATGGCATCTGTTAGCTCAATACAGCTTCACCCATTCAGCAATACCTTATGGCTTCTGTTTTCCAATCTGTCTCAGGGCATCAGGTCCTATTCAGGCAAAGTTCTACTTCAGGCTTCCTCAGCACAAGGCCATGGTGAAACCTACCATCATCACAAAGTATTATCCCACTTCAGCACTCATCCACTCTGGCAGGGTTCCTCGGTCTGCAAACTTTACAGAATACCAGAACTCTTGCTACTTGGTTTGGACTTATAAATCAGCAAAATGTTTCCACAGAGTGTCACCTGACATAATTGTGATTGATTGAGTCTTTCCATTGGATACCTTAAGAAGTTGATACTGCCAGAGAAAACGTCCCTTTATTTGATAGGACCAACATATTTTAGACATGTCACAAGGGGCCGTGCAGTTCAATTTTGGACTCAAATCCAACTTTCCTCCATACCTTTTGTTCTGAATTTTTCCCATAATCATAGCATACATTTTTGAGATTGTAGATTGAACCTGCATCTGTAGACGTGTCACACACTTTGGTGGTATTAAAGATGACAAAGTTAATAAAGTCATGCAAATGTCTTAATATGTGGAATGTATTAATATATCCTGTTTAAGTCTTATATTGTGGGGGAAGTTTCTCTGGTTTCCTAGAACACCCAAGTGTTGCAAAGGTACAGCAAACAATGTGTTTGGTATCATAATGCAATACAAAATGTACATGGGTTTTGTGTCTATTGATTTCTTTACATCTGTTCTTTACATGTGTTACATCTCTCTACGGACGCTGGTCTTGGTGGCACCGTGGCCTTGTTAGTTTTGCTGCCACTATTAGGGATTCCAACATGGCACCGGCCTGCGCGGTCCTTTTTTGCTGCTTGCATCCTCTCCAGTCTTTTCGCCTGTCCCGCCTACCATGGGTCATGTGACACTTCTAATACCGGCAGTTCCTGGTTACACTTGCGTCACTACTCCCTTAGAAGACGCTCTGTAAGTTTGTGGTCCAGGGATTTCTGATTTGAAACATTCTATCCTTCCTCTATTACTTACCTTCTCTTATCTTTAGATCCTCTACTTCCATGTGTTTGTCCGCGGCAGCCTTTTGAAGCATTCATCAAAGCAGCAGCTCTTCCCCACAAGCAGTTCCGGATGTGAGTCCGGGCTTCAGTCTGTATCAAATGGGGAATCTTTTCCTTGTTCACCGCATACTGTAATCCTGTGTCTCCTTTCAGAGGCCGTACTCAGAGAACTGTTCATTGGCGCTCGAATTCCACGCCTCCAGCACGGTAGCCACTAGTCAAGTTTGCGACTCTCCCGCATTAAATTGGATATAGAGGGCGAGATTAGCCTTTAGATTAGGGACCCCTCTCATTCTTTCTTTGGGTTCCAGGGATCCATCCTGATATGTGAGCAAGACGTGTCATCACTTCTTCCTGAGTAGACTTCTGATCAGGGAACATCTTATGCTAATAACAGGTGCCGGTTCCATTCCCTCTCTAGTCCTCATAATTCTGTTTCCAACTCTTATCAATACTTACTGTCTGTGCCTTCTTTCTGTAGACAAGGTTCGATGCTGGCCCATTGAGACTTCAGAACCAGTTTCAGCCCGATCGTGATTAACGAAGGAAAGAAGACATCATCCCCCACACTCTCAATTCCCGACCAGGGTTTTCTTTCCCAGAGGGTTTCCCTGGGTAGTTTACTTCCCTCCGGTTCCTGTCACAGTTCAGGCAGATGGAGGTAAGGCATCCAGGGGGATCTTTCCTGTCATCAAGGACAATCTGCATGCAAGGTAAGTGGTACTGCTGTGTATCTTTGCTATACTTGTTACAGTTAGCGATGCCCATTACATACTCAGCAAGGATCACGGAACAGCAGATGCAGCAGCTAATGTCTGCCATGCAGTCCATGTCACATGAGGTACAGAACCTCAAACAGGAAAATATTCATCTACGTCAATAGGTAGCCCGAGTTAATCCTGAGCTGCCCCCTTCCTCCTTGCCCACATGCAAGTATGATGGCAGCCCTCATAAATTAAAATAATTGTTGAACAGCTGCACTGTTCAGTTTACGTTCAAACCCAAGTACTTTCCTTCAGGTAAAGACAAGGTGGGGCTTATAATCTCACATCTGACCGGAGCCGTATTAGCCTGGGCCACTCCTCTGGTAACCTCCGGAAACGCCGTTCTGAACTCTTATCAAGCATCCGTAAATAGCTTGAAACAAATGTTTAATCATCAAGAAGTGACCATCTCATCCCAGGAACATTTACTGGACCTTAGGCAAGGGAACCAAGATTTACTCACTTATATCACAAGATTCAAACAGCTATCCGCAGAGACAGCATGGCCCAATGATGCCTTGCTTACTTTATTTCATTGGGGATTGACAGAACTATTGAAGGCCGAAGTGTACAGGATTCCTAGACCCGCCAACCTGGCAGACATGATCACTACCACAATGCAGATGGACTACCGTCTGCAGGAACGATACAAGGAGAGACAGAAAGGTCACATGCCTCGCTCTCATCAGATGTTTTGTCTTCTAACCATCCCCCAAACCAGTGGCCTCCGATGAACCAATGCAGATAGGAGTGGTCCGAGGGCCTCTAACAACCGAAGAGAGAAATCTGAGGCGGTCTCTTGGCCTATGTACGTACTGTAGCTCTTCGGCTCACATTGTAAAGGATTGTCCCATAGCTCCACCAAGAAGACTCAAGTGCAAGAAGTTGGAAAACTCCCCAACCTCGCCATAAGAGGAACCACGGTTCGGGTGGCTCAAGAGGGTTCATCCTATTTACCTGTTCTTTCGAATAACACACGAACTTCTGAGTATTCAATGGTTGTTGTTCCAGTCCAGGTCTCATTTGATGGCCATATGATCCAAAACGTTCCTGCCTTGATTGACTGTGGGGTGGCCGGTAACTTCCTGGACGTCACCTGGGCTACCAACAAGGGGATCCCGAGAGTTCCCAAGACAGTAGCAATCCCCATGCAGGGAGTGGACAGAAGCCCTCTGATCTCTGGCCCAATCACAGAACAGACAAGTCCACTAGTATGTCAGATTGCCTCTCATACAGAAGAACTATGTTTCAACCTCATCAAAGCGGCTCACTATCCTGTTATTCTGGGTCTACCGTGGCTTCAACGTCACAATCCTTTCATTAATTGGTCAGCCGGTACTCTGTTCCTTGGCTCAGAATACTGCATCAACAATTGTCTTTCTCACCACTCAGTAGGGATTCACACTTCCCCGTCTGAGAACCCTGCAGGCACTGTCTCCATGGTTGGACAACTTAGCAACATCCACATCTGCTATGAACAGATCAAGCCTATATTCACTAACCCCAAATTCTTTACCCTCCCTCCTCATCAGAGGGATGACTGTCATATAGATCTAATCCCCGATCATCCCATCCCCTTCGGTCGGATGTATGTGTTATCCCAAAGGGAGAAGACAGTACTTAAAAACTATCTGAAGACAAACTCGCAGAATGGGCTTATAGTCGAATCTACTTCCCCTGCGGGGGCATTCTTATTCTTCATTCCAAAGAAGGATACTGAGGAACTACACCCTGCATAGACTACCAGGGTTTAAATAAGATCCCAGTAGCAGACAAGTTTCCAATGCCCTTAATACCCAATATTTTGGAAGCAGTTTCAGGATCGGCTATACACACCAAGCTCGATCTTAGGGGAGCCTATCATATGACCCGGATAGCCCCGGGTGATGAATGGAAGACAGCATTTCGGACACCCTTTGGGCATTTCGAATATCATGTAATGCCCTTTGGTCTGACTAATGCTCTGGCTGTCTTTCAACTGTTTATGGATCACATTTTCGCAGACGTACTGCTACATTTTGTGGTGGTCTACCTTGACGATAGGCTCATCTTCTCCACCAACTTGAAAGACCACATATGACATGTGCAACTGGTGTTACAGCGCCTCCAAGCCAACCAGCTTTTCTGTAAGGCTGAAAAGGGTGCATTTCATAGCCCTAAAGTCATGTACCTATGGTTTGTTCTATCCTCCCAAGGTGTGTCTATGGACCCAAGAAAGGTATCAGCAGTAGCGGAGTGGCCTGTTCCAACCACTGTGAAGGAGAACCACCTCAAATGACTCTTCACTTCTGCCCCCATCTTAAAGAACCCAGATCAACAATGAAGGTTCATTCTTGTTACTGATGCTTCCCACTATACCTTAGGGGCTGTACTTTTACAAGATGACTCTGAAGGTATCGAGTCTCTGGTGGCCTTCCTGTCTAAAACCTTCAACCCCGCCGAGATTAATTACTCAGTCCTCGAAAAATAACTGTTAGCCATCAAACGCTCATTTGAAGAATGGAGACATCTCCTGCTGGGATTGCAATTTCCGACTGAAGTCCAAACAGACCACCAGAATCTCAGAATTCTCCAATAAACACAGACAACTAACAGTCGCCAAGCCAGATGGGCACATTTCTTTTCACCCTATCACATTGTTTTCACATTTCTTCCCGGTCGCAGATTCTCCGAGTAGATGCACTTTCTCGGAAGGACACCCCAGGCCATATTTCCTAAGGCTGTATTCATTCATGTCGTTACAGCCTTTATCAGCAAGATCAAACAAGACAACCTCAAACTACATGACCATGGTCAGGAATGGGAAAGCTCACATGATCTGACTCAAGAAAACAGTTTATACTTACACAAACATAGGGTGGTAATCTTGTCTGAAGGGCCGCAGAAGGAGGTTCTACATATGTGCCATGACTCTCGAGCGACTGGCCGAGCGGCAGACCATTGTGGCATCAATTCCACATTAGATTTAGTACAAAGACATTTCTGGTGGCCCAAAGTTTCCAGTGACGTTCAGGATTACGATTCATCATGTGTGACCTGCCTTCAATCTAAGACTGCCCGTCAATTTCCATTGGTTCTGCTTTCCCGGATGCCCATCCCTAAAAGACCTTGGCAAATCATATCGATCGACTTCATCGTAGACTGACCTCTATCTCACGGCCAGACAGCCATTATGGTCATGATTGATTATTTCACCAAATTAACTAATTTCACCTCTCAACCTGGTGTTCCTTCTGCAGCACGGCTGTCACAACTGTTTCTTTCTGAGATCTTTTCCCGTCATGGCCTCCCGGACACCATCATTTCAGACCGGGGTTCGCAGTACACTTCCTGTTTTTGGAAGCAACTTTGGGCTCAGTTACACATCCAAAGGTCCTTAAGTTCCGGATTTCACCCTCAGACCAATCGGCAGATGGAACGTTTAAACCAGACCTTGGAGGGATACCTAAGGTGTTTCGTGTCCACTGCCCAAGATGATTGGGATGTCCTGCTGCCCTTTGCTGAATTTGCATATAACAATGCCACCCACTCGGCCCTGAAGGCTAGCCCTTCCCTCTGCACCTACGACTACCATCCGTCCTTTCTTCCTGCGACTGTTCCTTCTTCTATGCATTTTCCCGGTGTGGATGCACTGGTGGCCGACATCCAGTTAGGTCACCATAAGGCTTGTCAGGCCTTGCAGGAAGCTCAGGAATGGGCTAAAACCTACTCCGACAGGCGAAGGAGACCGGGCCCCTCTCTAGTTGTTGGTGATGCGGTGTGGCTGACTTCCAAAAACCTACCTCATCATCTGGTTCCATCCAAATTGTATCCCAAGTTCTTTGGTCCATTTCCCATCTGTCAGCTTGTTGGTGGTGCAGCAGTTTTTCTCGAGCTCTCGCCGCCCTGGTATCGGATTCGCCCTGTATTCCACCTGTCACAGATTAAATTGGATGTGCCCGACTGGTTTTCCAGGGGTTCTGCGGGGAAGCCTCCTCCTGTGGTCACTCCCACGGATGCTGAATACGAGGTTGCAGGGATATGCGATTCTATGTACCATTGGGCCGCTTACAGTATTTGGTCGACTGGAAGGGCTACTCCCCGGCTGACCGTTCCTGGGAACCTGCTTCTGGGGTCCATGCCCCGCAGTTGGTGCTGGCATTCTATCGGCTCCATCTGGGTAAGCCTGGTTGTCCGCCTCTGCGGGGCGGGGGGGCATACTGTTACATCTCTCTACGGACTCTGGTCATGGTGGCGCCGTGGCCGTATTTGTTTTGCTGCCACTATTAGGGATTCCAAAATGGCTGATGGCTCGCGCCGTCCTTCTTTGCTGCTTGCATCCTCTCCAGTCCTTTCAGGTGTCCCACCTACCATGGGTCATGTGACACTTCTTATACCGGCAGTTCCTGGTTACACTTATGTTGATGCTCCGTAAGTTCGTGGTCCAGGGATTTTTGATTTGAAACATTATATCCTTCCTGTATTAATTACCTTCTCTTATCTTTAGATCCTCTTCTTCAGCGTGTTCGTCCGTGGCAGCTTTATGAAGTATTCACCAAAGCGGCAGCTCTTCCCTGCAAGCAGTTCCAGATGTAAGTCCGGGCTTCAGTCTGTATCAGGGGGGAATCCTTTCCTTGTTCACCATGTACTCTAATCCTGTGTCTCCTTTCAGAGCCCGTACTCGGGGAACTATTCATTGGCGCTTGAATTCCACGCCTCCAGCACGGTAGCCACTATTCAAGTCTGTGACTCTCCCGCACTAAGTTGGATATAGAGGGAGGGATTAGCCTTTAGATTAGGGACCCCTCTCATTCTTTCATTCTTTCTTTGGGTTCCAGGGATCCATCCTGATACGTGAGCAAGACGTGTCGTCACTTCTTCCTTAGTAGACTTCAGATCGGGGAACTTCTTACTGTCATGCTCATGAAGTCAGGGGCACAGGCATGCAGGGGTCGCATGCACAGGAGACCGGGGTGGACACTGTCCTGGCGCCTTTGGCGCCAGGCTCATGAACAAAAGTAAACAAGAACATCCATTTAACACCAAAAATCTTTTATTATGGACATAGCACTTCAGATGCATTAACCTTGAGCATTCCATCCATTAAGCAGGATGCATTAACCTTGAACATTCCATCCATTAAGCAGCCCCAAGTGCATTCTTGAGTGTGGCTGCTAATGGATTGCCTTCGCACATGCTCACTCTCTAGGAGTGGCAGGGTGTTGTAAGCTGGCCCTAATGGGCGTGCCCACGATCTCAGCCATATAAGCTGCCCCGATCCTCAAGACAGACGCTTTGCGATATTCTGCACTTGCAAGCAGCGTAACGCTCACCATCGCCTGAGGTCAGACTTACCTTTGAGGATCCTGCTTCCTGCCAGCATACTTACCAACTGGGGGAAGCTGTTCTTACCCGTACATCTCTTCGGCAAACCAAGTATTAAACTTTACATTTTCCGGAACGCCGAAATCTTCATCTTGGTACCGCAGCACGACACGCTCCATCGTCGACAGAAGCGTCTGCAAGGAAAAACAGAAGACAAGGTTAGACATTATAAAAAAAGTCAGTTTAAGGTTGCGCTTCGCCATACTTCACGTTTTTCCTTAAACCATCACTTGCTGTCGAACATTGCGGTAGCATCTATCTTCCATCCGGCCACGTCTCAAGCCTCACAGCTGCATTGAGGCTGAATTTCCATCTAAGGCAGCGGTATTCAAACTGAGGGGCGTGACCCCCCAGGGGTCCGCGGATGCATCCCTGGGGGGCCCTGAGAGCTCAGCATGAAATAGGTTTTAAAAAAAAATGGTCAGGGCTGAAGCATGAAACTGTCTCAGGCAACAATGAAAAAGTGTCCCGCAGTTGTAAATGGATATTCATTCCTTTAGTCACAGACTGGGCCTCATTACAACTATGGCGGTAGTAACAACGGTGCCGGTAAGCTACCGGCACCGTACCGCCATAGTAAGAGTTGTACCGCCATAGTAAGAGTTGTGCTCGCGGGTGCCTGACAGCCCGCACAGCTCGTCGGATGCACTGGCACCGTTATTAACAGTGCCGGTGCATTGAAGCTCCCCATTCCCATTGAGCCCTATAGGGCTCAATGGGAATGGGGATCTATCAGGACCGGCACCCGCTAAATGGCAATTATCAGGTCCGCCTAACTGCCGAGTTTGTTTTACCGGCACAGCTACCACCAGGGTTGTAATGAGGCCCACTGTTTCAATAGTACCCAAGGGGGTGCTTTGTGTTAAAATGTGAGTAAATTGTGATATATTCAGCAGCAATGGTCAAAATGACTAACTGCATAGTTAAGTAACTCATCAAACTGGTCCACATTGGCCAGAATGGTTGCCCATTTTGACTGGCCCACACTAGCATTTTACATTTTTGGTACATGCATTGCCCTATAGGCCAGACCGATCCTGGCGGCTCATCCATAATGGCGAGGGGGCACCCACCCAGTGGCCCCTCACCCATTATGGAGGAGCTAAGGAGCCAGCCCAGTGAAACAGTGAGCACTCCCTCAGCTGCTTTTCCCAGCTGATGGAGTGCTCCTGGGCTGGCTGAACTGTCAAAGGGAAACATTGTTCCCTTTGACAGTTCAGTTTAGTTTCCCAGCCGCACATGCTCACTGAGCCATGCAAGTGCTGGGGCGTTTTGCTTCGCCAGCATTGCATAGCTCATTGGAAATGCTGGCTGGGGCACTGCATGTCTGTATGTCCGAGGGGGAGCTCCTGAGCCTCCTCACACTTACGGACAGAGCAGCCTGGAGCAGGGCGTTTCAGCACCCACACACCGGCCAATGCAGAAGGTACGTTTATGTTCATTGTTTTTATTTAAACATTTGTATGGATGCGTGTATGCTTACGTTATGAGTGAGTGTATGGTGATAGATGCTCGTGTGAATGATAGAGTGATTGCTGTATGAATGTGCAGCGTCTTGGATACACACATAATCATGTTGATTGTGTTAGGCCCAGTGGGGCAAAGGGGACAGGGATGGTATCTTTTTGCTGGACCTCTATCATAGATGTCCAGTAAAAAATGTCATGTCTGCCCCCCGATCCCCCCAGCACCAATTGCAAACTGTTTGTCTATTTACCCATTTTTTTGTTAAAAGTATGCTCTACAATGCAACATTTTAAACCATTATTTAAAAATAATTCACAGGGGGAACCCCCCCCCCCGAACCTCTCTTTATTGTTTCGGTCTCCCTCACCATGCTCGGTCGTTATGGCATTTTTGGGGGAAATAGTTATGCCCCTCCACTTAAAAAAATCACCAGCCTCCACTGGCCCTCCGACTGTGCTGGGAACGGGATGGGGGGAACCGGGGACTATGGTGGCAGCACAATGGGCGGGAACCAGGGGGGAGAGCCCACAGTGTGTGATGGGGGGAGAGACCAGGGACTGGGTAGGAGTGGGATGAGGGAGCCCAGCGACTGTGATGGGAGCAGATGACGGCGCGCAATATATACTGTCCATTTGGCATTTCTGGGGGGTCCCGACCGCCCAAATTTGGCCCAGGGGGGGCCCCGGGCAAACAAGTTTGAAGACCACTGATCTAAGGGAAGAAAACAGAAGAGAGACATTATTGCAGACATAAATAGGAGCAACATATAAAGACATTAAACAGAACGAACAGCATCACAAGAGCTCAAGAAAGACTTAGCAATCATAAGGAGAAGTATAGTCGCAGCTGGACTGGACTAATCCTTATCAGGGATCAGTGAAGGAACTAGATCCCATTCGACGCGCCCCTGCCAGAAGTAGCAGGACAGAGAGCTCATCTTCCATAATTCACAGGTGAGCTTTATGGGCCGGCGTATGCTCACAGAAACCGAACTTTGGGATGAAGGGTTTGAGAGGTACAACAATCACAGATTGGCGCACTCACAAACTCTTATCTCCACGCGGAGCAGTATCATCACGTACCACCGCTCACAGATTTTCTACTGAGGGAGAGGCCTGAAGGAGGTGATTCAAGTTCAGGGAGGGCTGCAACCGTGCCACAACGCCTCCGCAGAGACCAGGTGAGCGTAACACTTACGCTATTAACAGGTGCCGGTTCCATTCCCTCTATAGTCCTGATCATTCTGTTTCCAACTCTTATCAATCCTTACTGTCTGTGCCTTCTTTCTGTAGACAAGGTTCTATGCTGGCCCATTGAGACTTCAGAACCGGTTTCAGCCCAATGGTGATTGACGAAGGAAAGAAGACCTCATCCCCTACGCTCTCAATTCCCGACCAGGGTTTTTCTTCCCCACAGAGTTTCCCTGGGTAGTTTACTTCCCTCCGGTTCCGGTCACATTTCAGGCGGAGGGAGGTAAGGCATCAAAGGGGATCTTTCCTGTCGTCCAGGACAATCTGCATACAAGGTTAGTGGTCACTGCTGGGTAACTTTGCTATACTTGTTCCAACATGGAAGTCCCATTTCAGTTTAATTATTCACTTGAGCACTGGTGGCTGGGTCTCTTGGGATCAAAGTCATCCAGTAGACATGCACAGAGTTCAGAAAGGCAAAGCTAAGTTGAAACAAGCTCAGTTGAAACAAGCTCTCTGATAATTTTTATATGGTGTTAAGGATTTCAATCGGGCAACACACCTTGGTCTCAGCCTAGTATGCAGCGGACAACTGAGATGCCTTTTTCTTTATTTTATGCAAATTAAATTTGAGATGGTTCACAACTCATATAACACCCCCTTTTTCAAATACCCCGGGTCACAATGGACCATGAACCAGGCCGGTTGGTGAAAATACAATATTTATTTTTAAAATTCATAAGTAATCATACAATTTTAATATGAGGCAGCAATCACCAATGGGTGATATTCACAATGAAAATGGAAGCAATGCACTTGGTTAACCTTCTCCTAGAACATATACGAAGCACACGTGAATAGGAGCACTTTTTGGATGAGGATAGATAGTACCCAAGTTAAGGTTTCCCCTGCAATGTTCCCTCAACCCACAAATAATCGAATTCTGAATGGATAGAAAGAAGCAGCAGATAGTAAAGGATAAAAAGGAGAAAGCAGAATCAAAATCCGACCTTCCCTCACAAACTAAGACGCAGATTTTAAACCCTTTGCAATAGCATGAAATGACACTTGGACATGGCAAATAAATAATTAATATACGGTTAAAACTTTGAAGTAACTATGATTTCTCACTAAGGCAACAATGTACAAACACTAGCAATCACAAGGCAATGGATCAACAAGAAGCATACAACTCGAAAATGAGTGGAAGTTAAAACATGCTGCAGCCGAATGACACGTTGAAAAGTTGCAATTTTCTCAATTCCCGCTTAAATTCCCCAAACGGTTTTTATTAAAAAATGGGCAAAATACTCTGATTTGGAGTGTGGTTTTTGGGCTAGGGGATAGATGTATATCACAGGGATATTACTGAAGTGAAAGGATGGTAGTAGCTTAGATTTGGATGAGATTTTCGGGGTGGAATGGGGTTCAGTTTTTGGGAAATAGAGCAGTTAAAATGAAAACTTTTGTTTTAAAAGAAAGGCAAAGGTTACTTAAAATGAAATTATCTAGACTATATTGTTAAAGAGGAACACAGTGTGCTCCAAGATTGATTCGCGAGGTCAACCTTGTCCCCCCAGTGCTCAACCCCAACAATAAAATATATGGAAATTAGTTTGATTACTCCAAATAAAACTAAGGGCTTATAATTTGTGCCAGACAAAATTGAAAAGAGATAGTGCTAGCACTTAAACATAATGGACATAGAAGTATATGGCTGGGCAGGCTTAGCTAAACACAACTCTAACCCACTGGATTGGTCAGGGGTTCTCGTCCCCGCCTCGCTCTCAGCTGGTAGGAACTAAAGTGTAGGATGGCAAATTTATGATGGGAGTTTTACAATGTTCAAAAACCTCCCACAGTTACTTTAGCTAAAATCCGATTTTGCCACAAATGTTACATTTATACAGTTGAAGTCTCTTAGCAAATTGAATAAGCAGGTTACATATTTTATGCAGACCATTACAGTCCAACTCTGCAATCTATGAGACATTGTTTTGTACATTTAATAATCTTTGGTCATTTTCAGTGTGAAATGTTTGGCCAAAAATTCTATAACTTTACACGTGCGTACATACTATCATAGGGCCTATTTCTGTTAATTTTTAACATTCCATCATATGTCAAGGCATACATTAGTTTTCAAAAATTGATTAGCAGAATTAGCTAATTAAAATATTTTTGATTAGCAAATAAACCTATTTGATTAGCAATTTTGTACTCCTATTTTAAATGTCACCAGAAGTTAGTTTTACCCCAAGACATACAATTAGGAAGAATACAGCATTTCTATGTATCTCTGAAGTAATACATTAGTGCAATGAGTGTAAAATGTAAAGTTTCACTGCATGAATGGACTATATAAATAGATCTGATAAAAAAAGCTCTGTAAACATTTTTCGGTTCAACGCTCTGTGCAGCTGGGTCATGTAGCAGTCAGTGGTGCATAGTGCAGTGCCCATCTCAACAAGATATCAATAAAGATGCAATTGTGCGTGTGTCCTTTTTATTTTATTATCAAGTTTCATTTAACTTGTGTTTGGCATAAAACAGTCACAAGCAACTGCCCAAAATGAAGACAGCTGCTACAATGAGTTTATGACAAATTGGGGACATTAGTTATCTTATTCTACAGAACCAAATGGCTAAATGCCAGTCTCTTGGTCTGCCCAGGTCATTGAGGCCCTGATGCAGCACCTACCAGTTACTAGGGCCATAAAGTTTCATCTGCGAGACAAATAGGCCCAGCAAGTTAACACGTAATCATCCATTTGTGGTCTGGCTTACTGCAAGACAGCAAAAACTGAGATGATTTAAAAGATCAAAATAAATGATCTAAAGAGGGAGTGCCATCCCAGACATCTAAAAGCCAACAGAAAAATCACCAAGGTTCCCAAGAGGTCAGAAATCTCTTCTCTAAACCTATGGTGCACAGACACTGCATTTTGTGACTCCACGGCATTGTTTGAAGTACTGAGTGGCAAGTTAGCAGCAAATTGTGCAATGTAATGCCTATCAGGCCACCAATACTGCCTAAGGATAAATAATGCACATTTATGTTCTTTCCAGCACACTGGTGTGGCTGGGTTGGATGAAATGATTTCCCCAGGATCACACAGTTTGGTTAAGCAGTGAAGCCAGAATTTGCCAGCAATTTACCACATACCTTCCAAGCTCTAATTAGTACACAATTGTTTTGTGTTTCAAGAACCACAAAACGGTTATTTATTTGCAAAGAACACAAATCACTTGAAGCAACCACCTTTGGGGGAGTATTTGCACCACCCTGAATATAAGACTGCAAGTGACAGCCCCATGACACAACCTGCTTGCAAAAGGCCTTTTAAATATTGTTCCATTCTTGTGAGGCGCTGCCTATGGCACCAACACAAAAGATGTTTTATTTAGTATAAAAAGATGGGCTATGCTTTTCTTACCTCTCTGGTGACTCTTTGTTTGTTGTCAGAGTCAGTGTTAAGGTTCACTCTTTCCTGTTATCGTCCTCTACAGATACATTCCAATTTCTACAAAACAGACAAACAGCAACTGATTACTCACAGCAATGTGCTTAAGTGGCTGGAAATATTTGTCCCACCGGAACGGGTAGGAGAAATATTACTGCCAGCCACTTGCCCTGCAATCAGGGACAGCATCCGGGCCTTTCAGCCTTTTCATTTGAGCCTTAGGGATGTCCACAGCAACTAACCCATGTTGCCAGTTTGCAGTGTTATATAATAACACAGCAATTTATATATACTTTTGTTCTGGGGCTTAATGCCTTAGCTGCATTTGTGGGAGCCCTTCCGACCGTCACTTCCCTTGGGGTATACAGAAGTGTTATCACCTTGTTGCCTTTTCACACGGGTTCCTCCACAGCAGGCACTTGCTGACATAGGCTTTATATAGGATTTATAGCTTTTCAGTGGGTATTATTGTTTCAACTTCCTGCTGCCTGGCCGTTTAGTGATAATCTGCGGCTGAAAACCCCCAGATTATTTCTTTGTCATTTCATTGGGTAAAATTGATGTGACATCTACTGTGATGTCATCATATGCTTCTTACTATTTTTGAAACTGGTCCCAGAATGTTGGCATGTCACCGTCTATCAGATTATCTAGATGGATAGCAGTGTGCTTTAAAACTGCAGTTATCTGACATACAAAGAGGTTCCAAAATGGATCAGGTTTCACTGGAACCCTGGCTTTCAGTCTTGTGATTAAATGCTCGTGGCACCTTAATCACGAGACTGAAGGAATATCTAAAGGCCCTCTGCAGCACCATGCTATTATTAGTGTGGGCCTGGGTGCTTAGAAAGTGGCAATTATTTCTACCCACTTTCTAAGTACCCAGGCCCCGCACTAATAACAGCATGGTGCTGCAGAGGGCCTTTAGATAATCCTTCAGTCTCGTGATTAAGGTGCCACAAGCACTTTAATCACGAGACCAAAAGCCAGGGTTCCAGTGCACCCTGATCCGTAATGGAACGTCTTTGTAATGCCCATCAGGCTACCACAGGGTGACCAAATTTAAAAAGTTAAAAACTGGGAAATGGCAAATAACATAAAAGTAGGACTAACTCTTGAAAGTGGCTGTCAAGGCACTACACTTACGTTTGGAGGAGAAGGGGGTTTAAGTGTTGCTGTTCAAAGAAACACATATTATAATACATTTATTACAAACTTAATTTGTAAAATAAAGCATGCATTCTGTGCGAGATTGTGCATTCCTGCCTGCAAGCTAGACCTACTACAAAAAACCGAGACCACTGCAGTTTCCAAGGGGAACATAATCTTGAGAAAGGGAGACAGAGCACCAAATACTAGGACAGTCCTGGCAAAACCGGGACATCTGGTCACCATAGGCCAACAACATAGCCTGCTTTTAAATATTCTTTCAGTCTCGTGATTAAAGCGCTTGTGGCACTTTTAAGCACTAAATTGAAAGAAAATTTTAAATGCCCTCTGCAAGCAGCCTACGTTATTACTGCAGCGTACTTGCCAACCGTACTTATTTAGGCAGTAGACTACTGCTTTGAAAGCAGTCCTACTGCCTACAGATGTGGGTGACATATCCTACTGCTTTTTACAGGGGCAGGTAATTTATGTGACTCCAAGGCAGGCTGTTGGAGACCGGCCCAGGACAAAACATGTAACACATTAGTTAGTCTGTCTGTGGGGTGGGCGGGTGAGTGATTACTTTGAGTGATGGGCTCAGACCAATCCAGTGATCCTGAAAGCTACATGACTTTGCTCTGCACTCTGGCCGGGACAGGCCTGAGGTGAACCACCAGTTAAGGCAAGTGGCAGAGCGTGCCACCATCACACATCATCTGCATATCATCTGAGGAGGGTATCAGTCTCCATGTTGTTCGGTTATTTATCTTGCACTGCAGGAATAAATATGTATTGCCCGGGCTGCTGCTACAGAGCAGTGGCAAACGTTGCCTAGCAGCTCTGTGTGATTACCACTGTGAAGGTAGGTAATTGGTGTTAACTTACATTCAGAATTATACATTTTTAACATTTGAACATCTTTCCATCTTGTGCTGTTGGATGGGTTGTGTATTTTAGAACGCTCCAGTGGTGCCAACAATGTATGTTTTGGATTTTCCTGTGATGTAATTGTTATGCAAAGCATTCGTTTTGAAACTTGGAAAATCCTACATTTTTTCACTGCAAAATGTTGGCAAGTATGCTGCAGGCCTGGGTGCTTGGAAAGTGTCCGAAATAATATTTCTCCCGTCTGTTCGGGCGGGAGAAATATTATTTCCAGCCACTTTCTAAGCACCCAGGCCTGCAGTAATAACATAGCCTGCTTGCAGAGGGCATTTTTAATTTTTTTTCAGTCTCGTGATTAAAGCGCTTGTCGCACCTTTAATCACGAGACTGAATGAACATTAAAAATGCCCTGTGCAAGCAGGCTACGTTATTACTGCAGGCCTGGGTGCCTGGAAAGTAGCAGTAAATAATAAATCTCCTGCCCATACGGGCGGGAGAAATATTATTTACCGCCACTTTCTAAGCACCCAGGCCTGCAGTAATAACGTAGCCTGCTTGCACAGGGCATTTTAATTTTTTTTTCAGTCTCGTGATTAAAGCGCTTGTCGCACCTTTAATCACGAGACTGAATGAAAATTAAAAATGCCCTCTGCCAGCAGGACACGTTATTACTGCAGGCCTGGGTGCTTGGAAAGTGACAGAAATAATATTTCTCCCCTCCGTTCGGGCGGGAGAAATATTATTTCAAGCCACTTTCGAAGCACCCAGGCCTGCAGTAATAACAGCCTGCTTGCAGAGGGCATTTTAAAAAATGTTTCAGTCTCGTGATTAAAGCGATCTGCCAGCATGCCATTTTACTGTGGGGCTGTGTACTAGCAAGTGGCTGGAATTAATATTTCTCCTGCCCGAACGGCCAGTCGAAATATTTCTTCCTAGCTGAGGCCACTTACTAACACCCAGCCCTGCAGACAAGGGGCTCGCAGAAGGCCTGCACCCTCCTCCTCCACCCTCCCCTAAGTACCCCAGCATGACTCCTTACCTTGGATTGAAGCCGGGTCTGTCAGTGGAGCTGGTGTGCTCCTGCTGAAGTCTTCTCTGCGTGACTTCGATGCCGCCCCCAGGCTGGGCTCATACATTGATACAATGTATTTAGCCCAGCCCGGGAGCTGCTGCCTGCACACTGTCAGTGCACCGAGCGCAGAGTTTAAATAAACAGGCACAGTAATCTGTGTCTTTTAAGCTCTGCGCTCGGTGCCATAAATCACATCGCAGTTTCTGCGACATGATATTAAATTTAAAACGCAAACCAGCGGTATCGTATTGCAAATTGCGATGCCATACCGCTTATTTTATGCCTTGTATGTCCTTTCCTCATGAGTCACATTCTTCTGGTGTTCGTGTCCCATACATGCTGACAGCCAAGACCTCTTATTTGAAAGCCACAAAAATCACATTTAAACCACAAATTTTTCATATTTTTGCAAAGTCCTGCTGCAAAGATAAAAGTCTTTAAAGTTTATTTATAACATAGCCTCTGGAAACAGATGGACGGTCCTTTGTCCTTCACTGGACCATTTTCTTGTTCTCTTCAGCTACCACCAACTGTCATTTCCTCCAGGGTAATGTGGCGGTTTCCCAGCTTGATTGAAGGTGTATTGCCCCTTCTCCACTTCGCACTTCAGTGTCCTGGAAATTCCATTGTAGAGGGCTCAGCCCAGACCAGATTCTGTCCAACCTAGTAATTATCACTGGGGTGTTATTATCTACTCAGAGGGCCCCTTTTGTTTCTGTCATCCTCTCAGCAGAAACTTGTTTTTGGCTGACATCCTCCCCTGCAGCCACTGAAGTTTGATCTAATTGTATTTATTTTTGTTCTGAATTGGAGGAAAACCTGCTAAATAGAACCATTTCATATATTGTATTTTCACAGTACAATCCCCTTTCACATTGCTAGGCAAGAAGAAGTTTTTGTTCAACATCGTACTCTCAAACGAGCAGTTTATTTCTTTAGTTTGCAAAGCCCATTTTTACACATGTAGTGCAAGCTGCTAGCACTATGCTTTCAAATTCGGTTTTTGAATTTCCATCTGGATTCCCACACTGTTTTGCAGCCATTGTTATTTTCTTGTAGGCAGTAGTTTATTTGAACCACCTATGCACTGAAATTGACATAGCCCAGAGCTGGAGTGTCTTTGAATTACTGATCATTGACACTTTGTAACTTAAAAAGTGAAGCTTTTCCCGTGCGGCGGAAAATTAAGTTTCTTTGTTGATTTTTCTCAGATTTGGTTTGACAGAGCCTGTCATTCAGGGGTCATACTTGGTTTTGCTGAAGCACAATGGGGATATGAATGGGCATGGCAGGGCATTATTAATAACAGTAGTTTGAGGAAGAACAGATAAGAATTGTGTCAGAGCAGCATCATTTTAAGGTAAAATACCCCCTTTTCAATGGGGACTTTGGGCCTGGCAGCAAACAGCTCTGCTTTTTCATTCTATTTCTTTTGTATATGTAAGAACACACTGGCAGGCTTCCTCCGTGTGCCCCCTTATTCCATCCTGCCCTATATGTGCTTAGCAAGATGGCAGCCATCTTTTTGTGGCTGCTAAACACAGTTTTTAGGCCATGGTTCTCACAGGAGCCAGTGCAGCCACTTTGCTGGTGACTAGAGATGCGCAGCTTGGTGATGTGGGGAAGTACTGCTGAGTGGGTAAATATATCCCACAAAGGGAAGTAGACTCCAGTCATAAAGCACTGGAGAGAGGTCACATGATGCTCATGACCGCCTCACACCACTGAAATTAACTTTTCAGAATGTGTAATTCAATGGATTTCTTAGATTGCTTTTCCAAAGTTAGGCTTTTTTTGCAGTGGGTGAGATGATTTAAAAGGTTTCTCAGATAGACGAAGGAATAAGATGGCTTGTTTTAACAGATAGTTCACTAATGAAAAGCCCATGGCCTCCAAAGTTTCCAAAAGCATATATTCAGATAATTGATCTGCACTCCTTTGGTTCTTAAGGGGACCATGTGTTTGAGACACAGTTTCAAATGGTTTCTCCCAATTCCAACTGTAATGTAAGTCTATTTAAGATATTGATTATTTACCAAACACACATTACAGTTTGATTTTTGTGCGCAATTTTAAAAATTGCACACTATTTAATGGAATCATTATTTACAAACAACCTGTATTAGATGGCATCTTTATTTTGGGAAATGACAGTACATTTCGTAAATCTGTTAGTCTTATGGAAAGAAATATTATTCAAAAATAACTATTGACTGACACATGTTCCGGATGAGGTGAACATTACAGAAATTAAAACAATGCAAATGTACAATTTATCTAAACTTATAACAGCAAGGTAAAGCTTCTGATGTGATGGGGTTTGATTTTTTTCATTTTTGTATGCATGGCCGCGTCTTTGAATGTATCTCCTTCTTGCATCTGTCTCTCTGTAACTTCCTTTAATTAACAACCAAATGTAGATATTTGTTTAATTTACCATGAGGAAAAATAATTACATGCAAACAATCTACAAGGCACACAGTTTAATAAACGTGTCAGTTGCTGAGACTAAACACAGTAATTCTATACATTTCATTGATGGTATGGACTACATTTGTTTAAACTAGAAGTGCATGGCATGAACATTAAACATTCTTCAATTATTGACCATAGTTCACCTTAAATATGTAATAATAAAAAATAACTGATCAATAAAATAAATTGGTAATACAGACATGTAATAGATTTTGAACAAACAGAAATATTGCATTACTTCTTAAGTGCTGTGAACTTGCTGCAAGGTTGGTGGAAGCCAGTTTCAAGTGTTTCAGGTGTTAATATCAATTTCTGTGAAAGATAGTCTAGTGTTTTAACTAATCATTCCACATGGAAAAAAACAGAAGAATGTAATCTGGCTAAAAAAGAATTTAAGATTTGTTTATCTTATAGGCTTGTTTGAGATCACATAATGCAATAGTAGATCTCCTCTGTATGGCATGCGCTGCTGAGATCTCTGGTCTGAGCATATCAACACAGAAGTGTAGGTTACAAGGGGCAGGCACCTGCCTATCTGGGTAGTAGCCAATGGGTACTGCTGACTAGCTCCCGTATATTTTTATTTATTAAATAATAAGGATGTTTTATTCTAAGAGAAATTACATATGAAAGCTGCATTACAGGTGACCACAGCATTCCTCGGGTAGGGTGCATGTACAATATATGATTGTTATCTAGAATAGAGTTACCAGGTGATGGATGGGTAGTATGTGATGAAGAATGGGGACAGTGACAATGGAACATACATCAACAAGATATACATTAACAGCCTAGTAGCAGAGTGTACACTGACCAATTTTCATGTGTGCATTGTAAGTGATTTCAATCCGATACTTCACCTAAGTCAACGCCTAGCGTGGAATGCACAACTGAAACCCTTATTTAATTATTTGTGTCTAAAAGTTCTTTTATTCTGAACGATGTACCACTTATATCACGTCCCTCTCTTTTAACCCCCCCTGGTCACACTGAACCAGGAATCAGGCTGGTTTGCAAAATTAAAATATTTATTTATATATATTTCACAATATAATCACCCTATTTGAATGAGGACACAAGAATCACCAATGGGGTGATGTCACACTAAACAATCTCTTTAATCATAAGGAGTAATAATGATCAAAAACAATGCAGGATAGAAGTAATACTTTGGGTGTATGTCCAAATCAAATAGCAGCGTGGTTACTATTTCCCCCTGAATTCAAGCAAATATATCAATCCCAATTTCCCCCCAGCAAACACAAGAAAGAAACAGAACTAATTGGCAAATTGTCAAAATGGTTTTGAAATTTGGCTTTAAATGGAATAGGCAAAACACTAAATATGGGCTAAATCACTAAAATTGTTGAAATACTAATGGGAGCCGCTTTGTATGCTTGCAGACAAACACTAGCAATGATTTGAGAGTAATAAGCAATGGGAAAACTTAATTTTGAGGTTGGGTGCAATGCAAAGCTATTTTACACGTTATAGATTTTGCCAAAATGAAAAATTTGCGGCAAACTTTTCCGCTGGTGATAATTGCGATCGCGGGAGAACTATAAGGATTTGGGATGCGTTTTTGGGTTCTCTGGAAAGCTTAGGATGTTAGCTACTAGCAGACACTTAAATTTAGTTTCTAGCAAATTTGAAGAAGTTATGGACGTTTTCATGGAGGTCGGTTTTTCAGATAGTGGCAAATTGTAAAACAAGGATGCACTTTTAAAAAGACAAACAGGATTTCTTACACTAGGGATGGACTATGAAGAAACAAACTACATGACAGCACAGCCACCAGGCAGGACATCTCTGGATGGTTTTTGCCTGCCGAGACGCTCGCCTTCTTCAGAAAAATATATATCAGCGCAAAGATCGGTTTATCAGTACAGAAGATAATAAGGATGAGATGGAGAGTTCAGGCAGTTCAAGAATATTCTAACAATGCAGTTCTGGATATAAGAGAGGATGGGTTTGGATAGGGTTGACTATAGACAGTACGTAGACTAGTGACAGTCCTATACTAAGGATACTCACTATATAGGTTTGGACAGAACTGTCAGGGATTCAGGTCAGTCAAGTTTTCTGGACAGGAATTCTGCTGGGCACACCAGACTGGACAGCAAGGCGCTCTGGTCTGCAATCAGCAAGGCGCTCTGGTCACCGCACGGTAGGACTGGACTGGATCTGCAATGGCTCTGGTTCACAGCTATCTGGTCACAGCATGGCTCTACTGGGTTGGGTCTTTGGATTCTGGCAATACTTTTTAGCAGGAAAGCAGTTACAGCACAGCCAGGCTGTTCTTTGGTTCCCCTTAGAGGTCTGGGGTAAATTCTGGTTTCTGGAATTTTCAAGGCCAAGCTGAGACTGGTTCAGCTCTGGAAATGGGCCTTTCTGCTTGCCAGGTTTCTGGAGTCTGGAGCAAGGGAGATGTCAGGTCCTCTGGCAGGGTGCTCCGCCAGCAATCGGTTGGGGGGTGAAAATGTGTCTCTCCCCAAGACCTCAGCTTTCTCTATTTATGCATTGAATAAAGGGGCATGTATGCTGAATTATCCTAGGCGCACCCCCTAGTTAGGCTATTGGCTGGAATCCGTTCTCTCCCTTGATTGGAGGAGAAAACAGTGTGTCACCATGATGATGTGGTTTTAAAAAAACATCCTCCCCTTTGCCTTTTGAACATGAAAACTACTTTTCATATAATACATATTTACAATTTTACAAACTTTATAAAAATAGCATATCTAGATCACATATTTTGTGGAGCAAATATTCTTCCAAGCCCCGTAGCGGTAGGATCTCAGGTCTGGTTTTGACAGACTTTCGCACTTTTTGTCCAGGACACAATATCTAATTTGTCCAAGAATTGGTAAATATGTCCGCATTGTCTATGGGCATAAGTGTGTGAAATTTCATGCTTCTGACATAAATACATTCGCTACAAAACCAGAATGTTCACTGTGCCTTCCCTGAACATCGCAGAGTTGTAGCATCTTTTAAAATGTGCACCCAAAATTCACATTAACAATGCTATTAATACTATAATTTTTACAAATTCTCACAGTCATTTATCAGTCTTTTTCAAAAATATGCTTTCTGTGCTTGTGAATCCACAAGTGACTGTCTGTCCCTGCCTCCTTTCCTCCTTGCAGGTCTGAAGCCATCCGCCCCCTTCCTTCTGGGAGAGGCCACTGTTGACACTTCACAATCTGCATATCCTTTCAGCCAAGGAAGGTCTATTGTCCCTTTCTGGTGCAGCCCAAGATCTCCTGCTCTGATTTATCCTCACAAAGGTATGACTTACTGGCCTTGGTGGGAGGCAGGAGAGAGATGCCTTTTGTTGGGGAGAGGCTGTGGAACTGGTTTTGGTGGCTTTGAGTCAGCTTAATTCAATGTCATTTTCTTACATTTTTCTTGGTTTAAAACAAAACTTGCAATTTTCACACAAGCAGCTAGAACTCTTAATCCAGCTTCTAAACCATGGAAATTAAGTAGTTACAACCTAGGTTCCTCTTAATAACAGGTCACTTAATTTCCAGACATTTGATTTCAATTGCACAAGTTTAAACCTCTGATAAAAACTAATGACAGCTGTCATACAGGCGACCGCTGGTACTGCACCCATATTTTGACAGATTTTCACAGGCAGGCACACTTTTTACTGTGGATATTTTGATGACAGATTCTACTTTTTCTGACATTGTAGGTTCATAATGATTTCTTAAAGGAGGTGACGGGTAACACCCAGCAAGGATATTGGATGCTTTGTGGTGTTTTGGACCGGTATTTTGTATTTTCAGCAACCAAGAAAAAGAGATTTCAGAATAATTTCTGGTTTTTTTTCAGTAAAGCACTGCCTTTCATGCAGTTTCCATTTTTACTTGGTGGGCAGCCCAGTGGCATGTTTCAGCATTGAGGTCTCCGTTCCACCACTGACACAGGCAAGGTAGATTTGGCAGCCATCTTTTTGTGCTTGTAGAGCATAGTTTCCTTAGGTTTTGGCATGCATGGGGTTTCTGGGGCCATTTTGCTGATTCTGGTGCCGCCAGCACACAGTGATGCCGCAGAGCAGAGTGGGTTAAAACATCCCACAAAGCCCCCCTCGCGACTTGACTTTTGACCGCCCGTCAAGGAGAAGTCGGGAGATTGGGATGTTCAGTTTTTTTCTCGGTTCAAATGAAAAAAAATGTGTCTGCTTCTCCCATCAGTGGTGGATCGCCAGGTTCTCCTCGCCGGTTCCAGATGGAAGTATATGGGGCAATACCCCAGGCCCCTTGGGTCTTCCTCCTGGTCCCAAGTGGTCGTTCTTGGGCTTAGGATCCATGGTTTCAGTCCTAGGATGACAAAACATAGCATATTTGTAGACATTTCCCCACCACTATTCATGTAGTTGGGCATACGCATACATTTGATAGATACGTGACAATCCTAACCGCTTATACTTATTACTAATTATAGAAGATGGAATGGTTTTTACAATCTGAATTTTCTAGGGAGCTGGGATGTCCCCCTCTGGGTTTCCAGATGAATCCTCTAGTTGCTGCAGAGTGTGCCGAGGATGGCAACACTTCAGCTGGTTGATGTGGACCCACTTATCTTCCCCTTCTGCCAAACTGCCTTTGGGGTTACGGATTTTGTATGCGACTAGTCTGTCTACAATTTCAAAAGGTCCCCGCCAGCTAGGAAGAAATTTGCGCTGTTTGGCCAGGATCCTTTGGAAATTGTACAAGTAGACCCGGTCTCCTACTTGGTATTCTTTTCTAGTTGTCTTAAGGTCATAGTGGGTCTCCATACTGTCTGCAGATCTTTCTAGATTCCGCTGAGCATAGGCAAAAGCATGTTGAAGGTGTTTTCTCAGATTTTAAACATACTCTTGAGTTGTGGAGGCATTTATCAAAGTCTTCTCTTGGGTTCTGTAGAGCGGATGATGGGCATCCTTCGTCCAGTCATCAGCTCAAACGGTGACATTTTTGTTGCAGAAGAAGGGGTAGATCTGATGGCCATCAGGACAAGAGGTAATTGAATGTCCCAACTTGGCCCAGAATCTGCCACAAACTTTTTTAATATGCTGACAATTGTCTTGTTGTATCTCTCAACTCCACCACTAGAGGCTAGCCGGTAGGCAATTTGTAGTTTCCTTTAGACCCCAAGTATCTCCCACATCTTTGTCATCACTTCGCTAGTGAAGTGGCTACCTCAGTCTGACTCAATCCTTTGGGGTAGTCCAAAACGCGAGAAGATGTGGTTGATCATCAGGGCAGCTGCTGTTTCTGCCTTGCAATTTGGGGCCGGGAGACATTCCACCCATTTAGTGAACAAGCATGTCACGGTCAACATGTACTTGTTCCCCCTAGAGGAGCCCGATAAAATCGACTTGTAAATCTGACCAAAGCAGTGTCATCCCCCTCTTTTTGAGAGGCACACGGTGTGTGAGGGATGTTGGCTGAAATTGTGCACACACAAGACACCCCTTCAAGTATTGGTCGAGGTCCTGCCCCATGTGTGGCCAGTATACAACCACTCTTAAGATTTCAAAGTCGTATGAAACCCCCGATGACCGGCTGTGGCCGCATCATGGGCGTGACTTAGCATCAGGCTTCAGAATGAGGTAGGGACCACCCACTGGTCATGGCCAGCTAAGGATCTCCTCACCAACAAACCGTCTTGGATTCGGAAAATATTTGGACATTTCATCAACACTCTGAGGTCCTCTTTCCTTATGTAATCGGTGTCCGTCAGGGGAAAGTTCTCAGGGTCCTTAATGTGTTGATAAAACTTACCAATTATTGGATCCCTTTTTGAGCCGTAATCAAATCAGCATCCGGGGTCTCCTTACTCCATTGTGCAGTTGAGAGTTCATTGTGAGCATTTGTCTGGGACCTAGTGATAGCAGTGACCTGGATTTCCCCCAACAGGGACTCGATGTCAAGCAGATCCCCTTGGATGGCTCTGGTTTTGGCCAGCTGATCAGCTAGGTAATTTCCAGTTTTGTCTGGTCCCTCTACTTTGGAATGACCCTTGATATTTTTCCAGTAGATGGTCATCCCATTCGAGGTGACCAGATCATCAATATTTTGTTTAACTTCCTACGTTTCAAAGGTTTGTTATTAGCACATAGCATGCCTCTGGTTTTCCAATTAACCATGTGCTCCACGAACCTGTTCCGTACATAATCCAAATCTGTGATTATGACCAGTTCGTGGAGTTGGTGTTGGACAGCAGTGAGGATGGCATGATGTACATCCATCAAGAACAATGCCACTTGACTACTTCGGGGACCGATTTTGTACCCAGCTGAGGGTTCTGGGGCATCATTCACCCATGCATTCCCTACGCTGGCAACAATTTCTTTTTCCCCGTTGTTGTCAACATGGTTGGAGCATGCATCCACATAGACAGTGGGCATTCCCTCACACTGGTCTTCTTCAAAGACTTTGTGTGTGTAATTAAGGTATGCCTCCATGTTGTCCTTGATTTTAAGACTTTTGTCCTCAAGACAGTTTTCTCTGGCACAATCATGCAAGTCAGCCAGACCTTGCGCGAGGGGACTCTTCTTGTTTTGGCCATATCTGACCTCCACAGAAAAGCCTTGCATTGACAGAATCCAGGAAGTAATTTGGGAATTACTCACATTTCCGGCCCGGATTCTGTCACTTAGAAGATATTGCAGAGGCTGGTGTGGAGTCTCCACTATGATGTGTTCCCCCTGGATAAACGGACGGTAATTCTTCAATGCCCACACCGTTGCCAGGAGTGCCTTCTCACAATCGTTGAATTTTTCCTCCACAGAGGATAAAGTCTTACTCACATATGAGATCACTTTATTGACCTTGTCATGCTTTTGATATAATACTGCAGTAAAGCATGTATTGAGAACCCTGTCTCCAAGAAGAACTCCTTGTTTTTGACAGGGTAAACTAGCCAAGGCGCTTGTGAGAGGCTTTTTTGGAGTTGTCTTACTGCCTCGGCTTGTTCTGGACCCCACTCCCACTTGACCCCCCCTTCAAAAGATGGATCAGGGGTCTTGTGATCTCTGCATAGTCCTCAATGAACTTTCTGCTGTAATTAGTTTGTCCAAGGAGGCTCCTTAGTTCCTGCAGAGTTGTTCGGTCTTTTAATTTCTGAAGTGCTTCCACTTTCTTTTCCTGGGGACAGAGACCCTGAGGAGTAATCTCATGCCCCAAGAAATTGACACGGGTTCTGCACCAATGTGCCTTTTGAAAGGAGAGTTTTGCTCCGGCAGCCCTCAACTGTGTCAGAACATAACAGATCTCCGCTATGTGTTCCTCCACAGTTGAGCTTTTGACTAAAACATCATCTACATAGGCCAGGTTACCCCTTTCATCCAGGTCGGGCATGGCCTTGTGTAGAAAAAGGTTAAATTCATTGCCGGAGTTGATGTACCCGAAGGGAGCCCGGGTCCATGTGTACTGCTGCCCCCCGAAGGTGAAAGCCAGCTTGCATTGGTCCTCCCTACTGACAGGTACAGTCCAGTACCCATTGGTCAGGTCAATGGCAGTGAATACCTTTTACCCCTGGATCTGGGCCAGCCCTTGGTCAATGTAGGGAAGAGGCCATCGGGAAGTATGGACCCATTTGTTGAGCTCCCTTAGGTCGGCGCAGAGTCTCCACTGGCCATTTGGCTTCAAAATCGCCAGCACCAGATTGTTGAAGGTGCTGTGGACTAGACGAATTATCCCACGGGACTCAAGGTTCTTAATTATTTCAGTAAGGGACTCCATTGATGCGAGAGGCAAGCGATATTGCTTCACAAACACTGGAGTCATGCCAGGGTCCATGGGAATTGTTGTTGCATGGATGTCGGTGCGACCACAGTCATATGAGCCCACCACAAAGACATCTTGAAAATCTAAGAAAACTTTTTTCAATTTTTGCTTTTGCTCCAGAGTCTCATAGGCATCAGCTAGGTTGACTCTCTCTTCAACCATCTGCCTGAAGCCTGGAAAGACTTCCGGTTTTGCTATCTAAGTGGCCTCCTCCAGCTGGGTGGATAGGTCCCTGGTCAAAGTGCTGATTTGGACTGGTGGCTTCAGAGGGGGAAGGCAGCCCTCATGGACCTGGAAAATCACCTCATCCCTCCTGAAGTCACGGGTCACATCTTCCTTATCATAAAGGCAGGAAGTGTACACCAGGAAATTCCCCCCTATGCTGGGTGAAGATCCTGTCTGGTGTTGTGTCATCGTCACTATAACTGTCAAAACAGTCCTTGGGGATTGGTGTTACGCTCACCTAGCTCCCACAGGGGCGTCGGTCGGACCCAGACCACTGCGACCTCCTTCCACGTGATGCGTAGTGCAGCGATGACTGACTGGATCTGCCCTCCAATTCTTGTCTGCTTGACCCGTAGAAATATTCTCCTACAAGTGGAGAGATGGATTTAGCCACTTGTGGATTCAAGTGATAGCACCCCCACTGTCCTCCCCTCTAACCACCACTGAAGTGCCCTCTCAGCAATCTCACCTTATATTCTTGAAGGATGAGCCCTCCATCCTGCGAAGTACGCAGGGGCGCGTTGATGACCAGTTACTTCACTGGCCTGAAGATATTGGAAGAGTTGTAGACGAATCCTGACTCCAAAAGGTCCCGGCAAAGAGCCGTAAGTATATAGTACGTAAGAGTTCAAAATGTCTGGAATTCTCTCCTGTCCAATTCCTCTTTTATCTTGCAGCTTTGACCCAATAAGAAGATTGACAGCTGAAAGCGCTCCGGTAAAAGTCTGTGTTACCCAACACTGTCCGGTAAATAATGCCAAGGGTTAAACTTGCTGCTTTCTCCTTTTCTCACAGGTGCGGCATAAGAAGATGTGGCGTGCTGATTAATAATACCTCCGGTGGTAAAATCAGGTAAGCATATGGCGGCTAAAGAGATTGTCTCTGTCTGTTCTCTCTGCTCACCATGTTGTTTCTTGTCCCCCTGAGGTGCCGGAATTCGGCGATGTGAAGATGGAGACAGCGCCGGATCGAAGAGATGCTGCGTGGAACGGTGAGTATGGCGCGGCGCTGCTGCTGGCGATGCGACACGTTTAAAACAAAGTCTTTCCTCAGGATTGAAGATGCGATGAATCCAAGATCAGGTAAGAAATCAGGTAATACTCTTGTTCTAACCTTTGCTTCTTTCTAGGTGCTCCAGGTTCGAGGCGGGCGTGGCAGAAGGTTGGATGCTGCTGCTGGCACGGTGAACGTTACGCTGCTGGATGCAGAATAACGCGAAGCATGTGCTGCTCTTCGGACGTGGTTTAAATAGCCTCCAAAGTAGTCCCAGGTAGGTATTCCTCCCCGACCACACCCGAGTAACAAAATAGTCCCTAAGGTAAAGTAGTCCCTTCCAGGCCTCACATGGGCTTGGATCTTCTTGCAGCATGGTCTGCATCAGGTAAGTGTGCACTTATGAGCCTGGCGCCTATGGCGCCAGGACTGATGTCCCATATGAGCCTGGCGCCATTGGCGCCAGGACTGAACCCAGACAGCCCCTAGCAGGGGTTGCTGGGTTTTCTCAAGGCAACATGATGCCTGCTCCCGGGGCTGATGGACGTGGTCTGGATGCCCGGAGGTATGCATCAGGACATTGGTCATAACAGTTAATTACCTAAATCTATGGAAAAATGTTGGTCATCAACCGCCATTCCAATAATGGTGCCTGCGGCTAGAGTGATACTCTTTAAGTCACTGTTATCCACCTCTATTGGAATGGTGTTGTGTTCTATGTTGACTAGTGGTGTCGGGTTTACCCCCAAACCTTGCTGTTGGAAATAAGCATTAAGATGAATATAAGTACCAAAAAGGGAGGTGGAGCCTCCTACTTCACTTGTATAAGCAGCGCCACATAATAATTACAAACGATACTGGTATTTCCTTTTAGTGCATCTCAGTGTTTATTGATTAGATAGGTGGGTTGCCCTTTGTGAGACACGTGTTTCGGCAAACTAATGCCTTTTTCAATCAGGGCCAATCGTAAGGTGCAAAACTGGATGTCCTTGGTTATGGTAGGGTAATACACGAATAGATATATGGGTTTAAATCCCAACACACGAAGAATAGCTATCTGTCTCCTCGCGTCCGCTTCAGTCACTGGGACAGTCACTGAAGCCGACGCGAGGAGACAGATAGCTATTCTGCAGATAGCTGCTTATACAAGTGAAGTAGGAGGCTCCACCTCCCTTTTTGGTACTTATAACACAGAGCATGGGGAACTCTTTGTTAACTTCACTAGCAGGCGACACTGGCACCAGCGCAAGGCAATTTTAAGTTGATAAAAGCAGACCCCAGCACACATCATTAAGATGAATACAGGCATGAGGGTTTTTAAGTTTCTGTCCTCTTTTAACTTTCACTCCGTGAGAATTGTCGGGTCCTTTATGGGATGGTGACTTCCTTTCCAATCTGAATTTCAACTGCATACGGCAGCAGTTGAGCTGACCTAAATGCTTTCTCTGGGTCATCAAAGCCCAGGGGATTACCCGCTAGTCAGGACCAAGCTTTGAAGTTTGTTAGGTTCAAACTAATCGCAAAACGATTGAGAATGTCACTGCGTAAGTAAAATGCAGCAGGGACATCTCGCACGACCCAACAATTATGGACTATGCTCTTGTTGCCTATGGAAATTCTGAGCATACACCTGCTAGGCAGGAGATGTTCGGAATTGGGTGTTTCGAGGTCCATTTCCCATTTGTCTATCAGTTTAAATGTGGGAATGGTTGGATCTTTTGGGGGTTTGCAGAACATGGCCTCGCTGATGAAGATCTTACCGTTGTTCACACACACTCGGGCGAGAACAGAGTCCTTCCCTTCATTTAACTGAATAGGGATGAACAACTGCTCTCCAATTTTCTGAATATCAGCCAACATTGAGCTGATTTCTCATCGTTCTGGACTATAGGAGTGGGATTTTCTGAATGTGAATTTGTAAAGAATTTCAGAGTGTTTCCTTCCAGTGTGGAATGCCACCTGAGACTGGAAGGAAGGTTGATTTTCAGAAATAGAGAGGACCCCCCATCACCAGTTTGTTGTACTACTGCAATTACTGTCACGTCTGGGATTTGATTATTCTGGAAGTGAAATTCTATTTGGTCAGGTTTTTGTTCAACCATGTGGCATGTGCTGTTCAAACTAACATGGTTGACACTCTGTTTGAATTTAATTGGTCGGTTAGTCTGGGTCCAGAGGACCTTGTTTACAAAATCTATGAGGGGTGACAACCTACGCAGGATGTCATTCCCTAGTAAACAAGGGGTGCCCTCTAGAGTCACAACTATGACCGGGTGCTCCACCGTGTGTCGCCCAATTTTAATGTCCAAATCCGCAGTCCCCTCGATGGGAATTTCCTTCCCGTCGAAGTTCTAAATGAGCCATGCTCATCTGAGGGTTTTGTTGAGCCCTCAGTCTGGTTGGATCCCCCACCTTGGGCTGGAGGAGTCCACACATAACCCAGGATGGGTCTATTGCCCTTGTAGCGCAGGCTGATGTAAGGGGGGTCAGGGGTCCCATTTGTGGTTTTAGGCCCCCCCATCTCTAAATCTAAGATGGGGGCAACCTTCACCTCCGCCACTTTAGCAGCAGCAGGGGTGTTGGTTGTTTTATGGCTTTTGGGATTATTTTTATTTTCCACTGGCTTTTGCACCTCAAAAATGTGCGTGGCTTGTTCAATGACCCAGTCTAGTGATCATTTCTCGTGAAAGTCTCTCACTAGCTGGGTCATGATATACTTAGGGAGAGCATGGAAGAAAGTATTTACAAACTCTTTGCTGTTAGTGCGCACCCTTCTAGTGGTCTGCGCAAAGGCACGTTTTAACTCTTGAACAAATTCTTGTGGGGCCTGATCTTCCCCACATTGCAAGTTGTAGGCTTTGTTGCGAGACTCCTGAGGATTCCTGTGAATAGAAAAGTGTTTCAAGATGGCCACCCTATAGGTGGACCATCTGGAATGATTCTGATCCTCCAGCCCCACAAAGAAGCTGGAGTACTCGGGAGAAAAGGTCCACTTTACATATTGAATACAGCTTTAGCTGTCCTTCAAATGGAAAGTGGCCATCATTTGTTCAAATAGCTCAAGGTGCTCCCAAACCGAATACTTTGCATTCTTATGATAGGGCGTGATAATGCTCCTAATGGCTTTGATTTGTTTTAGGGGATCCTTGAACAAGGCCCTCTTGACATTTTTGGCTTTCTTGGTTCGGGTGACTCATCCTCTGACTCAGAGGCACTGCTACCAGCGGTGCCTGTCTGGTCTTCTAGGCTCTCCCGGATTCTACGAGCTTGGAAATGGCTGGCAGAATGTGGGGGCCTAGTTTCTTGGGTCCTGTGGCGCTCAGAAGTGTCTTCTGATTCTTCCTTGCTTCCAGGATCAGCTGAGTACCCCCTCACTGTCCTAGCTGGGAAGAGGTTTTCAGGATGCACTTAGTGGGCCTACTGGCATGGAGTTCCCCACTAAATTTTACCATCTGGTCTCTGGGAAAATTATATTTTTGAGGATCCATTTCTCTGACCCTCCCCTCATTGGAGTCTCCTTGATCAGAGAAGATGGCCCTAGCACTTGGGAACCCATACACAGATGCCCGCCCATCCATTCCTGGGAGGTGCGTATCTATGAGCCCCTAATTTCTCATTGGGTTGAAGTCTGCCAACCCTGTGGCACTTGGCTCATGTGCGTCAGTGGACATGGGGGTGGAGGGTCCATGGAGTTGAAGAGATGAAAGTCTCTGGTACTAGGGTTCCTGAGGTTATGCTTAGGTGTTTCCTTCTCCCAGCGGACCTCATCTCTCTCAGGCCCTACTCCCTGTTGCCATGCAAGAATCTGGCCCTTTCGCTCTTCTATCAAGGCCTTGCTAGTCTCTATTAGTTGTTCCTGCATAGCTACCTGTCTGTGGAGCCTGTCATTTTTCTCACAGAGAGCCTCATTGTCTCTCTGTGCTTCCTGTGTAACTTTGGAATATTGGGCCAATTGTTGCTGCAGGAGGGTTACCTCCTGAGTCCTGCCCTTACTGGCCTGGTCCTTCCTTGCTGGTGTGCTCTAACAGTTTTCCAGAGTCTTTTTGGAGTTCACCCAGTCCTTGAAGGGCCATGTGATTTTCTTCCATCTTAGCTTTTAAATGACTGACCTCCTGGCCTAAGGTGTCCCTCTCCTGAATGAGAGTACCCCTCTGTGCAGCCAGGTCGTCTCTTTGTTTTTGGAGTACACCAGCTTTCTGGTGCACTTAATCAAATACTGCCTGGGTGTCAAGGTCTTTGAGAATGAATTTATTATTTTCTTCTTTTTCTTGGTCTAGGCGGTTTTGCAGGGTGACTACCTGCTCTGTGCAGGCCCTATTAACATGTATTTGCTGTTCCAGCTTTTGTTGGCTCTGTAATAGAGAGTCCAAACTCTCTTGGCACTCTTTCTGCAGCACCAGTACTTTGGTATCCTGCCCTACCTTCTCCTGCTGCAGTATATCCATATCTCCTTTTATTTTTATCAGGTACTGCCTGGTTTCATTTTCTGATTCATGGCTCTTTTGTAGCCTTTGCTCTGCAGTGTCAAAATCAGTTTGGGTCTTTTCTAGTGATTGTACACGCCTATTTGCCAGATCTAGGTTTTCTGCATATTTTTCCTGTATTGCTCCAATATAGAGGTACAGATGTGCCTCTATTTTGGCTATTTTACTTTGTTCTTCTTTTACCTTAGGGGCCATGTACAATTCACTAAGTGCCATGTGTAATGGACCCTGATCCTTCCATGTGTCTAATCCTGTGGCAGTGGCCTGTTCTTTAATTTCCTGCAACCAAACATTCTGATCCTGCTCTGCCCATTCACCCCTGACAAATAATTTGTGCAGTGAGTGTTCCCTTGCCATATTAATTTCTACTAAGTCCGCCATTCCGGAAATATAAATTTCCATTCTGACTTACAGGAGTTATTTTATTTTTGCAAACAGACCAAATTCCTTAGAGTGTTCCTATTGAAGGGTGATTTCACAGTGTAGCACAGTGTGGTAGCCCAACAGGGTTTATGTACCCCGTCAGTTAGCACGCTGTATTAGACTGTCACAAGTGGTATGTCTAATTCCGAAATCCCGGACGAGCCCACAAACTTTGTAAGTGATTTCAATCCGGCACTTCACCTAAGTCAACGCCTAGCGTGGAATGCACAACTGAAACCCTTATTTAATTATTTGTGTCTATAAATTCTTTTATTCTGAACGATGTACCACTTATATCACACCCCTCTCTTTTAACACCCCCCCCGGTCACACTGTACCAGGAATCAGGCTGGTTTGCAAAGTTGAAATATTTATTTATATATAGTTCACAATATAATCACCCTATTTTAATGAGGATACAGGAATCACCAATGGGGTGAAGTCACACTAAACAATCTCTTTAATCATAAGGAGTAATAATGAGCAAAAACAATGCAGCACAGAAGTAATACTTTTGGGTGTATATTCAAATGAAATAGCAGTGTGATTACTATTTCCCCCTGCACACCCCTCAATCCCCCCAATATGCAATATGATATATAGGAGGAGAGAAAACAGGTTTCAGGAATGCAGAATTCAAGCAAATATATCAATCCCAATTTCCCCCCAGCAAACACAAGAGAGAAACAGAACTAATTGGCAAACTGTCAAAATGGTTTTAAAGGTTTGCTTTAAATGGAATAGGCAAAACACTAAATATGGGCTAAATCACTAAAATTGTTGAAATACTAATGGGAGCCGCTGTGTATGGTTGCAGACAAACACTAGCAATGATTTGAGAGTACTAAGCAATGGGAAAACTTAATTTTGAGGTCGGGTGCAATGCAAAGCTATTTTGCTCGTTATAGATTTTGCCAAAATGAAAAATTTGCGGCAAACTTTTCCGCGTGCGGTATTCGCGATCGCAGGAGAACGATAAGGATTTGGGATGCGCTTTTGGGTTCTCTGGAAAGCTTAGGATGTTAGCTACCAGCAGACAATTTTGTTTCTAGCTTGAAATATGAAGAAGTTATGGATGTTTTCGTGGAGGTCGTTTTTTCAGATAGTGGCAAATTGTAAAACAAGGATGCGCTTTTAAAAAGACAAACATGATTCTTACACTAGGGATGGACTATGAAGAAACAAACTACACGATAGCACATCCTCCAGCCCAGCACGTTTCTGGATGGTTTTTGCCTGCCAAGACGCTCGCCTTCTTCAAAGAAATATATATCAGCGCAAAGATCGGTTTATCATTACTAGTACAGAAGATAATAGGGATGAAATAGAGAGTTCAGGCAGTTCAAAAATATTCTAACAATGCAGTTCTGGATATAAGAGAGGATGGGTTTGGATAGGGATGACTATGGACAGTCCATAGACTAGTGACAGTCCTAGACTAAGGATAATAACTATATAGGTTTGGACAGAACGGTCAGGGATTCAGGTCAGTCAAGATTTCTGGACAGGAATTCTGCTGGGCACACCGGACTGGACAGCAAGGCGCTCTGGTCTGTAATCAGCAAGGCGCTCTGGTCACCACACGGTAGGACTGAACTGGATCTGCAATGGCTCTGGTTCACAGCTATCTGGTCACAGCATGGCTCTACTGGGTTGGGTCTTTGGATTCTAGCAATAACTCCTAGCAGGAAAGCAGTTACAGCACAGCCAGGCTGTTCTTTGGTTCCCCTTAGAGATCTTGCGTAAATTCTGGTTTCTGGAATTTTCAAGGTCAAGCTGAGAGTGGTCCAGCTCTGGAAATGGGCCTTTCTGCTTGCCAGGTTTCTGGAGTCTGGAGCAAGGGAGATGTCAGGTCCTCTGGCAGGGTGCTCCACCAGCAATCGGTTGGTGGGTGAAAGTGTGTCTCTCCCCAAGCCCTCAGCTTTCTCTATTTATGCATTTAATAAAGGGGCGTTATGCTGAATTATCCTAAGTGCACCCCCTAGGTAGGCTATTGGCTGGA